>NC_067203.1:23647369-24247369 GCF_026262505.1 Trichomonas vaginalis G3
CAGTAGCAAACATAAACTGAGATAGAGTCTCCTTCTTCAATGTCTTCTGCTTGGTTAACGAAATGAATAGCAATTTTGCGTACTTGAATTGTGTTGTTGTCTGAGTAAAATAATGGTTTGAACTTGGGGTTGAGTGAGCTAAGACATTGCCATTTTGCTGTTTCTTGTCCGTACTCACGTTCTTCTTCGTCATCTGATATCCGTAACTCTTTAATTTGAATTCGACACAAAACTGTTCGACTTTTTTTGCAGCTTTGGGTGGAAGACTTTCAATAAGCTGACATATAGTTCTGTCAAACACTATCTTTGTTATTGTTGGAAAATAGTTGACAATTGTGTCGCCTAATTCGAATGGGTCAGGTGTTTCTTTTTGTAGTTTGGTAAAGTCTGCAAGAACTTTGTTGAGTTGTTCACAATATTCTTTGTTAAAAGTTGCAGCAACTCTTTCTTCTGGCTTTGAATTGAAGTATTCTTCAGACAATCTGAGTAGTATTTTGCGTAGTTCAGCGTTGCTGTGGTTCTTTGTAATACGGAGCTCGTTTGGTATTGTTTTTGGTAGTGAAAGTGGCTTTGGATTGAGCGAATTGCAGGACAAATTTGAATTTGAATTGTCTGTTCTGCTTGGAGAATGTGTAGATGCTGCAGTTTGATATTGAGGCTCTAAACCTGTGGGCGCTGAAAGTCTGCAAGCAATTTCTTCAGGTGAATTTGGAGCGAACACGCTAGCGAATGCCATTAGACAAAAATAAACTGTTTTTTCGGACTACTCATAGAAAAGTTTAAAATAAACCGTTTTCGTCAACGGTAACCCCCTCTATTTTTTTATTTTATTTAATAGTTACCGTTGGCAAACCGTTCCATCTCAAATATTGAATGAACTATAAACGTTTTTTGTTTTCTATATATACTTTTTTCACCATCGGACAAACTTTTGACAGAAAGGAGCTTACACATACTTTACACTTGTCAAAATATTTTTAACATACGATAGTATATATTTGCTCGAACAAATAATGGTCTATCGTCAACGCTCATAGAGATAGACCCACTTTTCTAAAGTATATATTTGAGTACTTTAAAAAAATATTATAGAACGATATAACAAATATTTTACAAAACTGACAACACTTTGACCGAGTAGTTTTTTGAGCTGAACAAAAAGTGTCATACAAACATCTGTCAAAACCGCTTTTTAACTTCACTTAAAATGCCACGTAAGCTACGTAAATTACGTAAGAGGAAGGGAGCATTGAACATCCAAAAGTAAAAACTGACACCACAACAAAGTTGCAACAACAAATGCTGAATGACCCACTATGTTGCAACAAATGTCAAGCAATCCTATGCTTTTAAACCGAGTCATTGGGCACAGAGTGGAGGTTTAAGAGCGGCACTTTTAGCGAAAATGGCAGGCTATGTGGGCTGCAGACGGAACAGCCTATAACCCTCAAAGTCAAATGAATTTGAGTTCACTCAAAAATCAAATAACAGATGTCAAAAAGTCAAACATAGACATACAGAAGCAAATAAGTGAAAACGAAAAGAAACTAGAATATGACAGACACACAAAGAAACTCAATGAGTTAAACGTAGAGAAAAAGAAAAGAAGAACAACTGAAAGAACTAAGTACAGAGGAATATGCAAAAAAGTGTCAGAAAAAGCAGCAGAAGTAGCAAAAATGGAACAAGATGTCATAAATTTGAAAAACCATACTACTCAATATAAAGTACTGAAAGATGAAGAGATAAAACAAAAAGCCCTGAAGACATATATGGATAGCGATGAGTATAAAAAGAAGTTGAAGCAAATGTAAAGGAGAAAAACTTTTACAGTTGCAAAACCAAACCGTACAGTATGAAAACTTAGCACAAGAAAGTAAAAATAACGACGCGGCTATGCAAAAGGCAATGAAAAGCGCAGAATATATAAAAGCTAACAATGACTGGTTAGATGCCCAAGCCAACGCTAAAGCAGCCCAACTCATAGGGTCAATAAGGACAAAAATACAAGCGGATGAAGAAGTTCAAATGAAGCTTTAACAAATGCTGACTTTAAGAACGCCTTCGAAGCTCTTCATAGTAAGGTGAAACAAGTGAACGACTTCTCATCTGGAAAGAAACTGAAGTCTGAAGGTTTCGACAAAGAGTTAAAAGAAGTAGCACAAAATATGACGAAAATAACAGATGCAGCAACGAGACAGGCAGTTCAAAGCGCCTATGACGCCGTTAGAGCAACTGTTTGTGGAAAGTCAAGAAAAAGAGTTACAATACAGACCAAAACAGACCTAGTAAATGCTTTCTTAAGAAGAAAAGTCAGGTAGGACATTACGCTGCAGATGGAACATATGTGCCAGCTGGTGGAATTTTATTAACCACCAAACCCTCCAAGAGAAGCACCTGCACCAGGACTACCTAAACATTTACATCGTCACCATGGACATAGACACAGGCATGCACCAAACCACACAACAACCACACAACACAAACACAACAACCAGCACAGCAACCAACAGTTCAAAACCCTCACAACAACAACCACAAACAGAGAAGGACATAAAAGAAGTAGAGAACAAGGAAACCAAGAATTCTTAAAAATGCTTAAAGAAGAGTGTGGTTTCCCAGATACTGTTGACTTTAGTGACAGATATAAAGAAGCTATTGGAAAGTTCAAGGATGGAAATACTGACCCGAACCTATTTAGCTTTATGGCTCAGCACCAAAACGGATATAATCAAACCTGGAAAATACAAGCTCGCTAAGGGATATGATTTAATAGCATATCATCCAAATGACATGAAGAATTTACTCCGAGATATTTGATGTCAGAGCTAAATGACAATTCAACTTTCGTCATGAAACGCGTAAAAAATAGAGACGGAACGAAAGAACAAAAGCTTTGAATGCGGATGACGTAATAGGGAAATTGTTAAAAACGGTCTCGGATATATGAAATGCCAGCAGATGAGGTACAAGAAACTCCACAGGAAGAAGTTCAGATACAACCAGACATGGAAGAAATAGTTCAGCAACAACAGCTAGAAGAGCCTGAAGGAAACGAACAAGTCACTCCTTTGGAAACTAACTTCACAGAACTAGATGAAGATTTGGAACAGCCGAAAAATCTTGACCCTCAACAAGAGTATGCGGAGAATATGGAATATTTCCAAGAGTCTAAAAAAAATTCGGCTGACATAGTAGAAGAATATCGAAAAAATGTTTGCCGACATACAAAAGACTCCAACACCAGATGAAAATATTCAGCATAGAATGGAAGTAACTGAAAAAAAATGTACACAAATACAACAACCCTTTTTACTTACGAGCATTTAACGTTCAATCTTCGGATGAACTCGGTGAAGATAAAAGGTTAAATTTCAAGAAAACATATAGAAATGAAACATTGTTTAAAGTTCATTCAGAACCTAACCAAGATGGAAACAAACCTACTTTTGTTTCTGCAGACGATGGAACTACAATGAGATGGGGTCATAAAGCTAATCCGGATAGGTGGTTCATAAACTTACAACCTCAATTCCAAGAAGTTGTAGACGCAATGGAAGTGAATGGTGAACCAGATATAGCTGGTATTTTCAGCGCGGCTTAATGCCATTGAAAGATATGAAAGATGCAGATATTTTGGACCAGTATGAAATGAACATGGCTGATGGAAATATAACACCTGACGTTCTAGAACATTTATCTCAAAGAACTACACAGAACCATAGAGATGTATATTTGGTGAAGAGTTTAGAAAGAAAGTTATGGACAGCGAAGGAAGAGAACCTATTGTACATGACCTTGCAAACGAAAGTTTACAAAATGTCATAAAAACTTACTTTGCAGACAATGAACGAGAAGGGATGAATATTTAAGAAAACTCAAATGGACAGTACCAAATGAAATGTTAGTATTGAAAAACATGTTCCTTGACAAAATAAAACCAACTACAGAAATAAACGACGCAAGACTGAAAGATTGGGTAGAAGCTTTCCCATTCACAAAAGATATAGTTGGTAACATGGAAAGAAAACCAGAATGGCTACAAAAACATATATTTGGAAACGAGCATATTCCATATGGACAGGCACTGTTTGAAGAGCTTGAACCGGAAACTCAGGAAAGAGTCATGCAAACAATACGCGAAGACTCAAATACAGACTATGACAAACTCTTTCTAGGATATAGGTTACCTGAGATGGGCGACCAGAGCCAAAAGGCAAAAAGGACATGGGAAATTTGCAACATACTAGATGAACATAATGCAAAGATGCAACAACTTCAAGCAGAGGGCAATGAAGGAAAAAGAAGAGTTAAAAACTCAGTCAGGAAGAAAGTAAAGCTTGGTCCACGTGGGTTCTATTATGACATATAAATCCAACTATTCTATATTTTTACTCATATGAAATGTACGCCGCTCAGAATATAACGCCAACAGTTTTGGATGCTATGAATGGAAATGTTTCCGAATGGTATAACGAATGCGACAATGCCATTAGAAGGTCAGAAATAGTTCCTGGAACTTACGAATATACAACTGCTGTTTCTTATGGAAACGTAGGTGAGTTTGGAGAAGGTTCTTCAACAACAGTAGATATTGCTTGCGACAGGTTTCATATTATTTCTATTGACAACTCTTTCTTATACGTGGAACAAGACATTGAAATAAAACCTTCTGCCAAGTTGTCTGACAAGAAAGGTTGCAATGGAATTTTCTATGTCGGATACCAATATGCTCCAGAAGTTTTCATGGGATATAAGATATATTCTAACTCTGACTTAGTTCAAACAGTAACATGGGCAAACTATGAATGGTTCGCTTTGAGAAACTCAGTACAACCACAAGCTAGAGAACAAACAGACCAGTATGCAACTATTGAGAAAATAAGAAGACTTGACCCTAACGTTCCAGGAGTTTATGTTGACCTTTCTGGACAAACTGCAGCAGCAGTAACCAAAGTAAAATTGAAACTTAGAGTTCCTTTGTCATCTTTCCTCATCTTCAGGTTTTTAAGATACTTGCCAAACTGGGCAGGAAAAATTTCTATCGAACTTACTCCAAGCAAAAATAACTTAGTCATTGCACCAACACAAGACCCATTCACTCTTACAGACGTAAAGGGAGCAAATCAAACGTCATTCGCCGAATTTTGCAAAGACAAAGTTGACTTAGACTTTGGTTTCTCAAACCTCAACACTGAAGTAAACTACTACTTCAATGCTGCTGGAACTGCTTGGGACCCAGTTAAGTTCACATGCGAAAAGTTTGAATGCAAGAGAATAGAAAGCAGACTTGCAGTCTATATGTTGGACCCAGATATTTCAAATGCTTTAGCTGCCAAATATATTGCAGTTCCACTTATGTTCCCTATACACCAAATATCTGTCAAAGACTTTGCAGGTGAAGTTGGAAACCAAAGTGCTGACCCAGGTGCAAGAACAGATATTGCTTTAACAACTGCAATGAAACATGCAGATACTATGTTTGTACTGTTCAGACGAACTATAAATGACTATTCTTGTTTCTACAACCCTGGTATTAAATACCATATAAACATAGATGGCAAATATTATCCAAGAGAAGAATATTCTACAGTTGAGGATATGAGGTCATACAACTTGACATTAGATGCTATGAACTTTAACAACAACTTCACAACAACCATTAACCCTGAAATGCAAAGTTCTATTATGCCATATGTGAAAGTATGGACCCATACAGGAGCTCAAAACACTCAATATACAAATGGAGACCGTTCAAACTTTTGGCTTGGCATTCCATTTGCTGACTCAGAAGACTTTATGGGTGGTATTTCAACTGTTGGTACAGTTCAAATACAATATACTGGTGACAGAGACGGTCCAAATGAATTGAAAGCAAAGAAGTTTACAAAACCAATAGCACTTTTCACGGAAGATGCTCTTTTGAAGATTCGTTCGATGAAACCTGCTGGGGCTCCTCAGATTGGCATAACGACAGCTTCCATCGAGCAGATTTTGGCAGCAGGTCAGTAAGTTGTTCTTGAACTGACTTCTCTCCGTCAAATATTGACAGTACGCCAGTTTTGACATAAAATTGTATTATAAACTTTCCTTTAGAAATATCGGTCAGTTTTGTTGTTATATTTTTGTCTGCTTCAAGAACTTTCACCATTTCAGTTATACCAACTTTCTTTGCTTTATGAAAATATTTTGGTTCAGCAAAGACTGCTATTCTATAACATTTTCCATTGTTTGTATAAAGAACTATTCTGTCAATGTATTTGTATTGTTTGTGTGTGTAAACTTTGTTCTGCTTCAATTCGAAGAGATACTCAAATACGTCCATCTTTTTATTCTAAGTAAAATGTCATTTCCGAAAAATAGAAGCGTAAGTGTTTCAAAAGGTTTAATGGCGGTGGCAGATGTGAAGTTAAATTCACCAACTCAAACAAACAGTCAAAGTGTTGTTGTCAATGTCAAAGAAGAGATGTTGAAGTGGGGAAACCATACGAAGACGAAGATGGTATAACAATAGTTCCTGTAAAAGAACAACCAACATATCCTGAAGTTAGCAGAGACTTAAGTTCTGTTGCAGATATTCGAAACGACTACCAACAACTTAAAGACAAACTTAAAACTCAGGAGAAGATTTGTCAGCTTTGGGTATAATGTTAAACTTGGTTGAGCACAACCCTGTAAAAGTGAACTCATATGTCATCGCACCTCATGAAATTTTGAAAGAACTATTGAAACTTTTGACAGAGGCAGACGATATAAACATCAAAAAATAGAACCCGACATTGCTTGCTGTGGTGTTTCATACAATGTCATTGACAAGATATACGTTATGAAAGGAGGTGAAACGTTGAACTTAAAATATAGTTTCCCAGACGTCATAAAAATATTTGACGACCACAACATTTCATTAAAATTTACTTGCTAAGTAAATGGCAGAAGACATAGTGGTTTATACTATTACGACTAAAAACCCTGAGTCATATAATTCTATAACAACAAACTTACAAAGTCCTCAAGGACGATATTGTAAACTGACCTTAAACACGATGACGACTAAAGCCTGTTTGCTCTTTTGACACCAGAAGACTTTGTTGTTGTGAATGGTAAAAATACTTCTTTGAAGATACTTACTCAGATATACCACCAACAGGTTTTGTTGACTTATTTAATACTTTAAGGACGGATGTAACATGTGCTGCAACTAGAGCAGGTTTCATTATGTTTGGATGTCCGACTGAGTTTACTATAAACGATATGAGCTATAATACAAAACTTATATCTGGTTTTTACTACCAACAGTTTCCTATAACAGGAAAAGGTGTCATACAAGGAATGTCTGTTCCATTGACTTTAAGTACACCTATTTTATATATTGTTTCAAACTTAGGTTCAAAGTGCTATTCGAATGTCGACAGAAACTACTATGACCAAAAGATACTCATGCGTATAAACAACACTTTCTCTGCTGGTTTGCCTATTGTTCATTCGAATGCAGAGTTTTCAGCTTTAGTGAACTCAAACACTTTAGCAAACATAAACTTAACCTTAGTCGACGCAAACTTTGTTCCTGTAAAAACTTTTATGTCCTATGTATTTGTCAATGACGGCAGAAAGTTTCGAATTGGAAGATGCAACTGGTGAAAGTATTGTACTACAAGAACAACTTCAACAACAAATAGCTCAAGAACAACAAATGCAACAAATGGAACAAATGCAACAACAAAGTCAAGAATAAAAAAAATATTTTTTTTATTTTTATAAAAATGTACAGAATAGACGTTTCAGATTTTTATGACTTCCAAGCGTTCAGAAATATGTGTCCATTTAGAGACTATAACAAAGCAGTCGAGAATTTGAAACGTTTAGTCATTTATGTCGACTCTGCCCCAGAATGTTATGTTATGAAAGAATGGGATGTTGTCTTTAACAAACCAAGAGCGACAATAGTTTCAGAACAAGAATGTAGACAGAAACTTAAGAAAATAAAAGTCGTACAAGTTGGCATGAAGATGTTAGATGCTTGGGATATCTTATTGTCAAAGTTAGAAGATTTTTCAGTTCGTGGTATAAAGTTCTATACACCATCTCCAAACTTCTATTCTATCTTCACTGGATATAAATATGAACAAGTAGAATGGAAAGAAAATATTATAGAAGCTTGGTTAGACCATGTCAAAGAAATTATATGCAATGGAAACGAAAAGGTTTATGAGTATATCTTATGTTGGTTTGCAAACATCTTACAACATCCAAGTGCTAAAAATGAAACTGCTCTCATTATAATTGGAAAACAAGGAACTGGTAAGAACACATTCTTTACAGATATTTTGTGCAAACTGTTAGAGGGCTATTCGAACCCGAATATGACAAACTTAGAAAACATCTGCGGTAAGTTTAACTCCTCAATAGAGAATATGAAACTTATAGTTTGCAATGAACTTCAAAGTATAGATACAACAAAAGTTTTGAACTCAGATGCTTTGAAGAGTCTTATAACAGACAAAGTTGGAGTTGTTGAAAGAAAGTATAAAGACCAAAGAGTTTGTGAAAATGTTGCAAATTTCATCATGGTTTCAAACAATGTTGTTCCGATGAAGTTAGAAAGTTCTGACAGAAGATATGTAGTTGTCAGAACGTCAGATTCTCATATGCAAGATACAGAATATTTTGACGACTTAGCAGAAACTTTGACACCTAACTTTTACAACCACTTGTTCTCATATTTTATGACATTAGATATTTCTAAGTTCAATCCAAGACAAATTCCACATACCGAAGAAAGACAAACATTGTTAGAAGCAAACAAGAGTGTATATGAACTGTTTATAGATGAGACTAACTTTGAGTGTTTAGATGAAAGGTCATTGTACGATGAATATAAACAATATTGTCAAGAGTATGGTTATATGGCAGCGTCTAAACGAACATTCTTGGCAAATGTCAAAAATCTTTTAGACATACAGAACGGCGTATATACAAAGAAAAATTTTTCTGAGTAAATTTTATAAAAAATATATATTTTTATTTTATTTGAAATGTACGCTGAGTTTGTTGGAAAAGACCTAGATAACGAAAATAGATATGCGCTATTCTGGTTAGATTGTCCTTATGAAATGTATGAAAAAAAGGCTTTATATGAAGAATATAGAAAATATTGTCATGAAAACGATATAAGACTAAGCTCTAGAGAAAAATTCTATGCTGGTATAAAACATCTTTTCGAAGTTCGGAATGGCAAATATAGAAAGAAATAATTTTTCTGAGTAAATTTAAAAAAAATATTTTTTTATCCGATAGAAAAGATGACGAAATATATTTCAGTCAACAAATATATGACAGAAGTCAAAGATAAGTTAGCTCCATTCGCTTATTTGAATGTTTACTTCTACCATTTTGAAAAGTCTACATTTGACAAAGTTTGGAACATCGAACCAGTTAAGTTTGCTATTGTGACTAAAAATGGTGCGAAATTTGAAGACTTAGACATAGAAGGTTTGTTAGCAGTCAAAGAAAATTTTGACAGAAGGTTTTCAAACCTTAAAGAAGGCAAAGCATACAAACTTGTTATACCTTATGAACCAAAGAAAGCAGACGACTATGAATATTATGAGTCTAAGATAGTTGAAGTTCAAGGTAAATTGGGTAAAAAGATTTTAGAGTCTAAGCCAGTGTTTGCTCCTAAAGAGGAAGAGAACATTGACATTGACCCAGAAATGTTCTAAAAATAAAAGTTTATTTTTACATGTCAAATTTCTTCTTCTCTGGCTCTGGCTCTGGTTCTTTCTTCTCTTCTTCTACTTTCTTTTCTTCTACTTTCTTTTCTTTCTTTTCTCTCTTCTTCTTCTTCTCTGGTGGAGTTATGTCAAATTTGGCGCAACCATATTTATGTAAAAGTTCTTTGTCCTTTAATAGCTCTTCTATTCTGTTTTCTATTTCATCTTCAAGAACAGCGCATGTGCCTTCTTTGCATTCTAAGAACTTTTGTTGGACTTCATCTTTCCAATCGGCGTCATCTCTGTCAACAAGTCTGTCATTGACAAACTTAAAGACTTCTCTGCTAATGTTTTATGGTTCTTGTCATATTCCCAGAAACAGAACTTTAGAACAAATTCACCTTTCTTGTTTACACTATGTAAGATTTTATGGTCGACAGATGTTTTGCTGTCGAAAAGCTTGTCTCGAATATAGATAGCGAAATCGCTAGACATTTTCAAAAGATAAAAATTTTAATTTTTCTAAAAATATGTTAGAAAAAAAGTTTGCTGACATTGACAAGAAATTTGAGAATGTTTTAAATAAGAACAAGAGGAAGTTGGAAAATGCTCAGATAAAACCCATACATGACAAGTTCTTATTTGCTCAGAATGGTATAACAGGTCTAATCGCACCACCTGGGTCGGGTAAGACTTTCACTTATCTTAAAATGGCTGCACAACAACAAGAACTAGATGAGAAGAACCCATTCTATGAGTTAGTTGTTATTTGTAGTACTTCTGGTCAATTTGACCAAACCGTAAATTCGTTCAAAGATATTATAAAAAAGTCTAAGTTAGTATGTATAAAAGACTCTGAGTTGTTGGATTGGATAAAGAAGTACCAAAGAAGAGTTTTGAAGTACAATGCTATAAATGAGTATATAAATTCGAAGTTTAAAGACCCAAATGAGGAAATGCAGAGAATATTAGAGAAGAAACACTTCAGAAACAAACAGAAAGAGATAGAATACATTTCGAAGAAATTGCAATCTTACGATTGGAAGACTTACCCTCACAGATGTCTTCTTATCTTAGATGATTTCGCCTCTCATCCTTTGTTAAAGAACAGAGAACAAGACATGTGTCGAATTCTTAAGAAGCTCAGGCACTTTAACATCTCTGTTGTCATTTGTGTACAGACAGCAAAGAGTTTAAGTAAGGATGTTAAAAGAATACTTACTGATATCATACTTTTCCCTGGATTGTCCGAAGACGATTTCATGGAACTTATGAAAGAGTCCATGGCAGGTAAGTTTGACAGACATGAACTATGGGAGAAGTACAAAGTCATACAAGACCCTCATACTTCTTTCAGAATTCACATCTACGCGAACAAAGTTCAAATTGTAAAAAGTCAATAAAAATAAAGAGTTTTGTGCTGAATTCAATAAAAATATATTTTTAGGGTAGATGGGTATATCTAACCCGATTTCTAACCTCATTTCTACCCCATATGTCCTTACTGAAAAAGTACGTGTTCCATATGTCATTTTACTCAGAATTTTACTCAGAATTCAATAAAAATATATTTTAGGGTAGAAGGGTATATCTACCCGATATCTAACCTCTTTTCTACCCCAGTTATTTTATAAGCGTTTTACATGGTAAACATTGTGAATTCGTGAAATTCTAAACAATTTCGTAGCTTCTATTTCTTCTGTCAGTACATCGAATGTTTTAACAATGCCGAAGGTTTCTTTATATTTCTTCTTGACATCTGAAAGAAGGAAATCGTCAGCTGTTGGATAGTTTTTGTTCAGAAATGTCAACATGTCCATTTTATCTTCTGCTGGTTTCTCTACTTCTTTCTTTAAGTCAGCATAGTCGTTTCGCATACGTTCTATCTCTTTGACGGAGTAGTTATATTTCCTCATTGCTGCTTTACATTTTGAACATTGTGGGTTCATTTTAGCATTGTACATTGAAATCTTACCTGCTAGTATGACTAAGGCGTCAATTGCTCTTTCTTAACTCAAAAGTTGCGGGTTTTATTGTTCATTCCATACTTACCCTTCTATCTTTATCTCTTATTGCCAACACATTTTGCAACTAACGAAACAAAGTTGTCGTAGGTCTTAAACTTCATTTGTATATGTCAGAGATGTTCTTATATACCATGTCGCAATCTTTGTCCATGACTTTGGTTGCAATGAAATCCAAGAAAATCATAATTTACCTTTCGTATGAACTTCTTTATTTCTACTGAGTCAGTTGCTTTGACTTCTATTTCATCGAATTCAGGAATAGTAGCTTTTTGTTGGATTTCAGGCAATTTGGGTAAATGGTCAATAATATCCTGCATTTCATAAAGATACTGTTCATTTGTTTCATCTTTCGCACTACAGTCTAAATTACTTGTTAAAAGTTCTTGCTTTATCTTCTGGATTTTTGTTTCGAAAGTATATGAAGAAGGAATGAAGCTTTTCATCTCTACTAACATTGAAGTTGGGTTCATGACTAACGAGTTTGGTGCTGTTGTTGCTAACATGTTCTTACAATAAAAATAAAAAAATATTTTTTTAAAAAAACCAACTTTATTTTTTATTTCGGGAAAACTCATGACAAATTCAAGAGGGTAGAAAAGAGGTTAGAAAAGAGGTTATATCTAACCTTCTACCCTAAAATATATTTTTGCCGAATTCATGAGTTTTGGTTGAAAGAATACGGTGGAGCCAAAAGTGGCTCGACCTCAAAACAAGCATTTTCTGTATAAAATTCATGAAAATTCATGAGGTTAGAAAAGAGGTTAGAAAAGAGGTTATATCTAACCTTCTACCCTAAAATATATTTTTGCCGAATTCAGCAACAAAATTCAAATTGTAAACGGTTTAATAGAAAAAGTGTTATTTTTTCATGTCCGAAGACTCGAAGGTGCAACACTTCCAAAATACCGACGAACTCAGAAGAGCAGCATGGCAGTATGTTCTTGACAACTTCTTTGAGTTCTCCAGGTACACCTTGGAAAATGCTGAAGAACTCCGACACAGAGAATTTGGAGAAATTGCACTCCAATACTACCTTGACAAACAAAGGGTAAACAAAGGGTAAAATAAGACTAAAAACTTAACGTTTAAAAAGTGACATTTTTATGAGCTCCGAGTCACCGAGAAAACTTGGTCAGATGTTAGCAGCTTACTTCCCTGAGGAGGATGGAAGCGTTACATACGTAAGGTTCAAAAACAACGAACCTGGAATTGCGTACCAAATTCGCAATTACATGACCATGGAAGAGTACGAAAGGTTTCTACAAGAGAAACCAGCTCTAAACAACTCAGAAAAGAAAGAATAAAAAGTTTAACTCGTAATTGTTTATTTTTTTACTTGTATGGGCAAGCTGCAAGAATGAAGTCGACTATCTCGTCTTTGTCTTGACCAGTTGGACTGCTCTTGCGAGTACGTCTGTTTTGCGGTCTCCAGCTGGTGTCTGACCTTCGTAATTGCGCATGTTCTTGAGAGCTCCAGTTGTAAATGGTTGTAGGATGAAGAGTCTCTCAGACTGCTTGAGGTAGTCTTCACGGTCACGAACCGAATCTGTGGTACGAGTCGAATCGGTCGATTTGAGGGAAGAGAGTGAGAGCCTGTCTTCCATAGGGGCTGTGGCATACTCTTTGCGTAAACGGTTCAGACCTTCTTCGAACTCTTGGTCTCTCTTGACTGAGATTGAATTGAATTGGGGTGGAGGGTTTGACATGAACATCCAAGGGTTAGGGAAGTAAGGCATGGGTTGAGGAGGGTAGTTTGGAAAGCCTTGTGGTGGGTAGTTTGGAAAGCCTTGTGGTGGGTAGTAACCTTGAGGTGGAAATTGGTAGTAATTCGGAGGTCCTTGTTGGAACTGAGGTTGCTGTGGGAGCCTTGTGGAGGTGGAACCTGTTGTGGTGCTGGAGCATGCTGTTCTTCTGGCTGTGGAACGGGTTCAGTAGGTGGGACGTCGGACATTCGTTTGTGTCTTAACCGTCTTTGTTCTGAAACAATATAATATTGTCTTGAAAAAGTACAATATTGTCTTGAAAAAGTACAATATTGTCTTGAAAAAGTACAACATTGTCTTGAAAAAGTACAACATTGTCTTGAAAAAGTACAACATTGTCTTGAAAAAGTACAACATTGTTCTGAAAAAGTACAACATTGTTCTGAAAAAGTTCAAGACTTGTTCTGAAAAAGTACAGCCGTACTCAAATTTGAGAGACATTGTACTGAATTTATACAACATTGTTCTGAAAAAGTACAACATTGTCTTGAAAAAGTACAACATTGTCTTGAAAAAGTACAACATTGTCTTGAAAAAGTACAACATTGTCTTGAAAAAGTACAATATTGTACTGACTCAGTATGGAGCTTGACCCCTTAGACGAAGCAATTTATCTAATTGAGGTAAATGAAACCGTGAAGGAATATCTCAGCAAGTGCAAACCAAGCAAGTCCATTGGCTTCTGGTTGTCCAAGAATAGTGTCTTAAAGTTGGAAATTGAAACAGGTGTTGCAATTCAAGTTCCAGAAGGCACTGCATTCGATGATATTAAGGATGTGAAGAAAGAAGCCCTCTTGAAGTTCTTCATGAAACGTCCTTGGATACTACTTCCATATCGTGAGAGCCCAATTCCACGAATTACACAAATTCTCAGAGCACTACTTCACTACTCTGGACAGCCGTTCTTCATAACCTCAGAAGGCGACATCCAACCAATTCAGTAAACATCTCATTTTAACTTCACTTTTTTTATGTTTTTACTCACACTCGTACTCAACAGGTTTGTGTACAACTATTTCAACTGTGAACCTTGTATTGACCGGTCTTCCTGCAAATGCAAGTTCGGTCAATACACAATTTATGGTGGCAAGAAAGACAGTGGGGAATGTTATTCTGACATCTGTTGTTGCGCTCGAGAGAGAATTGAAATTCCAGACCCAACTCCAACAAGAACACTCAAGTTGCCGAAGACTCATGTGAAGAAGAAGCCTTCTGGTAAGTTTCTTATAGCCATCTATATGGCACGCTTTGAGTAAAAACATTTTTTTTTCTTTTTTGAATGAAGCAAGTTAAATTCGTCCCACACCAATCTCAATGGACCGATGAAGAGTTTCAAGCTATGGTTGAAGGTGTTGAGAACGACATAGACGGCGAACTTGAAGGAGCTCAAACCACAATTGCAACCAAAATTGCAAGTCAAGGAACAGATAGCTCCACTTAAAGCTACCAAAGCTACTCTTGACCTCATGGATAGTTACCGTTTAGAAGTAAAGAGTGGAATAAGACAATTAAAATTAAAACTTCTAAACTACGAAGCTATACTCCAAAAGTTAGCAGAAATGAGAAGACTTTACCAGAGCTACTTACATGTAAGGGACTTACCTTCAAGCAGTCCGACCAAAGATGAATTTTCTGACATTGTCCCAATTTTGTCCGAAAGTCAGCTCAGATGTTTTGAACTGCTCCCAACATATCCAGAATATGAACGTTTGCCTGAACTCTTCCGCAATCTCAAAAAACGTTTTTTGGTTCTCATGTTCGAAACTTTTATCGGAAGAGACAACAAACGTTCAGAAGAAGAACAAGATATTATTTTAAACTTGTTGTATGACTTAACCGTCATAACAAGCTTTTTGAAGTAAAACCGTCATTCTCAAACCACTTCATTTTTTCGATGTCCGAACAAGCACCGAAGCCGAACACAATGGCAGATGTCCTTTCAATGTTGCCAGACAAGCGCCCAGTTCAAATTCAAATTTTGAATTTGAAAGCTCATCTGACAAACACCGTTAAGACTCTCCAAAGTAGTCTTATGGAAGAGATGACCAAGCTCAAAGCCGATGTCCTCATGAACCAAGCTTCCAATGAGAAAGCCTGAAGATTTGACGGAAACCTTGCGCATTTACGAGAGAGAGAACCGAGACCTTGCCAGACTCATCTACCGTTTCTTCGAAGAGATAGACGCCATCTGGAAGGTACTCGGAAAGGACAGAACCTCCAACACCGTATTCGTGAACACAGAATTGAAGAAGGAATTGTCGAGGAAGAGAGAAGAAGAGGAAGAAGAGGAAGAAGAGAAACACGAAGAAGAGGAAGTTTGGGCAACCCTTGTTGCCGATGACACTTACGAAATTTCCCAACCCTACCCATACCAAATCCGCAACAAGGAGACAGGCAAGGTTCTTACCCCAGTCCTCAACAACTTGGGACACTTGAACCTTACCCTTCGGAATCGCGGTTCAATCTCCATGGGCAAGCTTGTCGCAATTCAATGGGTTCCAAATCCAACAAGAAGACGAAGGTCAGACACATTGACGGTGACAAGCTCAACAACCGTAAGGAGAACCTCGAGTGGTTCTAAGAGTAAAAAAATTTTATTTTAGGGGGAAACCCCGAGTAAATTTAGGTGTTTATTTAGTTAAGTAGCTTAAATTAAGGAGAATTTGGACAAGTAGTTCCTGACCCTGAATTGGACTCTTTCGTCATCCCAGTTGCGTAGGAGGTCGTCCCAGAGGAGTTGGTAGAATTGCCAATCCAAGGACGATTTGTCCTCCCAGGCATTGAGGATGTACTGCTCGTAGAGTCTCATGACCTCTGCCTTGCACCAGACACCCTCTCCCTTGGAACGTAAGGCTTCTTCGAAGTGCTCGAATGCGATTGGCTGCGGACCATCTGAAATGACACTTTTTGTCCGTTTGGTCAATGTTCGTGTCTCGTGCCATAGTCGACGAAAATACAGACAAACAGGTTATATATGAGTTTGAGACCAAGAATGGTGTAACTCGACCTGTCCGATTCAAATTCGAATAAAAATTTTTTATTTCATGCAATGTTTTATTTCTGTGCCGTCTTCAAGTATGCCCCAGTACTTACGCTTGGAGAGGACATGAACTTCGGTGAAAATTTTGTCCAATTTGAATTGACCCATCTTTTCACCGACCACCCATTTCAATGAGTTTGTTATAGCCTTCTTCGTTCGTCATGAGTGCGTCAATGTTCTCATAGTAAACCTTCACTTTGGATTTGACTTCGGAGAAGAATTTGTTGTAGTTGTCAAGGACTGCCTTTGCGAACTGAGGGTAAGACCAATGTTCGACAATAGGTTTTACTGTGGTTACTAAGCCACTTTGACCTTGAGTGAATTCGTACTTCAAAACAAAAGGAGAAACCTTTCAACAAAGTTGTCGACCTTCTCATAATGTTTACTCTTCATCTCTTGAGGTTTCTTAATGGAATATCCCCATGTCGAATTCATAAGCAATTTGAGTGTCATTGCAAGTTTGGGGTTTGAAGCTTTCCTAATATCATACAGTTGTTGTATGACTTTTCCAACTGTATAGTTCCTTCCTGGGAACTCACCATCTTCGTTTGGAATTCCAGTCGGGATATATTGGACGAACCTCATGTATGCAGCGTTAAGGTCGACATAGTATATCTTTTCATCTGAGTCGAACTTGTCGCAACCAATGGGTCCAGTTCGTGGAAATTCAAGTGAGTCTCTTATCTTCTGAGAAACTTCGCCTGCTATCTCATAAACATCGTCGAAGCAACCTGTTTCATATAAAACCTTCTGACCTAACTCAGATGCTCTCCAATACAATTTGACGTCAATTGGATGTCTCAATGGAAGTTTGTTTATAGCATCTTGAAGTTCTTGCAACCTCATTGGAAGTTCTTCTGGTTCAGGTTGGTATCCGAACAATCCAACTCCTTTTGGAACGTGTACTTCTTTTGTGCTAGAACTTTGTCTGGAACAACTTTTGGTCTTGCTAACAATGAAAAGTTTGTTTCGTCTTTTGGTACAAAAGTTTCTGTCAGCTTGTCATCTGGAATTGGTTCCAACAAACCTTTCTCGAAAAGAATGTTTACAGCTCTGACAATGTTGCACTTGCCTTTTCCGAACAATGGGTTTGTAAGACTTTCGTTCAACATGAAGTGGTTGTGGACAATTACAATCTTCAACCATGGTAAGTCTTTGTCAACAACATAGTCGTCATGTGAAGAACCTTTAGCTGTAGGTATGTTGACTCGGATATTGACATTTGCCAACGGTGCAATTTTTGCCAATTGACCTCTGAGAATGTACCTTGTCTTCACACATGACTCAAGATACTTCATCTTCTCATCTGTAACAAGACCAGAGTTCCTGAGACATGTAAGAATACAAGGTTCATTGACAATTGTTTCAATTGAATTGTAAATTCCATACCTTGTCAAGTCAATGTCAGACTTATTTATGAACGGGAAGTATCCAGCATGTTGTCTGACTGCTTGAGGGTTAGGTTGGTACCATTCGAACTTACACTTGCAATTCCTTCAATTGCATTCAAAATGTCTGAGTCGGAGTCAACCATTTGTTCTCTCTTTGTAGTCTTGAAAGCGTCAAGAAGCATTGGCTGTTGTGACATTGCCATGTGCATAGTAAATGTGACCATCCAAATCTGTTATGGTCAATCTGAGATTGTATCCTTTCTTATTTCCGTCTTGAATTGCAGCAAGTACTCCCATGAAGCCTTCTTTGTTCTTTCCTTCGTCAAAGTTTACTGTAAAGGTTCGACCAGATGTAATTTGACTTCTAACTTCACGATACTTCTCATATGCATATCTTGTTCTTTCCATGGGAGCATGTGCGTCTTCACCTTTTCCTTTTTTCCTTCTCAAAGGATGCAATTGTTCGTCATGTTTCCAGTAGAATCTGGCAAAGCCGTCGTGTCCTTCAACTTGAGGTTCACTAACATCGAAAGGCATGTCCATAAGACGTTCTTCTTCTAACCTCTCTAGTCTGTTTGGATAATTTGCGCGTGCTGTTTCCAAGTCCATTTCATAGCGAAGACCAGACAATTTGTCATAGACTTTTATGGGTCTTCCCTTCCTATATTTAAATTCTTTGAAACTTCCAACCATATCTTTCTAACTCTGCTTTTATTCTAGCAGTTCTATCCATTCTATGGGGCATTTTTATAAAAATAAAAAAATATTTTTTTCTTTACTTTACATAACCGCCTGCTGCCATAAGTCTTTGACGCCAACCCATACCAGCTAATGAAGGTTGACTTGGTTTAGTTTGGAAACTAAACTTTGGTTTTGGTTTATCTTCAGTTTTTGGTTTTCTTCTTCTATCGGTTTTTCGTCACTTTTCGGTTCCTCTGACTTTACCTCACTTGCAGGTATGGTTGTGTCGTCAACATCTTCATAAATATCATATGCCATTTGTTTTTGTTTTCCTTTCAACTTTTTGTGTTTGTTGTAAAGTTTAGAATATTTCGACTCTAAGTCAATGAGATGTTCTATAATGAACTGTTGGTCAGTGAAGTAAACTTTTCCATCTGTTGTCTCGAAAGCTCCTTCAGACTTCAATATTTTATTTGTGAGAGTCTGTTTCTTTTTTTTGAGATACTAGCCGTTCCATTTCTATGAAAAGTGACTTTGTAGTTAGGGTTTGTATTTCCAGACCTGGCACTTTTCTATATTGAATTTTTCTCTTCATCTGTAAGTTTCTTTGACAGGTTTTGACAATGGTTCTGAACTTTTTGTTTGTGGTGTCAAATCTACCGTTTCAACTTCTTCGGTCATTTTCATCTCAGTAAAAAATTTTAGTTTGGTTTGTTTTTTCAACTGGTTGTTTTAGGTTTTTTAAGTCGGTCTAAAACTTCTTGAGGTATAGGAAGAACTTGACAAACACGTGGTTGTGTAACTGCTGGAAGTCGACAAATCCATCTTGAACCCATTTGTCTCAATGCTGTATTGTTCATTTCATCTCAGTAAAAAACTTTACATTCCCCACGTTTGAGGCGGTTGAGGTTGGTTATTGTTTACCCATTGTTGTGCAGGTTATATCCTCTGTTAAAGAATCTTCACCTTGGTCCATGTAGTGTCCTGCTTGGTTATAGTATCATTTGCTTTGTTATAGTAGTTTCCTGCTTGTCTTCCTACATTGTCCATCCATCCCTTGAACTTTTCCTCTTGTTTCAGGATTTGGAATAAGATTTGCTGCATCTCGTCTACATCCCAACCTTTCTGTACAGTTTGTATAATAGGTTGTGCTTTCTCTTAAGTATACCTAATGTACTCAAAATCTTCCTTCCAACTCCAAATACACCTCTAGCTATTGTTCCAACTGCGGGCAAAAATCTGGATGCAACTCCTGCTAATGCGCCAAATAAACCCATTTCTTATAGGGTAAAAATGACGAATCCAAACAAGGACCCCTATGTTCTAAGGCAACAAAGAAAGCACTCATGATAAAATCTTTAGTTCAACACCAAATGCTTGGTTTATGGATATCTTGGAAAACATTCCGAGAGTTAGAACAGATGGACCACCATACTGGCTAATATTGTTTGGTCAAAACCACAAGATACTGTGAAGCTATACCATTACAGTCCAAAAATATTTTAGATGTAAAAACTGCTTTGACAATATTCGTTGACAAATACCATCCAACAAAACTGAACATCTGACTGTGAACGTTCTTTCAAATCAGACGATATTAAAAACTATCTGCGTTCAAAAAATGTAAACCAATATTTCATTGTCGACCAAAACCATTCTGCTCTTGTGTCATTGACAGTTGTATAAAAATCTTAAGAGACTTAAACCAACCACAAGGTGGTGAAGCAAATAAATGATATGACGACAAATTAGACATTTCTCCATGGCAAAGATGAGACAAGTTTAAATATTTACAATAGCCGTAAACAAAAAGGTTTGGGAAACCACTCCCCCGAAGAAATGAAAAAACAACCCTGACTTAGAGAAAGACTATATATTTAATAGTTTAGTCAAAAGAGACAAACAAGAAAGAATGCCAGGCTTCAAACTTAAGAAAGGTGACAAAGTAAAAATAGAAATACCTAAACGCGACCCATATGAAAATACTATTGACTATGACAACAATGGGAACTCGACAGGTACTCGCATTCGTGTTCGTAAAAAATAGAAAGAAAGTATACAAGAGAAATATTATGAAGTTTTTAGGCAAACATGGCAAAATGTACAGACTGCAAGCAGAAATAAAACTACTATGTCAGACCTCGTTTCAAACTTGTTAAGGTTCAAGGTGGTATACTTTCAAAGACAGTTCCTAACAAATAAGACAACTCCTGACGAATATGCTAAAGAAGTTGAAAATGACGACTAAGCAATTCTATACCATGCGTAAACTGTCATGTAAGGTGGCATGTAGTCTTTACTCTGTCCCGTTGTTTCCGAATATCCTGTAATGCGATGTGTATGGCTTCCTCCTCCCTGAGTGTCATCCCAGTAACAATTTATAGCAAACTTAACGTCGTCTTTAACATCATATCCTTTACCTTTTGTCATTCCTGTCCAATCCCAATATCTATGCTTATGCCAACCTGCTTCAGCTGTAGTTAAATTTATGTAGTGACTGTGTGCAGGTAGGTTTTCACCTGAAATCGTTTTACTTCCACCTGTTTCCTTTGAAGAGTTTGCACAATACAAAAACCTGTCGACTATTTGAGTCCAAGTTCCAAAACCAAGTACTACTTCTGGTCTGGTAGAGTTCATTGACGTATAAATAGAACCTATAGGATATACTGTTTGAAGTATTTCTGTCTTTAATGTTTGAAGCTCTGTTTTGTCTGCTTTTTTATATAACTTTTCTTCAAGTTCATTTACGTCAGAGATGCTATGTCTATGATATTTTTGTGCGTATGTTCCTTCTGTCCATGTGAAAATATACTCTTTTGTTGCATCTACATATCCAGTTATCCATGTCGAGTCTGCTTTTGTATTCCTTAACTCTGTAACACCTTTCTCAAGCTCTTTCAACTGTTGTCCATCTTCCATTAAACCTCTGGTATGACTTGAAACCGTTTGTGTCAACATATCTACAGTTTCTTTGTCGGCTTTAAGGTCTAAACATCCTGAAACCCACCCTGTATTGGCTTTACCTTCTAAAATCTTCGATGTCCGTTCATGGTACCATTCAACCCTTTTTATAATTTCATTGTCTTTTTCATCCACATATTCCTTATCTGCCTTCTTCACTAACCCACTAGCCAGATATGCTAACTCATCGTCAACATACTCTTTGTCAGCTTTCTTTTCAACATCCTCTTTTGTTGCATATGTTGCATCTGCTCTGTCATGTTCTTCTTGAACTTTTTCAATGACATACTCTTTGTCAGCTTTGTTGTCAATATCTGCTTTCAAAAGAAGTTCATCTATAGGTTTCTCGTTTAAAGTTCTTTTTGTTGGATTTATACAAACAGTATGGTTCTTGTTGTCTTGAAACAGAAACTCGTCTGTCATTGGGTTTATCGTCAGTTTTAAGTTTCCTTCTTTCAATGACTCAGATATCTTAGAATAGTTTGAAAAGTTTGTTGTGTTCTTATTTAGAGCTTGCATAATGAGTTGTCGGTTGTGTTGTATTTCTCTCATAGACGCTGTTTCTTTCGACATTTTTATTCTAGATAAAATATGCTTTCAATAGAAAAAGAAAATTCAAGAGTTGCTACAACTAAACCATTAGATGAACTTTTTACGAATGTCGGTCAAAAGTTTGAAGACAGAGACCGTAAAGCATGAAGGCTATCGTTTTGACTACCCATTAAGATGGCTAAGAGACCCATCTGTCACAAAAGCTATTGGCTTTCGTAGAATGAAGTTTGTGTCTGTAGAAGATAAAAGTTTTCCATTTATTGTAAGGTTCATATAGATTATATATCTGAAGGGAAACGAAAAATGTGGGAAGAAATTGAGCTAATACAAGTTGACCTTTCATCTTCTCTACAGACTGCGTTAAAAAATATAGAAGATAAAATAAATTCATGTTATGCAAAATATGCTGATGAATATGCAAATACCGAGAGCACACTTTATGTGAGAATTGTATATGACAAACAAAATTCACAAGTGTCATTTCAAATCTACGAAGACAATCCAAAGAAAGACGAACAAATATATACAGAATTCACTGCAATGTCATGGTATTATTTGCAAAGAATGTTAAATCAGAAAGTCGAACTTCCTTTAGCAAATATTTACAGTCGATATGCAAGAGATGAACCATATTTATTTAAAGATGTTTTCGACCCAGCTGCTATTATAGTTCATGCTTCATTTTCTGGCGCCCAAAACTCTTTCTTATGCTTGGCAAATGACTTTTACGAAAAACCTACAAAGTTATACGAACCACCAAGTGGAAGTATTTCAGACTTTCAAGTATGGTTTACTACAGATGGAAGAAAAAGAATAATTCCATTATACCATGCGTTTTACTTAGAACTTAGTTTCATATACAACTACTATCGAACAGTAAAAATATAATTTTTTAATACGGTTGAGGTGTTGGATTTGGTTGCCAACTAGACTGTGGTGCAGGTTCAGGCTGTTGTATAACAGGAGCTTGCTCTTCTGGTTCAGGGTCTTTGGTATAATACCAACGAACTGACCTACTCTTTTACCAATATTTTTGACACCGTTCCAAATTCCTCTTCCTACGGTTTTTATTCCATTCCATATACCTCTTCCAACATTTCGAAAGAAGTTTCCTATCTTACTGAAGAAACCCATTTTACTATATGTAAAAATCTAATGTCCGCCTAGTCTCTTACGTTTCCTGTTGAGTTCCATAGCATTCTTTAACTGGAGCTCATACATTCTGTTTCTCCTCTGGTAGAAAACATATTCTGGGTCAACTCCTGTGTTCGCGTCATCTGCATAAAGTTGTTTATATCCCACTTCAGGGTTTGTATAAAACTCTTTCCATCTCATATTTGCATACCATGGTGGCAAACCTAACGCAGCGTCATTTGACATGGCAGTTTGCATTTGTACATCTGTTGGCACTTGACCATAGTTTGCCATTGCAGTTTGTATTCTAACTTCATTTGGAATATTCTCTGGGTTTGGTTGTCCAGGTTGCTGTGCATTCGCTAAGTTCTGTGCGTCCATTTAATATTAGATAAAAATATCTCTTACGAGTACATATACTGAACATTTGCAGGCATTGGTTCATATCTCTATATCTTTCTGCCACGTCAAATAAATAAATGACACAATGGAAAAAACCTAAAACAAGTAGTCCTATTTCAAACCACATTTACTTACTAATAAAATTTCTTTGTTATGACACTTTCTCCAGTTTATAGGACCTCTCTCATATTCTATCTTGTCATATATAAACTCATAGTCATGTATGTCCTCTAACCATCTCATGACACTTTCCAAACCACTTTTATCGGATGTAAAGTAAAAGCATGGATGGTTATGTAAAACGTCTAAAGTTTCTAAAGAGTCTCTCAAAGTCCAGTCTACTTGGTATTGAAAATCCCATGTGTTATAGAACGGTGGGTCCACCATAAAGAAAACATTTTCCTTGTCTTTATATTTTTCATACAACTCTGTCCAATGACATCTCACAAACTCTATACCCTCAATATATTTTTCTATGTCCTCTTTGAAAACATTTGTATAATTGAGATATAAAACTTTTGACATAAGTGTTTCAATGTCATGAACTCTTATAGCACCACTATATAATAGTCTAGCAGATATACTATCCCAGTCTATATATTCTGCTTTTTTCAAAACCTCTCTGACAGTATTTTTCTTATCTAATGGTATACGTTCCATCTTACCTATAGGTATCTTTTCTTTTAACTCTTTCAATATTTTGTTTGTGTCTGGTATATGTTTGAGACGGTTCATATAGTTGTCGAAGTCATTGCATATAATCTTTGAGTCAGGAAATATTGTATGGCACAAATGAGATATATAGAAACTTCCACCGAACAAGTCTACAAATGTTAGACCATTCGGTAGTTTCTTAAGTTCTCTCAATATAATATCTTTACATTTACTCTTATTTCCAAAGAACGGTAACGGAGGTTTTGTAAAATTCATTTATATATAATAATAAAAATGTTTTTTCCTGAAAAGTGACAGAAAAGTGACAAAACATGTACGAAGAAGTCTTGAAAATTCAAGAGGGTAGAAAAGAGGTTAGAAAAGAGGTTATATCTAACCTTCTACCCTAAACATTATTTTTGTCTGATTTTACGAAGAAGTCTTGACAAAACATGAAAACATATATAATTTGTGAAAAGCTCCTGGAAGACCCGTATATAAGAACTTCATTTATACTAAACATCTTCGGGGCTAGAGGGCACGAAGTGCCTGGAAGCCCCACTACCTTTTTTTTTTTTTTTTTTTTTTTTTTTTATATTTCATATTTTTATCGATTTTTAAAGTTTTTGCGAAAAGTATTCAATTATTTTTGCTATTTGGTCGGGTAAATGTCAGATTTGCGACATTTTCTGATATGATATTCAGATTCTACGTTGATAATAATGCTTATAGAACCCTCTTGCTATTGTGTCAAAATTGCGAAACCGATAGCAAAAATATCTCGCAATATCAAAATTGAGATATTGAGTGAATTATGCATTATAGAGATTAAAAATCTGATTTGTGAAAACATCTCATCAGTTTCTAGCTAATTCAAAAATCTTTACTATCTTATTCGATTAAAATGAAAAGGGAATAGTTTCATTATGCTTTAAATGACAGCCTTATAATATAATCATAGTTTTCGCTCAATATGCAGCATTTTTTTTTCGAAATCTATGGTCAATGTCCTAAATACTGATTGCTTTGCATTCATACCTCTTACATTTTCTATACCCACATCACTATTCATTGCTATTCCTATCTTTTTCATTTTTGTTTGTTTCTCATAATTTCTCAAAAAACATGATAACTTGATATTTGTAAATATCATACTTTATAACGTAAATAAGAACTTGACCTATTAAGAAAAGCAGTAATGAAAAGAAAATCTGAAATTCATAAAAATTACAAGTTTCTGATGACAATTAGCTTAATTAAACCAGGTACAAGATTATATAATTGTATTTTCTATCCAATTATCCATATAATATCTTATCCAGAAAAAATAACTTGATCAATACCAAATGATTTTTTAACTAGTAAATAAAGTATTTTCTTTACACACACATTGTATATCATAGTTTTTTTTTTGGTTTCGCAAAACATCCAAAAACAAATATGCTCTAAAAGTGACAATTTTAGCAAAACGAAACCCTTAATTAATAAAACATTTTTGGTAATTAGGTGGAGAATGATTTTTTCTGAGGTTATAAATATAATTTATTAATGTCATCATATTCAGAGCTGATGGCATTGGATTCTCAAGATGAAGAGCTGACCGTAATCACTGCAATAAACAAGCAAGATCAGGAGCTTGTATATGGTCAAATTTCTTCATTTTTTCGAGAATCAAAATCATGTTTTCAAAATATGAACGAGTCGGCAAAAACAATTAAAGCATGTCAATCTTCCGATGATATATATGCACAGGATATCCGAGTATTTGAAAAACTTAATGCTTTAAATACAAAAGAAAAAATTGAAAATTTTTTATTGAATCAAAACTTAAAAGATTACAACAATATTCCAATTTCATTGATTGCTGGACCCATTTCGGTATTGTGTGTTAAAACATTCGACAACTATGGCCTAAGATTACTATTTTCGACATATATTAAATCATTTTCCTTAATTGGCGACTTCCTTTGCCACGAACCAACTGTCAAAGAGCCAAAAACTAATGACAAATACGCAAAAATGGCTGTAGATTTACTTTTACAAACACCTTTACCTCCCTTGTTTTATCCAGACATGAATGAACAGTCACGCTATAAGATCGAAGTTCCTGATATTTTCATTCCTATATTACCAACTGCTTTCGCTTGTAGTGAAACAAACATTTATGTCGGAATTGAAGGTCCCTCCGTTGTTATTATACCAATACAAAATACTAGCGACTCCAAAACCGAAGTTATTCCTATCGAAAACTTTCCCAATGAACCATTTTCAATTTTATTCATGAATGATTCGTTAATTTTCTCATCAAAGACTGTAAGAGCATTACATTTCGATACAAAAACGAAAGAACAGTTCCCAATCAATTTATTTTACCCATTTAATTTCTTATACATTTTAGAAAAGAAAAACGCGTTTGAACCACCTATAGTTTCAGATGGCGAAAAGTTTTACTCAATTGATTTCGGTCCAAGTCCGAAAATCAAGATTTTCCACTTAGATTTAGACTCAATCATGTACGAAACATCCGTTCACCTTAAAGAAGGCCACAATCCACTTATGGCCCCATTTACAGAACTTCTACCACTTGACCAAAAGAATAAAGCCCTTATTGCGACAAATGGAGTTTATATCAGCTTTATTCTTAAATCTCCTCAATTAACAATATGCAGAATCTTCTTAGTCTACGATGGAACGCATTTACATGACGTTGTTCTTAAAGATTTCGATGATTTCAACGGATGGTGCTTTAATTCAAACCGCCCTGCACATTGTTTACTCGGAAAGTACAATGTTCTTATGGTTGATGGCTGCTTCTCATTGCCTACATGGATGACCGGATATTCCATTCCTGAAGGAGTTCCTGAAATTAAATCCCGTAAAAATGACGATATATTGATTGGATACTCACATGCTTTAGCTATATTCGCTTCCAGAATCATTGGCGTCGAAGTTGGCCTCAAACTCAACTTTTTAAATGAGATATATAATACTCCACTCGAAAAAGCCGTTCTTTCTTTCATAATCCAAGCTTACAATTTCACAGAAGATGCATTGGCGCTAGAAGCAGAAGGATACAAAGATGCCGCATATATCAAACGAGTTGCTGATGCGTACAAAGTAGCTGCGAAGGCATTTTTGGTCTTCTTGAGCCTCAAGATACATCAGGATTCAACTAGTGTCCAAGTAACTCCTTTATTAGATCAATTTTTAATTTGCATCGACAACGAAAAGTATTCATACATCAAAGACCTTATTGTTTACATTATCTTTAGTTGTTTGGATGTTTTCGTTCTTGCAAATATGGAAAAAACTTCAAAAATTCTCAAAACTTTAATTGATTCTCAGAAATACACGGCAATGCTTTTCAAATGGTTCCCCAAATCAAAGTACGTAAGCCGTGCCCTCACAATTGAGTCCGTTGTCTCATTATGTAATATGTCATTGAAAACTCATTACGTTTTCGATGATATGTCACTTCCTTTGTTGAAGAGCTTGCAGTATGGTTTCATTACAGACCTCATTGGAGACAAAAATGACGAAATTGTCAAACATTCGCTACAATTGTCTTCAATTTACCTGATCGAGGTTGTAAACCAGCTCAAAGTAGACTTTGATAACCTTTGTTCCGAGAATTGGTCCCTACAAAGGTTCACGAACTCAATATCTTTTCTTATTTTCGATGATTTGATGAAACTCGTCTGCGCGAACTACAAAGATTTCATCTGCAATGTCCAAATCATCGAGATTTTCTTCACAGTTGGCGAAATGCAGATTTTGAATGAAGACCAATACTACGTAATCAGTAAGTTGTTTGCCCGCTCGTACTATCTGGCCTTGATTCTCTCGTTCAACCTCATAAAGCGTGAAAAATGCTTCATGAATTTCGGAGAAAGACCAAAAATCACCGGTGAATATTCACTTTTCGAAAATTCAATACATCCGACAAAATGTGACAATGTTCCAGGTGATATCTACGAGAATATACTCAAAGCAGCTTACAACTCTTACAGATGTGGTATGAAACCGAACGAAATCGAAGAAGCGATAAATTATATTTTATCCAAAGTAAATCGTTCGGAAATACCACTTGAAACCATCAGAAAACGACTCGAAGACGTCCAGCAATACCTCCCACAGTCATTCCATTGCGTTATTGCCTATCTTGACGGTGAGAATGTGAATATCGTAACAGAAAAGTCCACAAACAAGTACTATTCATGGTTCCTTAACCGTCTTTCCACATACTATTCACAAGAAACCGTCAAAATCAAGGTAATTCTCGCATTTTTCATTTCGAAATTTGTTGAAATTATTCCGATGTTGGCATCTGTTCCGATTTCGACATTAGACAAATTTGTTTCCACTATAGATCTCTGGCCATACCTCCATCACGAGTTTTTGAGGCTTTCCAGAATTAATTTCCAAATTAATTTCAACAAATTCACTCCAGAACAGATCGAATACATTTTCCCAACGATGCTCGCGATTTCCGATAAGTTATCCGACCAATCATACATTCTAAACACATTTAAGGACTCGGCAAGTCAATCCTTCCTCAATTTGGCAGAAGAAAACCAGATGAAAAGTTTCTTGATGAAATTGAGAATATTTGTAAAGTGTCAAAAGACGATAGGTAATTGTTCCGATGATTTCTTCAATTTAGCGAAGAAATTGATGTACTACGGAAATTACGATCACCTCACTTTGTTTACAGATATTTTACAAGAATTGGTTGACAGCGGTTATGACGATAGAAGAATATTTGACTATTTATTCTATTTGATTGAAGAATTTGTCACAATGAAGACGTTTTTGATTGCAAGCGACGGCGGAGTTTTCTGTTCATTCCAGAGTTTGTTCCTTTTGACAAATTCTGTCAAGAAAATGGCAAAAACGTCAGAATTTGTCAGAAGATTATTAATAGAATTACTTAATACTGACAAGAAAGATGCATTCTTTGTTATTTTCTCTTCTGTTGATCTGCCAAGGCCGAACATGGAGATTTCTTTCTTGGAAAATGGTTTGAAATACAATGGAATTCTTAGGAAACTAAACAAAGATGGATTCTCTGTTTTTGTTAAAGATAAAGTCAAAAACATTGATAAGAAGTATTTCAAAACCATCAAAATACTCAACCAAGAAAAATTTGATCCAGAAATTTTTGTCAATAACTTTTCTGAAATTTATTTGTCATTTAACAAATATTTGACAGATTTTGACAATCACAAGATGCAGTCCTTAACATGTTTCTATCTTTCCAGCTTGACAACATTCAGTTCTTCCAATGAATTCACTGACAAAATACAAAACGACTTTGTTTACAAAGTTTACAAATATTTGACACCACAGAACTTAATGAAAAAAGATTCCGACTTCGAATTGTTCTATTTCATTTCCGAGATGTTGGATACTGACTGGCCATTCTTCACTTTACTTAATCGTCTTCCTCAGAATTCTAAACAAGAAACAAGTGGAGCTAGATCATTGGATTTGACACTTTTCAGATCAAGAGAAATGAAGAAATCTGTAGAAAACTTTGTAGTGGCTTTGGCGTCAGATATGTTATATGTTTCGTCACCTTTTTCATGTCACTTCACTTCTACACTTAAATTAACTGTAAGTGAAAAGAAGACAATGGAATTATCACTGAATATGATTGATAAATATTCCAATACTGTCTTCACAACAAAACCGTTTCTTGTCAAAGGTGAAGTGACCATTTTGACAAAACCGTTGGAGCAATCCGTTTATGTCAAAACCGGTAATGACGTGAAAAAGTTTTCCATTGTTAAATCATCGAATTCTGCCTTTATAACATTGAATCTTCCAAGTGCTTCTGTTCTAAATTATCAATTCACTTCACTTAATGATTATACAGAATTTGATAAGTTAAGTGATGGAATTTTTTTGACAAAAAGTGACAAGATTCAATTACCATTTATTAATTCATCAAATATTATTTATTCTGACATTTTACGTTTGACATCGATTTACTCTTCGAAATTGACAATTAAATGTCTTTCGAAGATTTGCGAAAAATTGAAAATTGACGATGTCAAATTTTTGTCAGAATTTTCTGAGTATTATTTATTGTTGCTTCCGCACGATTCAAACAGGAAAATGGTTTTAAGCGATGATGGAACAATGTCTAATATTTACAAAAATGTTTCTGACAACAAAGACGGTTTTTGTAAAGCGATTATTGAATTTATTTCACAAAAATTCCAAGAAACGAAACAGAACTTGATCATGTTCAATCTTCGAAGTAATTATTCCTCACCAGACAGCACGAATCTAGAAGAGAATATCTATGAATCAACAATTACTTTGGATTCGATGATAAAGAATTCATCGAGTTTGATTGGATTTGTTCTTGGAAATGACGACTCCGAATATTCAAAGCAACTTCTTGAGATACTTACAAACTTAAGAATGTAACATATATTTTATTATTTTTATTTTTGTGTGTTTTATATTTTCTTATTCTTTTTAATAAACAGTATTATAATTTTTTTGGTATCAAAAGTACACTTTAATCATATAGGGTGGCAGGAAACCCCCGTAGTATCTCAATCTCAGATTGGGTTATCTCGGATCTGATACTATATTTAAAAAAATTGTTAGAAATCAGAATGTCTCTATCTCCTTTTGATCCCTAGATCCTACAGGGGTTTCCTTCCACCCCATAATTAGGATCTAAAATATAGCAATTTTTTTTCAAATCTTATATTATTAAGGATGCGCTTACCTCTTTCTCGCATACTCTCAAAGTATTGAGTACGTGTCTGAAGAAAAATAGAAATATAGCCTTTGTCATTTTCTGACAACCCTTAATCAATATGCTACCTTATTGATGTGGCATCTTTTTTTTTTGACATGTTATGTCAAGAAATCAAGAATAAGTTATGAATTTGTGTTATAAATGGTAATTTAGCGATATTAATAAATTTCTCGAATTTTTGGTATGCAAATCATGGTTATATTCGATGATTACCTGGCCAATGTGAGGAAAAAAAATCAAACTTTTATTGAAAGTCACATCTAAATAATGACACTTTTGATATTAATTTTTTACTCTTCCATCTTCATCGACCAGAATTGGAATTTAACATTCTAGAGATCAATTTGGTCCTTCAATAAACTTTACACAGTTCAAAATATTTTATCTGTTCATACCATTCTTGTATTTTTAGTATTCAGCAATTAATTTTGTGAAATGAATGAAACGTATAATAATGATAATTCAATTTTATTATCATCAAACAATAGTGCTAATGTAGATCTAAAACAGAGTTGTGAAACAATATATGGACTTTATGCAGGAAATGAGTGCAAAGATTTTGCATTCAAAGGAAGTAATAACACTCTATTATCTATCAACTTCCCAATTGGATCTCATCTTGCAGACATCAATGACTGTGCTTTCTATCATTGCAGAAAACTCTCATTGGTTGATTTCAGCAACTGTCAGTTTTTGACCAAAATCGGATCATATGCATTTAGTGGATGCATATCATTATCACATATTATTCTTCCGACTCATTTGAAATCAATTTCATCATTTTGTTTTGAATCAACTTCAATTTCATCTATTTCTATACCAAATGAAGTTACCTCATTAGGATTATCCTGTTTTCAATCTTGTACAAAATTAAAAAACGTTATCATTGATGTTGAATCAAATATTAAAGAAATCAAAACTTATTCTTTTGATTACGCAAAAGTTGAAACACTTTTTATTCCCAAAGCAACTACATTTATTAGTGAATATGCATTTGTAGCATTAACAACACTTAGAGAGTTTACTATTGATCCATCAAATCCAAGTTATAGTGTATCAGATGGAGTTTTATTTAACAAAGATCAAACATGTCTTATTCATTTTCCTGCAAATAAATGTAAGTCATATACCATACCGGAAAAAGCTACATCAATAGCTTCTTGTTCATTTGCATATTCAATTATCGAATCAATCCAATTTTCAAAAAATTTTCAATCAATTGGTGAATGGGCATTTATTGGTTCAAATTTTAAATCAATAGTAATTCCAGATACTGTAACAAATATACATGAAGGAGCCTTTTTTGCTTGTTCTTCTTTGAATTCTATTGTTATTGGAACCGGATTGAAGGCCATTTCAAATTATTGCTTTAGACGAACAAACATCTCATCAATAACAATTCCATCAGGAATAACAACAATCGGCATTTATGCATTTGATGGCTGTAATAATCTTAAAGAAGTTGTTTTACCATCAAGCTTGAAAAATCTTGGCGGATCTTGTTTCCCAATGACTACAAAATTGATATTCTCTGAAGGATCAGATTTTACGATTGATGATCAGCTGATTGTTTATAACAAAGCCAAAACAAAAGTTGTCATGTGTTTGAATCAGAGTGATAGCTATATTATTCCATCTACAGTTCAAATCATCAATAATGATGTTTTTAAATTAAATAAAATTCTTAGCAAAATTGAATTTGTTCCGGATAGTCAATTGACTGATATTTATGATGGTGCATTTTCTGAATGTGAGAAACTTTCTAGTATCAACATTCCTCTCTCAGTTTCTAAATTTGGCAAAAACTCATTCTATGGATGCAAGTTACTCCAATCTGTATTTTTTGGCGATAAGTTGAGTATGATTTCAGATAATTGCTTTGAAAACTGTATCTCTCTAAGAACTATTAGTTTTTCTGATAGTAATGTAAGTGCAAATATCAATCAGTATGTATTCAGTGGATGCGGATCTCTCACATCTATCATACTCAAAAAAGGAATTTTGAGTCTTAATATGTTCTGTTTCAGAGGATGTATAAGTCTTAATAAGATTAACATTCCATCAACAGTCGTTTTCATCGGAACCAACGCGTTCCAGAACACGAACATCGAAACTGTCACATTTTCGTTAGATAGTCATATGCGTGTACTTAACCAGTACGTTTTCAGTGGATGCAACACACTTCGAAATATCGAAAACATTCCTAGTTGTATTGAGTCTATCGAATCTAATTGTTTCGAGTTCACTAATATTGAAACATTCACAGTGCCAGTCTCTACTGTCAGCATCGCAGACTATGCATTCCGAGGCTGCAGATCTCTCCGTGTCTTCACAATTCCATCAGGATGTGTTCTTAGTAATATCGGAAACTTCATCTTCACCGGATGCACATCTCTTAGTGTTATCGAGTGTGATAACAGCGAACACTTTGTTGTCGACAATGGTGCACTCTTCAACAAAGAACGAAGCAATCTTATCTACTTCCCTCCTGCCTCTTCGATCAAGTTCTTCTGCTTCTCACAGAACGTCAAGAGTGTTTCATCTAGTGCATTCTATGGATGCAGGCATCTTGAAGGTATCATGATCCCAGACAACTCTATCGAAACTATCGGTTCCTCAGCATTCTCAGAATGCACATCTCTCAAGTACATCAACATCCCTCTGTGTGTGAAGACGATCGAACAAAACGCATTCTCAGGATGCATCAACCTTCACTGTGGTGTCAACATACAGAACAAGACTCGTTCATATATTGATAACATTATTAAATCTAGTGGTCTTAGTATCACATCCATGAAATCTTGTTCATTGATCACATGCAAGCAAATTCACTGCCAAAATCATGTTTCAAATTCATATCTATATGTTTTTATTCTAATGTAAATAAAAAAAATGGTATACCCCCTTTATATGAAATTTTTAAATGTTATATTTTCTTCTACATAGGTAATATAATTTCCGTATATATCCATGTATATTAAATTTGATTAATTTACATTATCTGAATTTTTTCTTATCAAATTTTGGCATTTGACAAAATCAGTGTCATTTGACAATATAGCATAAAATAGATTATGCATATTCTTATATATTATGAAATTTTATTTGATTTTAAATAAGTATTCAAAATTTCAAAAAAAAAAGATGCTTTTTGTTCTTTCCGCAATAGGATTTTCTCAAAAGTTTAAACCTATTGCACCCTTCTTACAAGGTAAGACTAGAAAGCATACTGGCTTCAGTCATAGATATCTAAAACCTTCATTTGTCCGTATCCCCAACTTTCAATTATCTGAATCTAACCCCATTATGCCACCTCTTAGAAAACTTCCATATCTTCTCAAAGATGATAAACCTATATTTAAAAATACAGAAATGGAGAAGAATTTTTTATACACCAAATATTGTCAGTATTCACAACTATCAAGATGACAATTCATACACTGTCCACTGCTGCAGGCATCATAAGCAAGGAGATGCAGAAAACGGCTATTTACCCCGTCTCCCACCCATTACAGATGCTACCAAAGATGAAAGCGTACACAAGGGTGGACAACCAAAATTTTGGACACACAATGGTCCATGGGCTGGTCTTCTTGACAAAAATACAAAAAAAGGTAAATTCATTTTGCCGCGTAATTTACCCAGAACTTTAACAACAAACAACCAATGGGATCACTTCCATCAAAGGCAATATCCCCCACCAATTATTTTGTAAAATGAAAATACAAATTTTAAAAACAAAAAAAAACTGATTTAAGTTTTTTAAAAAACTGCAATTCAGAGAAAGAGAAAAAGAAATCTCTTTTATTCAATAGGATGCAACTAATTTTTATATTTGAAATTATTCATAAGAAAGATGTATTAAAAAGCTTATGTTCATATTATACTTGTTTTGAAATGATATTTAGTATGAGTTCTTTATTAAAAAAGTCAAATACTTTTTTTCCTCTTCATTTCAATAACCAAAATTTCTCTGTATCCAAAGTTAAGCTTTTCGTTGTTGACTTGCTTAGTTGTGATTCGCCAGATGTACAATCATAATGATCTAAATAACTTAGCATTACATTATGATGTTATTTATCCTGTTTTCGCCCAATCTTACTGTTATTACCTAGTAAACGTACCTTTTCTCAGTCGAGAATTTTGTGACGTTACACTTTCCGATAACTTTGAAAATTTCGCACTTGTCACTTTTTTGATATTGTATGGAAGAAATATGTGGTGGAGAGTATCAAATAATCAAGAAGATTGGTCAAGGAAGTTTTGGAAAGATTTACATTATCAAACAAGTCAAAACTGGTCTTTTATTTGCAGCAAAACTTGAAAATTCAGATGCTCCGATACCTCAACTCTTATTTGAGTCCCGTTTATATCAAATTATGTCAGGGTCAACAAATGTTCCTCGATTGCATGCTCACAGTTTCGATTCTCGCTACAATACCATTGTTATTGACTTACTTGGAAAATCATTAGAAGAGCATCTAAATAAAGTCAATCGACGCATGTCGCTTAAGACAGTTCTCATGCTTGTCGATCAAATGATAACAGCTGTTGAGTTCTTTCACTCGAAAAATTACATTCATCGTGATATTAAACCAGATAACTTTGTAATGGGTGTTAACCAAAACTCTAACAAACTATACATCATTGACTACGGTCTAGCCAAGAAATATCGAGATGTAAATACTCATGAACATATTCCTTACATCGAAGGGAAATCTTTAACAGGAACAGCCCGATACGCTTCCATTAACGCTCTACTAGGCTGTGAGCAGTCCAGACGTGATGATATGGAAGCAATTGGCTACGTAATTGTTTATCTCTTGAAAGGCCATTTGCCGTGGATGGGAATCGACGGAGCCACTAACCAAGAGAGATACAGACGAATAGCAGAATGTAAGCGCGATACTCCACTCGAAAAACTTTGCGAAGGACTTCCATCCGAAATTATCACTTACATACGAAAAGTTCGCAGTTTACGATTTACAGAACGTCCCCATTACGCAAGCTACAGACGTTTGTTCAGGGGATTATTCCGTGCCATGCAATTTACGTTTGATTATATTTATGATTGGAGTCCACGCAAAGACAACGATATTCCTCCTGTTAGATACACTCGCCGCAAAGGCCAGATGCCAGTGAACGAGCGCAGACCTTCAATCGAAGCAGTTTTCAGCGGGGAAAGGCGAAGAAGATCCGAAGAAAACATGAGAACAATTGATTTCGAAAATGAAGAGATTCCTGAACCGAAAAAGCCAGTAGAAGTGAAACAGATCGAGTTAAGTTCATCATCATCACAAGATAAACCGAAAACGAAGCCGAATTACATGAGAGAAATCGATGCAATATTAAACAGAGTCAAGCCAGTCCAAACACCAAAAATTGTTTCTCATTTACCTCCTCCGCCAATTGAAGAGCTGCCGAAGAAGCTCTGGAAAGAAGAGGAGAAGACACATCATCATAGGAAACTCTCTGGACACAGAACTCATCACCACGAATCAAAGAGAGTCGTGAAGAAAGAAAAAACTAAAGTTGAAGAGGAAGAAGAGATAATTCCAAAGAGATTCACAAAGAGAAAGGAACTGGAAATGCCTTCTGATGATGAACCACTGACAAGTGTTGATGAATTCTTAATTAGACGCGGTTTAATGAAACCACGAAAACCTAAGATATAATATTAGTTTTTTTATTGTTTGTATTTATTTTTTATTTGATAAAATATTGACGTTTATTGATAATTATCTTAGTCTGAAACCTGGACTTCGTTTGATCAATGTTATTTCATGGAAATCTCAAATTTCTTGGAATGAAGTCTTATATTAGGGAACCAAAAGTTTCTAAGTTTGGTAAAACAATGATTTGCTGATATTGGATAAATATAAATTAAAGTTTGAATCATATAACATGATAAGAAATTTTAACAAATAAGATTTATTGCTGAACTATAGGGAATAAAATTTGACATATTAGGCCATTGCTTGTTCAAATAATATTATAGGCTATTTCTTCAAAATTAACTAAGGTCCTTTTTTCATTTAAGGTACCCTATTCAAAAAATGAAAGGGGGTCCCTCACAAAATTGAAGGGGTACCATTCAAATTCTATCGAAATAGTACCTTAAGGATACCCTTACATTGCGTAGTTAGAAAGAGAATATGATATTGTCATGATTGCTAAAGTTTTAGGCTCCAGAAATGAATATACATCAAACTGAAACAATTGATAAATTGAATGAACTTTTGAGAGGTTCTCAAATAAAAAAAATTATCTAATTTTTTACAATATTACTATTATTTTATCCACATATGTATATATAGTAATTTGAGAAAACTTTTAGGAAAAAATAAGTTTAATAAAAATCTGAATTTTACTTGTTGTGGGATTGTTATTAATTGACACTCCAGACGTATTACTAATAGTTATGCGTATGCAATTAAAGTATTTCTGATGGACAAAATGTGAGATTTATATCAGATAATTCATTTCTACTATTAAGTTATTCATTTATGAGTTTGCACTTATTCGCACTAAATAAATAACTATTAAAAATTGTTTTAATTAATTGACACCATATAATAGAGTGAATTTTGTTTGATCAAACAACAATAGATGATAGATATAAAGCCAAGAAACTTGCTATTAATATGCTCTACTTGCTATTTCAATGTAAGTATGATATTTTCTAAATGTTTCGTTCAGATAACTTAGATATATTAGTCAAAATTTGAAATTTTAATAGCACATATATTAAAAATAATTATTATTCATAAAAGATTAATGAAATAGTAAAAAAATCAATCAAATTATAAAAATACAACATTTAGAAGAATTCTTATTATCCTTCAAAAAGTCAGTATTTCTGCTGTAATTTTCTACAACATTGTAGTTATTGCACTTTGTCTATGGATTTGTATATATGTTATATATAAATTATATATCTAAACTGCCCATAAGTGCAATTTTTATATAAATTGTTTATTTCTTTAACAATTTCATATGAAATATGCTTTTTTAAGCGTATCAAAGCTGTGTTCTTAATGTGCATGGATATATCAAGAAAAATGTCGAAAAAAAAATGTGAATTCACAAATTCACTGAATTTTCACCGTTTTTTGAATTTTGCTACAGCACTAATATTAAATAATACTAAAATCTTCTGTCTTTGTAAAAGAATAAATTCTGACAAAAAGTGCTCGTTTAAATTTAATGATCATCTGTATGACTAAGTGGTAAAAAGTGTTTATGACCAAAAAGGGTTACATGCTTAGTCTATTTTTCTGACAGGATACTCTAGATTTACATGATCTCTATTTCATATCTCCGTTTTTAGATTCTTCGACAGATTTTATGATAGAAAGCCAAGATTAACAAATTTCCGGCATGTTAATGAAGAAATCTGCAGCTACCCTCAATATTATTTCAATAATCAGTATCGTTTCTCTTACAATTTATTTTTTTCTCAATAATTTAACAAGAAATAACAATACACACTTGGTTTTACGTATAAAAGCTAAGTGTCGAACTTAATCAACTTTACTTACTTAGCAAATGAATATTTTTGTGGTTGCGAGTTCTGAATGCTGAAGTTTTAGATTTCTCTATAAATGATATCATTGCACTTACAATGTTGTTCCAGCCTATCGCATAAATCATAGAAAATCCAAAAAAAAATAATATAAAGAAAATTCATGTCATGAAGTTCAAAAAATACCGTGTAACATTAAAATTTGTTATGCATAATACATTTTAGCTATTATTGATTTTTTTTAATTTTCGAGAAATTGAATAGTGAGTCCGATAGAGAAATTTTTAAAAATCCTAGTGCCTCATAGAAGTAATTTCCCTCGTCTCCCATACTTCCAAATGTATGCATATGACATAAACTTTTATGCATTACACAAGTGGCCAATAATATCTATAGAGTAAAAAATTAGAAATTTAATTTTTTTATATGATAGTTATATTTCAGATTTGCGAGCGTAACTTTTTTCTCCATGGCATACTTGTTTTAAGAGCAAATGATCAAAATCGTCCTTCAATTATTGAAGGAGCTGATATCTTTTGAAAATTGAATTGAAAGGGTATTCAATTTTCAAATTTCCTCTCAATTTTGGAAACATATCAACTCTATGAATTAACAATTATGTGCCTTCACAGTTTATTAGTCATATAAGGTGCTTATAAAGAAAAAAGTTACGCTCGCAAAATATGTTTTTATATAGATTTCACATAAAATAATTATGTAATTTCTAAAAAGAATATTTTTGTTCTTGAATATTAAAGTGTATTGTAGTTTAAAAAGTTTTAAATATGTTGCTAAAATTTCAGGTTTATAGCTCATGTCTAGCATGACTTCTTCGTATGCGCAAAAAATCTGACACGTAAGGGTATCCTTAATTAAAAAAGCTCTCAACCGGTACCATTCAAATGCCCTCAAAAATATTGAAAAGATTTTAGGTATGCTGCTAATATAGTTAGTAGCATCATACAGAATGCATAGACAAATTTTTACTAATTATTTTTTCTTAGCAATTCAAATTCGAGATCGCTTAACTATGCTTAGAATCATAAGCATAATAATTTTGCAAAAGGTATGGGAATAATTTGAAAATTAATTTCAAAATTATTAATACTAGTGCAAGCTAGTGTAAGCATGTAAATGCATATTTGTGCACTGATTCGATACTCTTTTTTGGAAATTGTACTTTATCTTAAATTTCGAATGCAAATTTTTTGAATATGTGTATTGAAACTGTAACCTTTTGTCTAAGTTGCATTCTAATATAGCTCGAATTCTAAAAATGGGACTTTACTCCTCTTTCTTTGAGAAAATTTTAGACAATAGCCAAATTGCTAATTTTGTTGGAGTAATACCTGCATTGGGAGGTATAATATATTGTTCAGGGTTGAAACAAGGAGGTAGTTAGTGATAAAGCATAGTTACCACATGAAATGCAGTAAAATTTTGAGTCTAAACGTCTTTTAAACCATCAAGTATAAATTATAGAAAAAGATACTTTATATATAGTTAAAATAAAAATGATTAGAAAATAGCGTTTTTGATCAAAATTTCAAATTTTTATTTCCGAATATCTCTATTTGTGTCTAATTAGAGACATTTCTATAATTTTAGTGCGCAGCATATGCAATTCCTCTTTGGTTATTGCATTAATTTCTCAAAAAGAAAAAAGTCTTCAATAATTTTTTCAACAATACAGTACTAAAGCTAAGAACTTATAAACACATGAAAAGTTATATCATTCTCGTTAATATGTAGATTATCAATGAAAAGAATATTGTGAAATTTGAATATTTTTTAAAATAGAATGTAGAAATACTTATCAATGCTTAAAATAGAGATATGTGAGAGCTAGATCCGTATTTATTTACGTTTTTGTGCATATTTTGAATATCAAATTAAATTAATTTTGAAGATTTTAGCATCTAAAAGTATTTAATGCCCCTATACAAGCAAGGTAATTCTTACATGTCTTAGTAAGTCCAAACTTAATGTTTTATGATATGGGCCTGACCTCTCCATATGGTGACGATAGAAATTGAATAGGGTACCTAAATAAAAAAAAGGAGTTTATTTAGTGTGTTAAGACATTGTGAGATAAATTCAATGTAAAGGGGCTTCGTCCAATGGGAGGACACAGGTAAAATCCTACATACTGGATTTGATAATTCTGAAATCTTGGTTCAATTCCAAGAGCTCCTATTTTTTCCCAAATTTTTTCTATGCGACGCAAAGTTTTTGCATCCTTTTTGAAATACATGCCTTTCAGACAGAGAGTGACATCATTTGCTCATGATAATGTAATTATTTTGAATGTTTTGTGGAGCAATTGGCGGTTATATTCTGGAAAAAGCTAATTATTCATAGTCATTTAATAGCAAATTCAATGTTATATTCATATTTCACTTCAAATCAGTTTCGAGAAATAGCTCAAAAAGTGACAACAAAATTTGTACGTTGATTTCAAGACGATAAATTATTCATGTTTCGCGCACTACCTGAAGTAAACAGAATTTGTTCTAAAGCAGCACGCGACAGAGCATATGAGCAGCACTTGGCAGCACTCCGTAACATGAAGCCATCAGTTAACACAAGAAAACCTCAAACTCCACAATCAATCGGTCGCAATTGCAAACGATACGAGAACGAAAAACAGAGATGCTCAACAGTTTTGAAAGATAACCAACGCTTAGAAGGAAAAATGCATGATATTCAAAAGCAAGAGCATTTCCCACGTGTATTACCTCAACGTCCATACACCCTTCAAGGTCAATATCAGAAGGATGAGATGGCTCGTATCGATTACGAGAACAAGAAGCTTCTCAAAGCAATTGAAACAAGAAAACCGACATTAAATCGTACTGAATGGACACGTCACCGCTTAGATCATACATACCAAATCACTAAAATGTCTGAATTTAAGAAGAGTGTCCCTATGAGTGACATTGTTCGCGAAGAATACCGTTCTAGCATGAGCAGACCACATACAACAATGTCTAAGTGGGGATCCCAGACATCTCCATCCAAATCGGAGAAATCCCAGACAGAACAGTCCGATGATTTCGCTGAAGAAGAAAATAACGAACAAAAGGATCTTTCTCTCAGAAAGGAAGTCAACGAAGCAGTCGAAGACGGCAAGAAGGAGAAAGAGGAACAAGAGAAGAGAGATGAGGAAGTCGAAAAGGAGATGGAAGAAAATAACGAATTCTCATTAACAGGACAGGTCAACGAAGCCGTTCAGAGAGGCCAAGAGGAGAAGAAGGAGCAAGAAGAGAAGGACGAGAAGGTCGAAAAAGAGATGGAAGCCAACAACGAGTTCTCATTGACTGGCCAAGTCAACGAATCTCTCGAAAGAGCCAAAGAAGAGAAAGATGAACAGGAAAGAAAGGAAAAGGAAGAGAAGAAGAAGGAAGAACAAGTCGAAAAAGAAATGGAACAAAATAAGGAATTTTCATTGACCGGACAAGTCAACGAATCCCTCGACAGAGCAAAGGAAGAGAAGGCAGAACAAGAGAGAAAGGAGAAAGAAGAGGCAGAACGCAAGCGCAAAGAAGAAGAGGAGAGAAAACAAAAAGAGGAAGAAGAAAGAAAGAGAAAAGAAGAGGAAGAAAGGAAGCAAAAAGAGGAAGAAGAAAGAAAGAGAAAAGAGGCCGAAGAAGCGGAAAGAAAGAGGAAGGAACAGGAGGAGGCGGAGAGATTGAAGAAGGAACAGGAAGAAAAGGAAAAGGCTGAAGCAGAAAAGAAGAAAGGATTAGGATTGGGACTTTCTTTGAAAGGTGAAGTTCAGGAATCTCTTGATCGCGCTAAGGAAGAAAAGGCCGAAGAAGAGAAGAAGCAGCAACAAGAGAAAGAAGAACAGGAAAGAAAGGCTGCAGAAGAAAAGGCAAAAGAAGAAAAAGTTGAACAGGAAATGAAGAAGAACAACGAATTTTCACTTTTCGGACAGGTAAACGAAGCAATTCAGAGAGGAGAAGAAGAGAAGAAGGAAGAAGCAGCTCCGGCTAAGCCAGCATTAGGTTTGAAGGCTAGTCTATTCTGATTTGAATAAATTAAATGTTTTATTTTTATATTATAAACTGATTTCACAATAAATAAATCAAGGGCATTTTAGAGCTTCTAATCTCCCTATGTATTTTATCAAGCAAGCTTTCATTGGATCAGTACAACAGAATATAGCAAACTATACTTTCTAATAGGATGTTTACTCAAATGACTCTTCGTTGGATTGATTATTTTTTACAATTTCAGTCAATATCGTTATAAACTATTCACAGTAATAGGTTAGCTTCGAAAATGATTAAAGTCATGAATTACGTTTACAGAAGTATACATTAAAAATCAAATTTCGATTCGATAGTATCCAGCTTAAATTTTTGTTAGACAATCAGATACATAAATAGCATTCAAATAAAAAATGCATAGTTGAAATATGCAGTAAATCGGCTAATACAATTTTTGTTTAGCGATTTTATTGCTTAATTTAAATGCTTTTATGCACTTTTGCAAAAGTTATTTGACTTTGCTTACCAAATAATATTTGTCTGCCAAACAATTACTTGGATGTCATGAGGTTCATTTCTATATTGAAATTCGAAATCCTATAACATTCTTATTATTTGATATCATAATCAATAACCATTACGAAACATTTACGAATACACTTAGATACGTTTATTTTATTTATTTGTTGTTGTTGAAATAAAATTATTATTAATTTACCTGAAATTTGTATAGTATATATCATTCCCATCATAATGGATGAGATTTGATCGGCTTTAAGTTCAAGAATGGAAAAATTTAATATTAGAATCAAATAATATTTGTTTTTTGTACTTAAAAAGGATTGGACTTCAAAGTTTAGATAATAATACAACAAGTTGGTTTTCCAAAAAATATTCAAAATCTATTTTTTCATGTGAAAAATCAATTATTTGGTTTTCATTTTTCTTTTTTCGAATTTTTTTTGGAATTTTCAACTGTGACTTAGAACAGAATGAGTATCCTAATTTGATTTCACATCCTATGGTATGATGAATTATATGATTATTTTAAACTAATATTTTTGATCACATAGATCAATCCCAATAATATGCAATATTAAAACAAAAGTATTATATTGTTCACAATCATGATCTAGATCAGTAAAATACACCGATTAAAAGAGTATAAACAAGGTTTTTAGTCTATTTATTATACATATTAGAAGCTTCAATGCGCATTGCTTAAATTGTAGTTGACGTATGAGATCCTTGAACTGGTTAATACTAGGTACATGATAAAGTAAGCTTCAAATTTATACAAATAATGTAAATTGAATTAATTTTTCGACTTTGTATTGATAAACGATCAGTTTTATGATATAAAACTGATATGATACTTGTGTTGGATTGCGATATGGTGACATTTAAGAGATTTCGGTCGATAATTTTGGATGATTGTGATAGCCGATGTTTTCCAAACTCAGTATTTTACATATGCATATGTGTAGTCTGTTGCTGGAGTTTTAGGCAAAAATTTTGGTTGGAAGCAAATGTCTAAACCTTTGTTTTCACTAAAGTGAAATCATTGTCAAATTTTTTTTATTTTTAGTGAGGGGAAAGAGAAGCACATCATGCTTTTTCATTTACAAAAAACTTAGTTTAAGCAATTGGGCATGAAACGCTATTGTACATTTCTTGACGCTTAGACCAATTCTATTATGAATTACTCGAAATCATGGAAACCGTTATAAAATTGTATTTAAATTCTCGACAGCCCATTTAACATACTCATACTAGAAACTGCAGTTACTTTAACTATTCGCTCTAAAACCATCAAGCGTTCATCCAAATAAAACAGTATTTCTCAAAGCCCATACATTGTTGTTTCTTACGAATAAGTACTTGTTTCCCATATCAAATGGAACTCCTTTTCAACTATTTATTTCTGTGATATTTGCTCACATTAGCAAATGATAACTTTAATTTTTCGAGTTTTCTCAAAAGACGCGATCAATCAATACAGAAAAGAAAACTCATTAGAATGCTCATTGAAAGAGAGCTCGAGTAAAAAATAGGTAGTGTTCATAGAAGATGAAAAAAAAAAGAAAAAAGAGCCAGTGGCGGGACTCGAACCCGCAACCCCAAGATTAAGAGTCTTATGCTCTATCCGGTTGAGCTACACAGGCTGTTCGAATTACCAAAAATTTTCAAATATAAAACAAAATTATATCTTTTTGTGATATATACAAAGTAATCTTTTGTTTTTCATCAAATTCTAATAATCTTTTAATTAGTTGCAGAAAATCTATAGTATCAACATTGTATTATTAATTATTTATACCATGATTATAAAAAAAATTGATTGAAATTAGGCTCCATATTTCCATGATGATCCTGTATAATAAGTAAATTCACGGAAATATTGACATATTGGTTCGCACACCATGCAATAATTTTCTTCTATATCATCTTCATCGAAGTTCTGAACTTTGGTAAATGACATCCTTAGAATTCTTAAATGTAGAAACAAAACCTGATGAAGAGCGTCTTGCAAGGGCATCAAGATGTGCATATGTTCCTTTAGTTATTCTTGGGTTACCAAGTGAATTTTCAACAACAAGTATCACAGCTTTCTCTATAACTCCAGCTTGAATCATTTTTTTGAATAAAAAAATCGATAAAAAATCAACTTTGTCAGTTTTTACGGGCTCAATCATTTTTCATATTTTTTGGGGAGTTTGTAAGAGATATTATGCATGCCAAACTTCATAGGGCTGAAATATGTCCGATGAGGCATTTGTAGATGAATAGTGAAATGAAAGACACAATGAATGTGCCTGAATTTTGATTATCGATAGGAAATTGAATTGAAAATAATCGGAAAATTTTGGCAAAAATCATCTTTTCATTGGATGGCTGATATTATCATTCCCGTTGGTCAAAAACTCTTATCAAATGTATCTATTGTTAAACTTAAAAAGAATGGCAAGCAATTCGAAATTGCTGTTACTCCAAATAAAGTCACAAGTTGGAGAAATGGATTAGAAAAAGATATCGATGAAGTCGTTCAATCACACTCAATTTTCTCTAATGTAGATCGTGGTATGCTTGCAAAACAATCAGAAGTTCTCGAAACTCTTGAAGTTGATGACATGGAAAAGGCATTACATATAATCCTTGATCAAGGCAAACTTACACTTGCAGAAAAAGAAAGAAAACTTGTTATTGAAAACCTTACAAAAGATATTGCTTCAATTGTTGCTTCTCAATGTGTTAATGTCAATACTCAACGTCCATTAACGCCATCTACTGTTGAAAGGGCAATGAAGGAAATAGGATTTTCCGTTAAACCTGCTAAACCAGCAAAAGCTCAAGCTCTTAAAGTTATTCGCGATTTGAAGGCTGCTCATTACCCAATTGCACGTGCTAAGATCAGATTGGTATTTTACATTACTCCGGATCATGCTGAGAAGATGATTTCAATGCTTCCTTATGTAGAAAAAGTAGATAAATCTGATCCAAACCAAACAGCTGTTATTGCGCAAGTTGAGCCTGGTTCTCTCAGACAAGTCGCTGGAGAACTCGCAAAAGAGTTTGGAACTGAAATTAAAATAGATATTTTAGAATTATACGTAACTCCAACAATGGAAACAGCTGACAACAGACAACAAGATAATAGTACTACACAACAAGATGATGACTCTGAAGAAGATGAAAATACCAAATAAATTTACAAAAAAATCAACAGAATTCCATTTTACAGAGGAATTCACTACTTGCACATGTTCTTATTTTGTTTAATTATCAAAATTTTATATTTGTTGAATCAAATTTTTCGAAATTTGATTTTTTTTGTGTCTCGAATAAAAGAATTTAATAAAATAGTACTTTATTCTCTATATATATAAACAATAAATCTAATATAAAAATAAAATTTGAATTAAAATCTCTTTCTATCTTCCTCAAACTTCTCGGCCATTCTAATCAAATTAACGTACTTGTTTTGGTTTCTCGGGAGTTGTTTAATGAATACAAAAAGCGGTTTAATGTAATCAGAAGCGAAATTGATGCATTTCTTTCTTCTTATCTCACGCTTATCTTCAGTAGTCATATCTACAAGCAGTTTTAGCTCTGCCGAGTAAAGTGTCAAATTTTGAATTTTTGATTTGTAAGTTTTCTTAATGAAATTGAAGATATCGTCGTATATGTCGGATAGTGTTGATATATCTGCGTCTTGAAATGCGTCAACCAACTCATTATAAGAATGAAAAACGTATCTGTAGAGATATGAAACTTCGTTACGTGCTTCTCTATTAGAAATGTCTGGATTTTCAAAACAGATCCATCTTAAGATTTCAAAATACTTGGAAATGTGGGGATTATTAAAATCATTAAGTTGTTGGTTCTTAATAATGATTGCAATACCATACATCATATCAGCAAAGAATTGTTTGGTGAATACTTCATTTCCTGTCTCTAAAAGATCAATCATATACGAAACTGCATCAATATATTCGTCATTTTTACCAGTTTTTGAGGAAAGCTGGGCCAATGCATATCCAGCTTTACCTTGTGCTGCTGGACTTCCGTTTATTATGACTTCTTTCATTGAATTAAAAATGTTTTCTGCGTAATCTTGGGAAATATGGGGTAATGTCCTTATAATATTGCATAATAAGTCAAGTAATTCTTCCTGGTAGAACGAATTTCGGTTAATAAGTTCAATCCAAGGGTTAATAAAATCAACAAAGAGAAGATCAAGCTGATTTGTAATATTTGGATCTATTCTTAAGGTCTCCATGAGATTGTAATACTTGGAAAGAGCTTCACTAACGATTGACATCTTATCCTGAAGAACTACGATTTCATATTTGTTTTCATCACTAGAAACTGCGTTTTTAATGGACTGGTTGATATCAGGAACAATCATCTGTATGTATTCAAGTATATTTGGAAAGTGTTCTTTTGTTGAAAATGAGATAACTTCTTGAATTAACATAAAAGGCGAATGAATAAGGTCTGAGTTGGCCATCCTCGGTGTTTTAATCATTTCGTATGCTATTTCTATGAAAATCTTAAAGTATTGGGGATTTTCTGCTTCAATTGGAATCAAAACTCTCAAAGTCTTGCATAAAATGTCCTGTATATAATCGAAAGGGTTTGATCTGACCAAATTGGTAAAGTTTTCCCATAAAAGTTGGCAGAATTCGTCATTTTTTCGTATTTCTCTTGGATATGCCAAGAAAAACTTGGAGAAAACCTCCAAAAGTCGGATGATTACATGAGCATCACGACATTGGAAGCATTGGAACAGCTGTTCTTGAATTGCTGCAATAAAATTCAAAATTAAATCTGTATATTTGTTGTCATCCTCAACAAAACACGATTCTAGCATACATAGCCCAATATATTTGACCAAATTGTCATCAGAACTGATGTTTTGAAAAATTACGTCAGATAATTGCTCAAAAATCTGATTTCCGTTCTCAATGAACAAACAGTTCATTAGTTTGATCAAATAAGTCTCAAATGCTGAGAAATCGTTTTGAATCAAGTTTGAATTTAAATTAATTTCTCCATAGAGGTCAGAAGCTGAATTAAAGATCTGTTCTGCAAAGAATGAGAACAATCTGTGGTTGTACGTTGCTCCCATCTCCATTTTATGGATGTGGATGAAGAAATCAATTGAAACTGATTTTAATTCAGGAGAAGTACAATTAAAACCTTGGCAAACGTTTTGAAATATCAACTGTATAAACTCTGTAACATTCTCATTGCATTCGTAAAGATTTACAACGATATTCAATAAAATTCTATGAGATTTCCTATAAATTTGAAATTCCATGAAAGGAAATGCTCCAAGTAAAGATTCAACGATTCTAGAACACAAATCAAGCCGAAAACAAAGAGTTTGGAAGTGGCTTGTAAAAAGATCGAGAAAATCGTAATAAATTTCGCAACTTTGAGGTTCTGTAGCCTTAGAACTTATCACAGCAAGTGTTTTGTCGAATACTTGGAATAAAGGCTGTAAATTTTTCGATGATTCAACAACTTTTATAAAATTATCATTAATTAGATCGTTAAAAGCGTAAACAACAGCGGAGATTTCGTCAATTTCGGAAGAATTTTCTATTTTGTTCCCTAAATATTCAAGGCATGATGGCCATGATCCGTTTTGTACTCCAAAAATAGCTGTAATGACCTTTGATGATTCATTTCTGATAATAACACTTTCAGAAAAAAGTGAGTTTATGACTGATGATTGAATAGCTTCTTTAATTGGTTGAAAATTTGATGATCTCCAAAAACCATTTGGACTTAAAGAATGAATTGCTTGGTAAAGAAGTGATAATGTAGCAACTTTGATAATTTCATCTAGTGTTGGGTCTGATATAGCTTGAACAAATAAATTAAAAACTTCAAACTGATTTTCAACAGATTTAGTGAAATAAAACTTAATTTTCGATGAAGCATCCTCTCCATTTTCAGTCACACCACTGCATGATTCCTGTATTATCCCTATAAATTCGGAATATTCCATAATTGTTTTTTTTTCCCCAGAAATTTATTCCTAAATATTGGTGCTGCACGCCCGTATATCATGATATATTTTTCCTTATTTTCATCATTTATTTTATCAGTATGAGATCAGAATTTAAAATATTCATGCTTTGTGAAACAATTTGCAGGATGATTTAAAAATTTTAATTATTTTTAAAGTCTTTGGACTTAAACACCAATTGTTTTGTTGTAAACAGAAATTCATCAAAAGTGACACCTCAGAAAAGCTAAAATATTGAATTTTTGGAACTTTTGATAGAGCACGTTTTTAAATATTAATTAAAGTAAATGTATATTTTGTAAAGGTTCTTTTTAATAAAAAAATAAAATTTTGAAGAAGAACACAAAATCTTCTGAAAAATAATATCACATAAACTCATATTATTTTCTAATATATAACTATTTTATATAAAAATCAAATTCAATGATCTGAAAAGCGAAGGATAAACCTCAAAATTTACGAATATAATGAGTGGGAATAGGCGTAAAGCAAAAATTGATATTTCATATGGTTTTATGATAGATAAGCATTATATTCCCACTCATTATATTCGTAAATTTTGAGGTTTATCCTTCGCTTTTAAGATCATTGAATTTGATTTTTATATAAAATAGTTATATATTAGAAAATAATATGAGTTTATGTGATATTATTTTTCAGAAGATTTTGTGTTCTTCTTCAAAATTTTATTTTTTTATTAAAAAGAACCTTTACAAAATATACATTTACTTTAATTAATATTTAAAAACGTGCTCTATCAAAAGTTCCAAAAATTCAATATTTCTGTTTATTACAGTTTCATACTCTTTCACTAATCAAAACTCTTTATTAAGCTATGTCATTCCGATGCACATTTTTTTTTGAAATTTACATCAACAATAAAGAATTATAAAGAATAAGATCATTAAATATAATAAGAAAGGATTCATATATTATGCACCCATTCCATAATTTGTTTTTATGTAGGAATAATGCTATTTCTCAAAGAAATTTGTAAAAATTAAAAATATAAATAAAAAATATATAACATTTTTATTTCAAACACAATGATAAAACAAAAATACATAATTTAAGAACGTCGGGGAACTAAAAGAACCGGAAGAGTTGAATTATTCGCATCTTGTGACTGACTTCCAGTTCGTTTCCTATTTTGAGGTGACCCAACGCTTCCATAATTAGTGCACTTCAAAGGTGGAGACGAAACAGTGTCGTTCTTTTCCAAATAATCTATAATAATGTTTTCAACGAAAGCTTGCATTTCTGTTTTAGTAACGCATTGTCCAAACTTTTCTGATGCAGAATTGACTTCATCCTTCAAAGTTGTGACAATTTCCTCATTTTTTCGAACATTCGCTCAACTAAGCCAACTTCTTGTGTCCATGAGTTCTTTGTAATGGCTGTCCTACTAAGCTCATCGATTTTGGACTGTGCGGTCTCCAGTTTCTTTGTTAATTCTTCAATATTATCAGAGTTGGATTTTGTGTCTCCATTTGCTTTGCTACCTGTAGTTCTCGATGTTTCTCCGTTTGGACCTGCTGCTGCAAACTCTTCTTCAGGTATAAGCCTTGTTTGGACTGTATTATTTAATTCTTCAAATTTTTTGTTCATTTCGTCTTTGAATTTGTCGATAATTGATGTATCAAACTTTGGATGGGCTACAACAGTAAGATCATTTTCAACTTTCAATAATCTTTTCTTCACTGTATCAAAGTCTTGTTTTGTAATTGACCCTGATGCAGTCTTCAACTTTTGCTCGAGCTGATCTATCCTGCTTTGAAGAACAACAACATCTGACTCTCCATCGCCCATTTTCTCAATAATTCTTGTGTCAACAGACATAAGAACTTGGTCAATGGATTGGTCGATGTGTTCGCGAATTTCTTCGTTCTTATGATCAACGTCTTTGAGTACTTTTTGAATATTTGCTTCGAAATTGGGGAAAGATCTAAACAAAACGTCACGGTCATTTCTCCATTGATTTGAAAAGCTGTTAAAATCTTTCGAATCTAATTTTTCTTCCATATCTTTGTTGATTTGGTTGATTTGTCTTTGTTGATCAACGAGCATTGCTGTTATTTCATGTAATAATGTACCTAATGAGTCAGAAACGATGTTTAAGTTAATTAGATTTCCTTGTTCAACGAGCGATTTCAAGCGCTCCGCTGACATTTCGAAATAACGTGCAAGAGTTGTCACTTTTGCTTACATCAAAAAATATGTTTCTTTCCATATTAATCATTTGCTTAGATATTGTCTTTCTTTTTATCTCTATTTTAGAATTCACTTTCTTTTAATATTTAGGGTTGTTAAAAATATCAAAAATTAGCGTTTTGAAGACACCATGGTGTCTTATAATTTTCCCTTCCTTATTGGCGTGTAGAAATAAATGCGCCAATAGATTGAAGAAGAAGAATTGTTTTTCTCTTAATGAACTTTAATCCTTTTGATATAAGAATATTAAAAACATTAATATAATTTCGATTTCGGAAATTAAATTTCCAAATTTTTTGTCGATTTCGGAAATAACAGGATCCCGCATCCAACACGCAACAACAAAACACAAAACACACTTTTTGGTTCTTTCATCGTTTTAATCGTAATTTATGTAATACATGATTTGGATAAATTTTACAATAATAGAACCTATATTATATTCTTTTCAAAGATTCTTGCAAATCATCAAAAATAATTGTATTTTAAAAAACGATCAAATTATCCTTTCATTATTTTAAACTTAAATTAGTTTTTATGATTGACTAAAGCAATCATATTTATTCATCATTAAATAAACAAAAAAATAATATTTGAGAGTTATTTCAAAAAAAAACACATTGAATTTATTAATTTGTCTCAATTTCAGTATTATAAATTTTTATAATTTCAATATTTTGAAATACACTTTTTAATATTTCAATATTTATGATATTTCAATGTATTAAGTGGTCTCAAATTGAGCTTCTCAAATATAAGTTGGCCTATTCAAATAATAAAATTAAATAATATTTAAAATAATAAATAAAAGTGATTGAGGTCATAGCAAAACGGCTGTTTCAGTCATTAATTCTTAAAAATAAAAAGGGTAAAAACTAAATAAAATGGGTAAAATTCAATAGTGTCTGTGCTATCGTTCAATTTGAAGGTGTCTTTTGAAACCGCAAGACACATTGAATTTTTGAATAGTGTATTATGGTTTGACAGACACCAATGAAAAAAATAAAATGATATTTATTTTAAATATATAAGATCCTTATATAAAATATAAATATTTTATCGTTTTATTTTCTTGTTTTAGAAATGTTTTTTATTGAAAAATCAATAAAACTAACTCCAAAATAAAATTTTTGATTTAAAGACACTATGCTGACACCAGGCAAATCTTCCAAGACACCTATCGTCGGGAATCTAACAACCCTATAATATTTTACTTCAATTCAAAAAATGTAAAAAAGGTGGTAAAAAAGGTAGTCTCACGAGAAAACTGACGGTAAAAATTCGATGAAACCAGGTGCATTGTATAGTACATATATGTGGTAAATAAATGTCGATTAGCTTTGTAAAAAATATCCCACAGTTTTTGAGATCTTGAAAACGGCCATTCAAAAAGTCGAAAATTTTCGCGAGATGTTAATGGGCAAGACAGTTTTTCGACAAATAAATCGTAAACATGGGAATTAAAATAAGGCGTTATATTAGATATATGGTAAAGAATATGGATGTGAAGAGCGTTAGTAGAATGGAAAGACTTTGAAATTTTAAAAAATTTATCTGGACTAAAAAATTATTTGATTATAAAAAACATATTATATATCAATTGCTATATAGAACTATCATAACAGATTTTGGAAAAGCCGCAAATCCCCAAGTTGGAGAATTCATTAAATACTAATTATTCAGCTTTTTATCAGAAAGGAAGGTAGTGTAGTGGTTGGGAACGCTATGCTCTTTTTGAATCTAAAAGGCAACTGTTCAAATCATAACATCTTTGTTTTTTTTCTTATTCTGCCATTATTGTTTTTCCTTGTTATGATTCAAATTAAAAATATTTTAGTAAAGGTATTTTGGACATCATTTTTTCACATTGTCTCAATGCAAATGTTTGAAAATTTTGTAGGCAATATGACAACTCTTTCAACATTTGTTCTCTTTTATTAACTCAAACAGATTTAGGATCTAATTTCATGCCTTCGAAGACATTTAAACCATCTTCAACATAATTTATTGACAAATTGATAACAATTACTCATGAATGTCGTAGATTTAATATCCTGTCACTCAGCAACAAATTCGGGTTCAATAACAAAGCTCAGTAAAAACTTTCCAGAAATTCTCCAATTTATTTTAGTGTCTTTTTGCGTCATTACGGCTGCATTTTCTTCTGCATCTGAACGCTGTGTTTGGAAGAAGACGAAATACAGAAACTTTCAACACAAGTAATCAGATTTTCTTGTCTTTCATGTTAAAATGCTTCATCTCGCTAGGTATACGTCATTTATTGGATGGATTGTTAGCTTTGTGTCCAAATAGCAAAAAAAAGTATTAATTTAAATTTCGCATTTTGCATAAGTATACGCTTTAATTTATATCAAAACAGATTTAGATAGCTTAAAACAATATAGTTTACTCATAAATACATCTTGATAATTCACTTCTTCAATTTTCATAATCTTATATCCTGACCTATATCCTCTTATAAACCATATTTCTACTGAGATCTTCTTAAAGCATCTTTTTATCCCTATCTACGCCTCGAAACCCTATTTTTCCGGCGGAATATGAATCTTCGGGTCTCGCTGATTCGATTTCTGCAGTCAGATCGTAAAAATACCCACTACATAGCCTGATAATCTCAATTTAAGTTCCTTAATTTTTTTGAAAAAAAAATTAAAACTCCCTTATCAAACATCATGCTCATTTTTACGAATTTCATTTTTCCTTTAAGTTTAAAATATACGCTTTTTAGCATGTTTATAATACATTTTCAATTTACATTTACATTTTTATTTTTGAATTGTTTATTTATATTTCCGTTTGAACAATAATATTTATTGAAAATTGTGAGAGAAACGGATATAATAAAAAACACCATACAACAAAATTCACTTTTTTTCATACTTACGCGGATCACTCCTTTTCGGCCCAATATGCCGGAAATGATAAAACTCTCAGATCTAGTTGCTAAGATCCAAACTCTCGACTCTCAAATCTATTTCCTCAGATATTGTTGCTAAGATCTACTTCCTCAGATCTTGTTGCTAAGATCTACTTCCTCAGATCTTGTTGCTAAGATCTACTTCCTCAGATCTTGTTGCTAAGATCTAAACTCTCGACTCTCAAATCTACTTCCTCAGATCTTGTTGCTAAGATCTACTTCCTCAGATCTGCTAAGATCTAAACTCTCGACTCTAAATCTACTTCCTCAGATCTTGTTTCTAAGATCCAAACTCTCGACTCTCAAATCTACTTCCTCAGATCTTGTTGCTAAGATCTACTTCCTCAGATCTTGTTGCTAAGATCTACTTCCTCAGATCGCAAATCTACTCTCGACTCTAAATCTACTTCCTCAGATCTTGTTGCTAAGATCTAAACTCTCGACTCTCAAATCTACTTCCTCAGATCTTGTTGCTAAGATCTAAACTCTCGACTCTCAAATCTATTTCCTCAGATCTTGTTGCTAAGATCTAAACTCTCGACTCTCAAATCTACTTCCTCAGATCTTGTTGCTAAGATCGATCTATTATACTCAATTTTACTTAAGCAATATAGATCACCTTTATTATGATTCTCTTTATCTGTACTTGTTTAAAATTAAATTACATCATAAAGATCTAATTACAAATTATTTAGAATTTTGAAATAAAACCAGTATTTTATCAAATGCTTTGAGATTAATGCATTCAAACTTAAAAAAAAAGATATATTCAGATCAATTTCAATATTATTGATTTTTTAATGTAAAAACTATGTCTACATAGATCTCAAACAATTTTATTAGATACTCTTTTTCCCAATTTTTTTCAAAATCTCTTTTTACATATCAAAAATTGTATTTTTCAATTTCATTTTTATTTTTTCCATATTTTTTTTGGAATTTGGATATGCGTCCAAAGTAGTTATGTCATTAGAAAAATATTAGATATCAAAAAAAAAAAGGTAGTGGGGCTTCCAGGCACTTCGTGCCCTCTAGCCCCAGTCACTTTTCTGTCACTTTTCAGGGAAAAAACATTTTTATTAAATATAAAATGAATTTTACAAAACCACCGTTACCCTTCTTTGGAAATAAGAGTAGATGTAAAGATATTATATTGAGAGAACTTAAGAAACTACCGAATGGTCTAACATTTGTAGATTTGTTCGGTGGAAGTTTCTATATATCTCATTTGTGCCATACCGTATTCCCAAACTCAAAGATTATATGCAATGACTTCGACAACTATATGAACCGTCTCAAACATATACCAGACACAAACAAAATATTGAAAGAGTTAAAAGAAAAGATACCTATAGGTAAGATGGAACGTATACCATTAGATAAGAAAAATATTGTCAGAGAGGTTTTGAAAAAAACAGAGTATATTGACTGGGATAGTATATCTTCTAGACTATTGTATAGTGGTTCTATAAGAGTTCATGACATTGAAACACTTATGTCAAACGTTTTATATCTTAACTATACAAAGGTTTTCAAAGAGGACATAGAAAAATATACTGAGGGTATAGAGTTTGTGAGATGTCGTTGGACAGAGTTGTATGAAAAATATAAAAACAAGGAAAATGTTTTCTTTATAGTAGACCCGCCGTTCTATAACACATACGATTTTCAATACCAAGCAGACTGGACTTTGAGAGACTCTTTAGAAACTTTAGACGTTTTACATAACCATCCATGCTTTTACTTTACATCCGATAAAAGTGGTTTGGAAACCGTTATGAGATGGTTAGAGGACATACATGACTATGATTTTAGATACGATAAGATAGAATATGAGAGAGGTCCTATAAACCGGAAAAAGTGTCACAACAAAGAAATTTTATTGGTAAGTAAATAGGACTACTTGTTTTAGGTTTTTTCCATTGTGTCATTTACTTATTTGACGTGGCAGAAAGATATAGAGAATATGAAGATGAACCAATGCCAGCAAATGTTCAGTATATGTACTCGTAAGAGATATTTATCTAATATTAAATGGACGCACAGAACTTAGCGAATGCACAGCAACCTGGACAACCAAACCCAGAGAATATTCCAAATGAAGTTAGAATACAAACTGCAATGGCAAACTATGGTCAAGTGCCAACAGATGTACAAATGCAAACTGCCATGTCAAATGACGCTGCGTTAGGTTTGCCACCATGGTATGCAAATGAGATGGAAAGAGTTTTACAAAACCCTGAAGTGGGATATAAACAACTCTATGCAGATGACGCGAACACAGGAGTTGACCCGGAATATGTTTTCTACCAGAGGAGAAATAGAATGTATGAGCTCCAGTTAAAAAATGCTATGGAACTCAGAAGGAAACGTAAGAGACTAGGCGGACATTAGATTTTTACATATAGTAAAATGGGTTTCTTTGGAAGAATAGGAAACTTCTTTCGAAATGTTGGAAGAGGTATATGGAATGGAATAAAATCTGTCGGAAGAGGAATTTGGAACGGAGTCAAAAATATTGGTAAAAGAGTAGGTCAGTTCGTTGGTATTATACCTAAAGACCCTGAACCAGAAGAACAAGCTCCTGTTATACAACAGCCTGAACCTGCACCACAGTCTAGTTGGCAACCAAATCCAACACCTCAACCGTATTAAATTATATTTTTACCGTTCGATAGTAGTTGTATATGAAGCTAAGTTCTAAGTAAAACGCATGGTATAATGGAACTATTCTCTTTCTTCCATCTGTAGTAAACCATACTTGAAAGTCTGAAATACTTCCACTTGGTGGTTCATATAGCTTTGTAGGTTTTTCGTAAAAGTCATTTGCCAAGCATAAAAAAGAGTTTTGTGCACCAGAAAATGAAGCATGAACGATAATAGCATCTGAGTCGAAAACATTTTCATATGTTCCATTAGGGTTTTCGACTTCATAAAAGTTCGGGTGTACTGGATATTCTGCAGGCTGATTTAACATCCTCAGAAACCTATACCATGCCAAGTTGTTATATTTTGTAGAAATATAAACGTTGTCTCCAAGGTCTTCTATTCTATTGATTTTAACAGTTGCATTTTTCCTGTCATAAACAATATCGAGATGGTACTCTCCTTCGTCAATGTTGTACTGTTTTGCATATTCGAGATAGATATCGTTTATTTTTTCTTGAAAAGCTTGAAGAGTTGTTTCTAAGTTTACAAGCAAATTCACTTGTAAAAGTTTTCCCTGTTCAAATTTCTCATACGTACGTTTTTCTTTGTTATAGTATCGAACTTCAAAACCGACCGTAAATGGGAAACCATGTATGGCTTCTGAAATGAACTTCATTCTACGAAAGCCAATAGCTTTTGTGACAGATGGGTCTCTTAGCCATCTTAAGGGGTAGTCAAAACGATAGCCTTCATGCTTTACGGTCTCTGTCTCAAACTTTTGACCGACATTCGTAAAAAGTTCATCTAATGGTTTAGTTGTAGCAACTCTTGAATTTTCTTTTTCTATTGAAAGCATATTTTATCTAGAATAAAAATGTCGAAAGAAACAGCGTCTATGAGAGAGATACAACACAACCGACAACTCATTGTGCAAGCTCTAAATAAGAACACAACAAACTTTTCAAACTATTCTAAGATATCTGAGTCATTGAAAGAAGGAAACTTAAAACTGACGATAAACCCATTGACAGACGAGTTTCTGTTTCAAGACAGTAAGAACCATACTGTTTGTATAAATCCAACAAAAGGAACTTTAAACGAGAAACCTATAAAAGAACTTCTTTTGAAAGCAGATATTGACAACAAAGCTGACAAAGAGTATGTCATTGAAAAAGTTCAAGAAGAACACGACAGAGCAGATGCAACATATGCAACAAAAGAGGATGTTGAAAAGAAAGCAGATAAAACATATGTTGACGATGAGTTAGCATATGTGGCTAGTGCGTTAGTGAAGAAGGCAGATAAGGAATATGTGGATGAAAAAGACAATGAAATTATAGAAAGGGTTGAATGGTACCATGAACGGACAACAAAGATTTTAAAAACTAAAGCCGATACAGGATGGGTTTCAGGGTGTTTAGACCTTAAAGCCGACAAAGAAACTGTAGATATGTTGACACAAACGGTTTCAAGTCATACCAGAGGTTTAATGGAAGATGGACAACAGTTGAAAGAGCTTGAGAAAGGTGTTACAGAGTTAAGGAATACAAAAGCAGACTCGACATGGATAGCTGGATATGTAGATGCAACAAAAGAGTATATTTTCGCATGGACAGAAGGAACATACCCACAAAAATATCATACACATAGCATCTCTGACGTAAATGAACTTCAAGAAAAGTTAGATAAGAAAGCTGACAAAACAGAGCTTCAAACGTTAAAGACTGAAATACTTCAAACACTATATCCTATAGGCTCTATTTATACGTCAATGAACTCTACCAGACCAGAAGTAGTACTTGGTCTCGGAACTTGGACTCAAATAGTCGACAGGTTTTTGTATTGTGCAAACTCTTCAAAGGAAACAGGTGGAAGTAAAACGATTTCAGGTGAAAACCTACCTGCACACAGTCATTACATAAATTTAACTACAGCTGAAGCAGGTTGGCATAAGCATAGATATTGGGATTGGACAGGAATGACAAAAGGTAAAGGATATGATGTTAAAGACGACGTTAAGTTTGCTATAAATTGTTACTGGAGTAACACTGAGGGAGGAGGAAGCCATACACATCGCATTACAGGATATGCAGAAACAACGGGACAAAGTAAAGACTACATGCCACCTTACATGACAGTTTACGCATGGTATAGAAATGCTTAGTCGTCATTTTCAACTTCTTTAGCATATTCGTCAGGAGTTGTCTTATATTTGTTAGGAACTGTCTTTGAAAGTATACCACCTTGAACTTTGACAAGTTTGAAACGAGGTCTGACAATAGTAGTTTTATCTTCTGCTTGCAGTGTGTACATTTTGCCATGTTTGCCTAAAACTTCATAATATTCTCTTGTATACTTTCTTCTATTTTTACGAACACGAACGTGAGTACCTGTCGAGTTCCCATTGTTGTCATAGTCAATAGTATTTTCATATGGGTCGCGTTTAGGTATTTCTATTTTTACTTTGTCACCTTTCTGAAGTTTGAAGCCCGGCATTCTTTCTTGTTTGTCTCTTTTGACTAAACTATTAAATATATAGTCTTTCTCTAAGTCAGGGTTGTTTTTCATTTCTTCGGGGGAGTGGTTTCCCAAACCTTTTTGTTTACGGCTATTGTAAATATTTAAAACTTGTCTCATCTTTGCCATGGAGAAGTGTCTATACTTGTCGTCATATGACATTTCATTTGCTTCACCACCTTGTGGTTGGTTTAAGTCTCTTAAGATTTTTATACAACTGTCAATGACACCAAGAGCAGAATGGTTTTGGTCGACAATGAAATATTGGTTTACATTTTTTGAACGCAGATAGTTTTTAATATCGTCTGATTTGAAAGAACTTTCATAGTCAGATGTCAGTTTTGTTGGATGGTATTTGTCAACGAATATTGTCAAAGCAGTTTTCACATCTAAAATATTTTTGGACCATAATGGTATGGCTTCACAGTATCTTGTGTTTTGACCAACAAATATTAGCCAATATGGTGGTCCATCTTCTCTATACCTCGGAATGTTTTCCAAGATATCCATAAACCAAGCATTTGGTGTTGAACTAAAGATTTTTACCATGAGTGCTTTCTTTGTTGCTTTAGAAACATACGGGTCCTTGTTTGAATTCGTCATTTTTAACCCATAAGAAATGGGTTTATTTGGCGCATTAGCAGGAGTCGCATCTAGATTTTTGCCCGCAGTGGGAACACTAGCCAGAGGTGCATTTGGAATTGGAAGGAAGATTTTGAGTACATTAGGTATACTGAAAGAGAAAGCACAACCTATTATACAAACTGTACAGAAAGGTTAGGAGGTAGCACGAGATGCAGCAAATCTTATTCCAAATCCTGAAACAAGAGGAAAAGTTCAAGGATGGATGGACAATGTAGGAAGACAAGCAGGAAACTACTATAACAAAGCAAATGACTACTATAACCAAGCAGGGCACTATATGGACCAAGGTGAAAGATTCTTTAACAGAGGATATAACCATGCACAACAGTGGGTAAACAACAACCAACCTCAACCGCCTCAAACGTGGGGAATGTAAAATTTTTTACTGGGATGAAATGAACAATACAGCATTGAGACAAATGGGTTCAAGATGGCTTTGTCGGCTTCCAGCAGTTACACAACCACGTGTTTGTCAAGTTCTTCCTATACCTCAGGAAGTTTTAGACCGACTTAAAAAAACTAAACAACCAGTTGAAAACAAACCAAACTAAAATTTTTTACTGAGATGAAATGACCGAAGAAGTTGAAACGGTAGATTTGACACCACAAACAAAAAGTTCAGAACCATTGTCAAAACCTGTCAAAGAACTTACAGATGAAGAGAAAAATTCAATAATAGAAAGTGTGAGGTCTGGAAATACAAACCCTAACTACAAAGTCACTTTTCATAAAAATGGAACGGCAAGTATCTCAAAAAAGAAACAGACTCTCACAAATAAAATATTGAAGTCTGAAGGAACTAAAGAGACAACAGATGGAAAAGTTTACTTCACTGACCAACAGTTCATTATAGAACATCTCATTGACTTAGAGTCGAAATATTCTAAACTTTACAACAAACACAAAAAGTTGAAAGGAAAACAGAAACAAATGGCATATGACATTTATGAAGATGTTGACGACACAACTATTCCAGCAAGTGAGGTAAAGTCAGATGAACCGAAAAGTGACGAAAAACCAATAGAAGAAGATAAACCAAAAACTGAAGAAAAACCAAAACCAAAGTTTAGTCTGGAGACTAAACCAAGTCAACCTTCATTAGCTGGTATGGGTTGGCGTCAAAGACTTATGGTAGCCGGTGGTTATGTTAAGTAAAGAAAAAACATTTTTTATTTTTATAAAAATGCCCCCGTATAGAATGGACAGAAGGTCTGCTAGAATAAAAGCAGAGTTAGAAAGATATGGCTGGAGAGTTTCAAAGAAGTTTAAATATAGGAAGGGAAGACCCATAAAAGTCTATGACAAATTGTCTGGTCTTCGCTACGAAATGGACTTGGAAACAGCACGTGCAAATTATCCAAACAGATTAGAGAGGTTAGAAGAAGAACGTCTTATGGACATGCCTTTCAATGTTAATGAACCGCAAGTTGAAGGACACGACGGCTTTGCCAGATTCTACTGGAAACATGACGAACAATTGCATCCCTTGAGACGGAAAAAAGGGAAGGGTGAAGATGCACATGCTCCCATGGAAAGAACAAGATATGCATATGAAAAGTACCGCGAAGTTAGAAGTAAAATTACTTCTGGTCGAACCTTTACAGTAAATTTTGACGAAGGAAAGAACAAAGAAGGCTTCATGGGTGTACTTGCTGCAATTCAAGACGGAAATAAGAAAGGATACAATCTCAGATTAACCGTAACAGATTTAGATGGTCATATCTACTATGCACATGGCAATGTCACAACAGCTGCACAACTTCTTGACGCTTTCAAGACTACAAAGAGAGAACAAATGTTTGACTCCGACTCAGATATTTTGAATGCGATTGAAGGAATTGCAAGCGTGAAGTTCGAATGGTTACAACCTAACCCTCAAGCAGTCAGACAACATGCTGGATACTTCCCGTTCAGAAATAAGTCTGACATTAACCTGACAAGGTATGGAATTTACAATTCAATTGAAAAAATTGTCAATGAACCTTGTATTCTTACATGTCTCAGGAACTCTGGTCTTGTTACAGATGAGAAAATGAAGTATCTTGAGTCATGTGTGAAAACAAGGTACATTCTCAGAAGTCAATTGTCAAAAGTTGCACCGTTGGCAAATGTGAATATCCGAGTCAACATACCTACAGCTAAAGGTTCTTCACATGACGACTATGTTGTTGACAAAGACTTACCATGGTTGAAGATTGTACTCATCCACAACCACTTCATGTTGAACGAAAGTCTTACAAACCATTGTTCGGAAAAGGCAAGTGCAACATTGTCAGAGCTGTTAACATTCTTTTCGAGAAAGGCTTGTTGGAACCAATTCCAGATGACAAGCTGACAGAAACTTTTGTACCAAAAGACGAAACAAACTTTTCATTGTTGGTAAGACCAAAAGTTGTTCCAGACAAAGTTATAGCACAAAAGAAGTACACAGTTCCAAAAGGAGTTGGATTGTTCGGATACCAACCTGAACCAGAAGAACTTCCAATGAGGTTGCAAGAACTTCAAGATGCTATAAACAAACTTCCATTGAGGCATCCAATCGACGTCAAATTGTATTGGAGAGCTTCTGAGTTAGGTCAGAAGGTTTTATATGAAACAGGTTGCTTTGACGATGTTTATGAGATAACAGGCGAGGTTTCTCAAAAGATAAGAGACTCACTTGAATTTCCACGAACTGGACCCATTGGTTGCGACAAGTTCGACTCATACGAAAAAATATACTATGTCGACCTTAACGCTGCGTACATGAGATTTGTCCAATATATTCCAACTGGAATTCCAAACGAAGATGGTGAGTTCCCGGGAAAGAACTATACAGTTGGAAAAGTCATACAACAAATGTATGATATTAGGAAAGCTTCAAACCCCAAACTTGCAATGACACTCAAATTGCTTATGAATTCGACATGGGGATATTCTATTAAAAAACCTCAAAAGATGAAGAGTAAACACTATGAGAAGGTCGACAACTTTGTTGAAAGGTTTTCTCCTTTTGTTTTGAAATACGAGTTCACCGAAGGTCAAAATGGCTTAGTAACCACAGTAAAACCTATTGTCGAACATTGGTCTTATCCTCAGTTCGCAAAGGCAGTCCTTGACAACTACAACAAATTCTTCTCCGAAGTCAAATCGAAAGTGAAGGTATACTATGAGAACATCGACGCACTCATGACGAACGAAGAAGGGTATAACAAACTCATTGAAATGGGAATGGTCGGTGAAAAGATGGGCTTTTTTAAGCTAGACAAGGTATTTTCCGAAGTTCATGTAATATCGAAAAGGAAATATTGGGCCATACTTGAAGACGGCACAGAAATAAAACATTGCATGAAATAAAAAATTGCATACCATTTTAAAACGTTTTTAAAACAGTATATTTTTACATATATTAAATGCTTCAGGTTGAAAAACAAAGAACAAAAGTAGCAGATACAAAACCGTTAGACTATATCTTTACAAACGCTGGTAGGAATATATCAGATGAAGAAATTTCATCCCGCACATATAGATTTGACTATCCAATTCGTTGGCTTCAAAGTCCTTCAGATGCAAAGGCAATAGGATTTAGAAGAGTTTTGTTTTCAAATAGAACTAATGCATTCATGTTCGCAGTATATTTTCATGGTCAGTATAAAGGTTCTGATGGTCTAATAGAAAAATTTGATGAAATGAAAATCTTTACAATTCGTTCAGACGAAAGTCTTGAAAAAACTCTAAATGACTTTCAAACTCAAATGAACAAATACTACTGGGAATTTCAAGAAAAATACCACTCTTTACTAAATGGAACATACTATCTGAAACTAGAATACGACAAGATGAACTCCACCGTTTCATTTCAAAAGATTGAAATTAACCCTCCAAGAGATACAGAGTTTTTATATTGGGGAGTAGACAAACGTTCTTGGGCACAATTTCTTCGGTTACTAAACCAGAACGAACCATTACCACCAGATGGTCCATTTAAATTTATACTCCCACCAGCAGATTTGACAGTTTATAGAAACGTGTTTGACCCTCAAAATGTCATGTGTCATGCAAGTTTCAGTTCAAGCAACAACAGTTTTCTATGTATCGGTAAGGACTTTTATGACTTTGCTTCTAAATTCTACGAACCACCTAGTAACAGTTTCTCTGACTTTCAAGTTTGGTTCACAACAAACGGTGTGCAGCATATAATTCCATTGTACTATGACTTTTATCTCGAATTGTCTTTCATATACAACTACGGAAAAGTGCTGAAAAAGTATTGAAAAATATATTTTAGATCTCACCAGGTCCCTCGGTCCCTCGGTCCCCAGGTCATTTTAACTTCTCTGAAAAAGTGTGACAACATGACATTTAGACAACAACACAGGAAATAGACTTCATCGTCAATGTTTTGTCATGAATTTCATCGTAAATGTTTTGTCATGACTTCTTCATCGTAAATGTTTTGTCATGACTTCTTCATCGTAAATGTTTTGTCATGACTTCTTCATCGTAAATGTTTTGTCATGACTTCTTCATCGTAAATGTTTTGTCATGACTTCATCGTACATGTTTTGTCATGACTTCATCGTACATGTTTTGTCATGACTTCATCGTAATGAGCGTAAATCAGACAAAAATATATTTTAGGTGAAGTGGTGAGATCTCACCTCTTTTCTCACCTCTTTTTTCACCCGTTGAATTTTCATGAATTTCCTTAAGATAGAAAAAAAATGAGTTAAAATGAGATGTTTACTGAACTGGTTGGATGCCGCCTTCTGAGGTTATGTAGAACGGCTGACCCAAGAAGTGGAACAAGACTTGTACTTTTTCAGAACAATGTCCGACGGTTAAGCCACAAACGAATGTCCGACGGTTAAGCCACAAACGAATGTCCGACGTACCACCAAAAAATATATTTTAGGTGAAGTGGTGAGATCTCACCTCTTTTTTCACCTCTTTTCTCACCCGTTGAATTTTCATGAATTTCCTTAAGATAAAAAATATATTTTAGTTTTTTAAAAAAATATTTTTTTATTTTTATTGTAAGAACATGTTAGCAACAACTTCACCAAACTCGTTAGTCATGAACCCAACTTCAATGTTAGTAGAGATGAAAAGCTTCATTCCTTCTTCATATACTTTCGAAACAGAAATCCAGAAGATAAAGCAAGAACTTCTCCAAGGAGATTTAGACTGTAGTGCGAAAGATGAAACAAATGAAGAATATCTTTATGAAATGCAGGATATTATTGACCATCTACCTAAACTTCCTGAAATACAACAACAAAAGCTTACTATTCCAGAATTCGATGAAATAGAAGTGAAACCAACTGACTCAGTAGAAACCAAGAAGTTCATACGTAAGGTAAACTATGAGTTTCTTGGATTTCATTGCAACCACAAAGTCATGGACAAAGACTGCGATATGGTATATAAAAATGTTTCTGACATATACAAATCTGAAGAATTTAAGACCTACGACAACTTTGTTTCGTTAGTTGCAAAATGTGTATGGCAGATAAGAGATAAAGATAGAAGAGGTAAGGTATGGAATGAACAGATAAAACCAGCAACCTTTGAGTTAAAGAAAACCATTGACGCCTTAGTTGTTTTAGCAGGTCAAATTTCAATGTACAATGCTAAAATGAACCCACAATGTTCAAAATGTAAAGCAGCAATGAGGAAATATAACTACTCCGTCAAAGAGATAGAAAGAATGCGAAACGACTATGCTGATTTAAAGGAAGAAGCAGAGAAACCAGCAGAAGATAAAATGGACATGTTGACATTTCTGAACAAAAACTATCCAACTGCTGACGATTTCCTTCTTTCAGATGTCAAGAAGAAATATAAAGAAACCTTCGGCATTGTTAAAACATTCGATATCCTCAGCGAAGAAATCGAAGCTACAAAACTGTTTAGGATTTCAAATATACATCGTACAATTCATGTAAAACGCTTGTGAAAAAGAGGTGAGAAAAGAGGTGAGAAAACAGGTGAGATCTCACCTCTTCACCTAAAATATATTTTTGCTGAGTAAAATGACCAAATTTCATTATATAACTGTTATGAGTGACGAAGAGAACTTTGACACTTCGTAAAAAAAATCCCTGAAATCGTGAAAAAATGACCAAATTTCATGAATTTCCTCATATGTTTGCTACCCAAGGAAAATCGAGGGTAGAGATTCCATTCGAAAATCGTAAAAAACTCTATGAAAATCGTGAAAAATTGCGAGTAGTAAAAAAAACCCACTCGCCTAAAACTCATGAAAATCGTGAAAAAACTCATGAAAATCGTAAAAAATTGCGAGTACGTTAAAAACCGTAGTCGCCTAAAACTCATGAAAATCATGAAAAAATGACCAAATTTCATGATATAACTGTATTTTTTTGACGAAGAGAACTTTGACACTTCGTCAAAAAAATCCCTGAAATCATGAATTTCCTTAAGATAGAAAAACAACGTTAGTTTTTTTAAAAAAATATTTTTTATTTTGTATGTAAGAACAGTAAATGACAAACACTGAGTTTGAAACAGTTAGAAAGATAGACAATGACACCAAAGTGGTTAGAATAGGTGATTTAAACGTAAGATACTCAAAGAAATACAAAAAATATTCTTTGTCAGACATTTTAACACTATCTGAAGGAAAGAAAGCACACGACTGGGTTAGAAATGCTTCTACTCAGAAAATTTTGACAAGAAATCCTGAGCTTATGATATCGGTAAGATTCTATGGAACAAGAGCATATCTTATAGACAAAAGTCTTATACCAGTAGTTTTGTTCTGGATTGACCCAGTTGTTGGATATAATTTCATAACATATGGTTCATTCGATACGGAACGTTGCAGTGAGGGCTTACTTTACATCGTTCAGAAACCGAAGGACTTCAATACAAAGAGATATAAGATAGGAAGAACATTTAATATAACTCAAAGATATGACAGTATAGTCAATAGAGTTAAGGTTGCGTTTGTTAACGATATGAGAGCTGCTGAAACAGAACTACTTGAAAAGTTTGAGAAAATGTATGGTGCTCCCACGAAAGGTAAAGAAACTTTCGAAGTAGATGAGATAGCTAAAGCTATAAAATTATTTGACGAAGTTGCTGAAAAATACATGTAAAGCGTTTATTTTTGGTCTTTTATACAAGATAGAAAATAGCGTTAGTTTTTATAAAATATTTTTTTTTATTTTGTATGTAAAGACAGATATGACAACATCAGAGAACACAACAACTGCTATCGTTCATGAAGCCATAAGTGAAGAATACGAGTACATACAGTTTAACAAACAGTTACGTCTCATTCGTTCGGTCAAAGATGACATGTACCAAATGCAAAGTATTTTGACAGCATGTTTTGCTCCAGATACTAAGAAACCACAAGACTGGTTTAGGAACCAAAGCACACAAGAATTTTTGAGCGAAGCACAGCGAGACATACTTTTTTCTGAAAATCGTGAAGAACAGCGAGTAAGTAAAAAATCTTACTCGCCTAAAACTCATGAAAATCGTGAAAATTTGCCAAATGGTTTGAGAGGCTGGTATGTACATAGACTTCTTGTAAATGCTGTTGCAATGTGGGCTTCAGCTCGCTATTCATGGTATGTTTGTAAACTTCTTGACGAAATTCATAGACAAGAACGTGAAGAGCTAGAGAACAAGCTTGAAGCAAAAGACAAAAACATACAGAAAAGAATACCACGTTCGGTACCAAAAGGAAAGGAAAAGAACTATAAGTATATGATTTACACTGAAGAGATGGAAAATGAAGAAGACAGAGATATGGTTATGTTGCATTTAGTCAGAAGAAACAACAAAAGCTTTACGACCTTGCTAAGATTTACAAATCTGACAGAAATTGGTTCTATCGCGAAAACTTACCGATTTCAATGACACCGAATGAAGATGTTAAACAGATAGTTCAAGATACGTTACCTCAAACACACTATGATATGAAAGGTTGTACAATACTTACATTCAAAGAAGATTTGCCGCTACTGAAGGAAAAGATAACAGAGTATTTCGATAACTTCAAAGAGGAAGAGTAAATGAACCATTTATTTTTCAAGCTTGACACCAAAGATGGCTCATGTAGCTCTAGATGGTAAATTGTCTTGTCCGAGTCCTTCTGGCATTCCGAGTCCTTCCTTCCGACAGGAAAAGTTTTTCCTTCCAACAGGAAAAAAATTTCCTTCCAACAGGAAAAGTTTTTCCTTCCAACAGGAAAAAATTTTCCTTCCAACAGGAAAAAATTTTCCTTCCAACAGGAAAAAATTTTCCTTCCGACAGGAAAAATTTTTCCAGTTGTCCGTCCGTAAACCATTCAAATTTTCGAAAATTGAGAACTTTTTGGCCGACCTTCAGGAAAAATTTTTCTTTCCGACAGGAAAAATTTTTCTTTCCGACAGGAAAAATTTTTCTTTCCGACAGGAAAAGTTTTTCTTTCCGACAGGAAAAGTTCTTCCTTCCGACAGGACACAAACGAATGTCCGACGTACCACCAACCGAGTCCATTCCAAAGCCAGAAGAACCGACAGCCCCAGCACCACAACAGACTAAGACTCAAACACTTACATTTTTACGCTTGACTTTTTACAATTTGAACTTTGTTTGCGTAGATGTGAATTCTGAAAGAAGTATGAGGGTCTTGTATGACTTTGTACTTCTCCCATAGTTCATGTCTGTCAAACTTACCTGCCATGGACTCTTTCATAAGTTCCATGAAATCGTCTTCGGACAATCCGGGGAAAAGTATGATATCAGTAAGTATTCTCTTTACATCCTTACTTAAACTCTTGGCTGTCTGTACACAAATGACAACTGAAATGTTAAAGTGTCTGAGCTTCTTAAGAATTCGACACATGTCTTGTTCTCTGTTCTTTAACAAAGGATGAGAAGCAAAGTCATCTAAGATAAGAAGACATCTGTGAGGGTAAGTCTTCCAATCGTAAGATTGCAATTTCTTCGAAAGGTACTCAATCTCTTTCTGTTTGTTTCTGAAGTGTTTCTTCTCTAATATTCTCTGCATTTCCTCATTTGGGTCTTTAAACTTAGAATTGACATACTCATTTATAGCATTGTACTTCAAAACTCTTCTTTGGTACTTCTTTATCCAATCTAACAACTCAGAGTCTTTTATACATACTAACTTAGACTTTTTTATAATATCTTTGAACGAATTTACGGTTTGGTCAAATTGACCCGAAGTACTACAAATGACTACTAACTCATAGAATGGGTTCTTCTCATCTAGTTCTTGTTGTTGTGCAGCCATTTTAAGATAAGTGAAAGTCTTACCCGACCCAGGTGGTGCGATTAGACCTGTTATACCATTCTGAGCAAATAGGAACTTGTCATGTATGGGTTTTATCTGAGCATTTTCCAACTTCCTCTTGTTCTTATTTAAAACATTCTCAAATTTCTTGTCAATGTCAGCAAACTTTTTTTCTAACATATTTTTAGAAAAATTAAAATTTTTATCTTTTAGGAAATGTCTAGCGATTTCGCTATCTATATTCGAGACAAGCTTTTCGACAGCAAAACATCTGTCGACCATAAAATCTTACATAGTGTAAACAAGAAAGGTGAATTTGTTCTAAAGTTCTGTTTCTGGGAATATGACAAGAACCATAAAACATTAAGCAGAGAAGTCTTAAAATTTGTCAATGACAGACTTGTTGACAGAGATGACGCCTCTTGGAGAGATGAAGTCCAACAAAACTTCTTAGAATGCAAAGAAGACACATGCGCTGTTCTTGAAAATGAAATAGAAAACAGAATAGAAGAGCTATTAAATGACAAAGCACTTTTACAAAAATATGGTTCTGAGAAGTTTGACATAACTCCACCAGAAAAGAAGAAGAGAGAAAAGAAAGAAAAGAAAGTAGAAGAAGAGAAGAAAGAACCAGAGCCAGAGAAGAAGAAATTTGACATGTAAAAATAAAATTTTATTTTTAGAACATTTCTGGGTCAATGTCAATGTTCTCTTCCTCTTTAGGAGCAAACACCGGCTTAGACTCTAAAATCTTTTTACCCAATTTACCTTGAACTTCAACTATCTTAGACTCATAATATTCATAAGTCGTCTGCTTTCTTTGGTTCAATAAGGTATAACAAGTTTGTATGCTTTGCCTTCTTTAAGGTTTGAGAACCTTCTGTCAAAACTTTCTTTGACTGTTAACAAACCTTCTATGTCTAAGTCTTCAATTTCGCACCATTTTTAGTCCACAATAGCAAACTTAACTGGTTCGATGTTCCAAACTTTGTCAAATGAAGACTTTTCAAAATGGTAGAAGTAAACATTCAAATATGTGAATAGGTCTAGTTCTTCTTTAAGTCCTGACATGTACTTGTTGACTGAGATGAATTTCGTCATCTTTTCTATCGGATAAAAAAATATTTTTTTTTTAAATTTACTCAGAAAAATTTTTCTTTGTATATACACCATTCTGAACATCTAAAAGACTTTTGACATTTGCCAAGAATGTTCGTTTAGACGCTGTCATATAACCATACTCTTGACAATACTGTTTATACGAATCGTACAATGACCTTTCATCTAACACTCAAGTCAGTTTCATCTATGAACAGTTCATATACACTCTTGTTTGCTTCTAACAATGTTGTCTCTCTTCGGTATGTGGAATTTGTCTTGGATTGAACTTAGAAATATCTAATGTCATGAAATATGAGAACAAGTGGTTGTAAAAGTCAGATGTCAAAGTTTCTGCTAAGTCGTCAAATATTCTGTATCTTGCATATGAGAATCTGACGTTCTGACAACTACATATCTTCTGTCAGAACTTTCTAACTTCATCGGAACAGCGTTGTTTGAAACCATGATGAAATTTGCAACATTTTCACAAACTCTTTGGTCTTTATACTTTCTTTCAACAACTCCAACTTTGTCTGTTATAAGACTCTTCAAAGCATCTGAGTTTAAAACCTTTGTTGTATCTATACTTTGAAGTTCGTTACATACTATAAGTTTCATATTCTCTATTGAAGAGTTAAATTTACCGCAGATTTTTCTAAGTTTGTCATATTCGGATTCGAATAGCCCTCTAACAGTTTGCATAAGATATCTGTAAAGAAAGTGTTCTTACCTGTTCCTTGTTTTCCAATTACAATGAGAGCAGTTTCATTTTTAGCACTTGGATGTTGTAAGATGTTTGCAAACCAACATAAGATATACTCATAGACTCTTTCGTTTCCATTGCATATAATTTCTTTGACATGGTCTAACCAAGCTTCTATAACATTTTCTTTCCATTCTACTTGTTTCGTATTTATATCCAGTGAAGATAGAATAGAAGTTTGGAGAAGGTGTATAGAACTTTATACCACGAACTGAAAAATCTTCTAACTTTGACAATAAGATATCCCAAGCATCTAACATCTTCATACCAACTTGTACGACTTTTATTTTCTTAAGTTTCTGTTTACATTCTTGTTCTGAAACTATTGTTGCTCTTGGTTTGTTAAAGACTACATCCCATTCTTTCATGACATAACATTCTGGGGCAGAGTCGACATAAATGACTAAACGTTTCAAATTCTCGACTGCTTTGTTATAGTCTCGAAATGGACACATATTTCTGAAGGCTTGGAAGTCATAAAAATCTGAAACGTCTATTCTGTACATTTTTATAAAAATAAAAAAAAATATTTTTTTTATTCTTGAGCTATTTGTTGATTTGTTCCATTTGTTGCATTTGTTGTTCTTGAGCTATTTGTTGTTGAAGTTGTTCTTGTAGTACAATACTTTCACCAGTTGCATCTTCCAATTCGAAACTTTCTGCGTCATTGACAAATACATAGGACATAAAAGTTTTACAGGAACAAAGTTTGCGTCAACTAAGGTTAAGTTTATGTTTGCTAAAGTGTTTGAGTTTACTAAAGCTGAAAACTCTGCATTCGAATGAACAATAGGCAAACCAGCAGAGAAAGTGTTGTTTATACGCATGAGTATCTTTTGGTCATAGTAGTTTCTGTCGACATTCGAATAGCACTTTGAACCTAAGTTTGAAACAATATATAAAATAGGTGTGCTTAAAGTCAATGGAACAGACAAACCTTGTATGACACCTTTTCCTGTTATAGGAAACTGTTGGTAGTAAAAACCAGATATAAGTTTTGTATTATAGCTCATATCGTTTATAGTAAACTCAGTCGGACATCCAAACATAATGAAACCTGCTCTAGTTGCAGCACATGTTACATCCGTCCTTAAAGTATTAAATAAGTCAACAAAACCTGTTGGTGGTATATCTGAGTAAGTATCTTCAAAGGAGTATTTTTACCATTCACAACAATAAAATCTTCTGGTGTCAAAAGAGCAAAACAGGCTTTAGTCGTCATCGTGTTTAAGGTCAGTTTACAATATCGTCCTTGAGGACTTTGTAAGTTTGTTTAAGAATTATATGACTCAGGGTTTTTAGTCGTAATAGTATAAACCACTAATGTCTTCTGCCATTTACATATATTTAAAAGTTTTTCTGAAAGTGGAGAAGAACTTCATCTAAACTTTCACATGGCGTTTCTTGAAGTTCTCTGTCTAAGAAGTTCAAATATTTTGTAAAGACATAGAACTTTCCTTTGTCTACACGAACAAACAAAACAGGGTCTTTCATATCGTTCAAAAGTGTGTAAAGTCCTTTACATGAAATAAAGTCTATATTGTTTTTCTTCAAACATCTTTCAAGAAGTTTTGACATTTTTACTTAGCAAGTAAATTTTAATGAAATGTTGTGGTCGTCAAATATTTTTATGACGTCTGGGAAACTATATTTTAAGTTCAACGTTTCACCTCCTTTCATAACGTATATCTTGTCAATGACATTATATGAAACACCACAGCAAGCAATGTCGGGTTCTATTTCTTTGATGTTTATATCGTCTGCCTCTGTCAAAAGTTTCAATAGTTCTTTCAAAACTTCATGAGGTGCGATGACATATGAGTTCACTTTTACAGGGTTGTGTTCGACCAAGTTTAACATTAGACCTAAAGCTTGACAAATCTTCTCCTGAGTTTTAAGTTTGTCTTTAAGTTGTTGGTAGTCGTTTCGAATATCTGCAACAGAACTTAAGTCTCTGCTAACTTCAGGGTATGTTGGTTCTTTTACAGGAACTATTGTTATACCATCTTCGTCTTCGTATGGTTTCCCCACTTCAACATCTCTGTCTTTGACATTGACAACAACACTTTGACTGTTTGTTTGAGTTGGTGAATTTAACTTCACATCTGCCATCGCCATTAAACCTTTTGAAACACTTACGCTTCTATTTTCGGAAATGACATTTTACTTAGAATAAAAAGATGGACGTATTTGAGTATCTCTTCGAATTGAAGCAAAACAAAGTTTACACACACAAACAATACAAGTTCATTGACAGAATAGTTCTTTACACAAACAATGGAAAATGTTATAGAATAGCAGTCTTTGCTGAACCAAAATATTTTCATAAAGCAAAGAAAGTTGGTATAACCGAGATGGTGAAAGTTCTTGAAGCAGACAAAAATATAACAACAAACTGACCGATATTTCTAAAGGTAAGTTTATAATACAATATTATATCAAAACTGGCGTACTGTCAATATTTGACGGAGAGAAGTCAATTCAAGAACAACTTACTGACCTGCTGCCAAAATCTGCTCGATGGAAGCTGTCGTTATACCAATCTGAGGAGCCCCAGCAGGTTTCATCGAACGAATCTTCAAAAGAGCATCTTCCGTGAAAAGTGCTATTGGTTTTGTAAACTTCTTTGCTTTCAATTCATCTGGACCGTCTCTGTCACCAGTATATTGTATTTGAACTGTACCAACAGTTGAAATACCACCCATAAAGTCTTCTGAGTCAGCAAATGGAATGCCAAGCCAAAAGTTTGAACGGTCTCCATTTGTATATTGAGTGTTTTGAGCTCCTGTATGGGTCCATACTTTCACATATGGCATAATAGAACTTTGCATTTCAGGGTTAATGGTTGTTGTGAAGTTGTTGTTAAAGTTCATAGCATCTAATGTCAAGTTGTATGACCTCATATCCTCAACTGTAGAATATTCTTCTCTTGGATAGTATTTGCCATCTATGTTTATATGATATTTAATACCGGGGTTGTAGAAACAAGAATAGTCATTTATAGTTCGTCTGAACAGTACAAACATAGTATCTGCATGTTTCATTGCAGTTGTCAAAGCAATATCTGTTCTTGCACCTGGGTCAGCACTTTGGTTTCCAACTTCACCTGCAAAGTCTTTGACAGATATTTGGTGTATAGGGAACATAAGTGGAACTGCAATATATTTGGCAGCTAAAGCATTTGAAATATCTGGGTCCAACATATAGACTGCAAGTCTGCTTTCTATTCTCTTGCATTCAAATTTTTCGCATGTGAACTTAACTGGGTCCCAAGCAGTTCCAGCAGCATTGAAGTAGTAGTTTACTTCAGTGTTGAGGTTTGAGAAACCAAAGTCTAAGTCAACTTTGTCTTTGCAAAAGTCACAGAACTTGGCTCCACCAGTTCCAGCTACAGTAAGAGTGAATGGGTCTTGTGTTGGTGCAATGACTAAGTTATTTTTGCTTGGAGTAAGTTCGATAGAAATTTTTCCTGCCCAGTTTGGCAAGTATCTTAAAAACCTGAAGATGAGGAAAGATGACAAAGGAACTCTAAGTTTCAATTTTACTTTGGTTACTGCTGCTGCAGTTTGTCCAGAAAGGTCAACATAAACTCCTGGAACGTTAGGGTCAAGTCTTCTTATTTTCTCAATAGTTGCATACTGGTCTGTTTGTTCTCTAGCTTGTGGTTGTACTGAGTTTCTCAAAGCGAACCATTCATAGTTTGCCCATGTTACTGTTTGAACTAAGTCAGAGTTAGAATATATCTTATATCCCATGAAAACTTCTGGAGCATATTGGTATCCGACATAGAAAATTCCATTGCAACCTTTCTTGTCAGACAACTTGGCAGAAGGTTTTATTTCAATGTCTTGTTCCACGTATAAGAAAGAGTTGTCAATAGAAATAATATGAAACCTGTCGCAAGCAATATCTACTGTTGTTGAAGAACCTTCTCCAAACTCACCTACGTTTCCATAAGAAACAGCAGTTGTATATTCGTAAGTTCCAGGAACTATTTCTGACCTTCTAATGGCATTGTCGCATTCGTTATACCATTCGGAAACATTTCCATTCATGGCATCCAAAACTGTTGGCGTTATATTCTGAGCGGCGTACATTTCATATGGGTAAAAATATAGAATAGTTGGATTTATATGTCATAATAGAACCCACGTGGACCAAGCTTTACTTTCTTCCTGACTGAGTTTTTAACTCTTCTTTTTCCTTCATTGCCACTACTTTCACTAGATGAAGTTACTTCTTCACTACTTTCACTTTGTTCTACTCTTCTTCTTTGGTGTCGCTTTGGTAACTTGCCCTCTGCTTCAAGTTGTTGCATCTTTGCCTCATGTTCATCTAGTATGTTGCAAATTTTCCATGTCCTTTTTGCCTTTGGGCTCTGGTCGCCCATCTCAGGTAACCTATATCCTAGAAAGAGTTTGTCATAGTTTGTATTTGAGTCGTCGCTTATTGTTTGCATGACTCTTTCCTGAGTTTCCGGTTCAAGCTCTTCAAACAGTGCCTGTCCATATGGAATATGCTCGTTTCCAAATATATGTTTTTGTAGCCATTCTGGTTTTCTTTCCATGTTACCAACTATATCTTTTGTGAATGGGAAAGCTTTTACCCAATCTTTCAGTCTTGCGTCGTTTATTTCTGTAGTTGGTTTTATTTTGTCAAGGAACATGTTTTTCAATACTAACATTTCATTTGGTACTGTCCATTTGAGTTTTCTTAAATATTCATCCCTTCTCAGTTCATCGTCTGCAAAGTAAGTTTTTATGACATTTTGTAAACTTTCGTTTGCAAGGTCATGTACAATAGGTTCTCTTCCTTCTCCCTCCCTAACTTTCTTTCTAAACTCTTCACCAAATATACCATCTCTATGGTTCTGTGTAGTTCTTTGAGATAAATGTTCTAGAACGTCAGGTGTTATATTTCCATCAGCCATGTTCATTTCATACTGGTCCAAAATATCTGCATGTTTCATATCTTTCAATGGCATTAAAGCCGCGCTTAAAATACCAGCTATATCTGGTTCACCATTGACTTCCATTGCGTCTACAACTTCTTGGAATTGTGGTTGTAAGTTTATGAACCACCTATCCGGGTTAGCTTTATGACCCCATCTCATTGTAGTTCCATCGTCTGCAGAAACAAAAGTAGGTTTGTTTCCATCTTGGTTAGGTTCTGAATGAACTTTAAACAATGTTTCATTTCTATATGTTTTCTTGAAATTTAACCTTTTATTTTCACCGAGTTCATCCGAAGATTGAACGTTAAATGCTCGTAAGTAAAAAGGGTTGTTGTATTTGTGTACATTTTCTTTCAGTGCTTCCATTCTATGCTGAATATTTTCATCTGGTGTTGGAGTCTTTTGTATGTCGGCAAACATTTTTCGATATTCTTCTACTATGTCAGCCGAATTTTTTTAGACTCTTGGAAATATTCCATATTCTCCGCATACTCTTGTTGAGGGTCAAGATTTTTCGGCTGTTCCAAATCTTCATCTAGTTCTGTGAAGTTAGTTTCCAAAGGAGTGACTTGTTCGTTTCCTTCAGGCTCTTCTAGCTGTTGTTGCTGAACTATTTCTTCCATGTCTGGTTGTATCTGAACTAGTTCTTCCTGTGGAGTTTCTTGTACCTCATCTGCTGGCATTTCATATATTCCGAGACCGTTTTTAACAACTTCCCTTTCTAAGTCATCCGGACTCATAAACCTTTCTTCTTTCGTTCCGTCTCTATTTTTTACGCGTTTCATGACGGGAGTTGAATTGTCATTTAGCTCTGACATCAAATATCTCGGAGTAAATTCAGTCATGTCATTTGGATGATATGCTATTAAATCATATCCCTTAGCGAGCTTGTATTTTCCAGGTTTGAAATTATATCCCATTTGGTGCTGAACCATAAAGCTAAATAGGTTCGGGTCAGTATTTCCATCCTTGAACTTTCGAATAGCTTCTTTATATCTGTCACTAAAGTCAATACTATCTGGGTAACCATAGTCTTCCTTAAGCCTTTTTAAGAATTCTTGGTTTCCTTGTTCTCTACTTCTTTTATGTCCTTGCTCTGTTTGTGGTTGTTGTTGTGCAGGGTTTTGAACTGTTGGTTGCTGTGCTGGTTGTGGAGGTGGTTGTTGTGCAGGGTTTTGAACTGTTGGTTGTTGTGCTGGTTGTGGAGGTGGTTGTTGTGCTGGTTGTTGTGTTGGTTGTTGTGTTGGTTTTGGTGCATGCCTGTGTCTATGTCCATGTGACGATGTAAATGTTTTAGGTAGTCCTGGTGCAGGTGCTTCTCTTGGAGGGTTTGGTGGTATATAAATTCCAACAGCTGGTATATAAGTTAGTTAGTATACAAGTCTCGTGTATGGAGGCACTGCGTTCCTCCATACGCAATACTTGTGAATTTGACACTTTACAAAACCGTTAACGTATATTTTACAACACAAACACAAACACCAACTTAACCTTAAATATTTATAAAGCCGCCAACCACTTCACCTCACTACTGTAAAAAATAAACGTTCTCACTTACAAAAGTATTGCAACTCTTCCCATTGCTTTGCTTCACACAACAGTTCATATTCTTCACTATTGCTGCTGTCACTCCAATCGTCAGAGTCAAAATCACTGTCAAAATAAATGTTAGTAAGTTTTGACAAAGCTAATGAAACACGTTTACCGTTTGTATCGTATGCTTGTATAAACTTTCCATTCTTCATTCCTTCATAAACGCTCAAACTAACTTTACCCTTTCTCCCTCGTATCTGATAGAATGTATTTTCACGAGGAACGAAGAACAAATTCTTGAACTCATGACCGTTGTAGTTTGTTATCTCAATAGTTTTCGTCATTTATATAAAAATAAAATAAAAATAAAATAAAAAATAAACTTAAAATTAATGATATCACCACTCCCACACGTATGAAAACATCCATTTAAATTTAGGTGAAGTGGTGAGATCTCACCTCTTTTTTCACCTGTTTTTTCACCCACTTGAATTCATTACTTTATAACTCTCTTCCTTGGTTTCTTTTTAGTTGCTTTCTTCACGTCTGTCTCCAACTTGACTGTCTTTCTTCTTCGTCCATAATGATACCAATTACTTCCACCAGTCAATGGGTCAAATGGTCGTTCATAAGGGTTTCCATACATTCCAAGGTCCGTATGGATAAACGCTGGTGGAGAAGAAACATTTTCTTTAGTTCCATCGACTCTATTTAAATGCATTGTTTCACCTTTCATCTGGTCATTAAAGTCTTTTGCGTGTTTTGCAAACTCATCGTCCTTTCCTAAAGCATTTTCTGACTCAGTCGCAACCAAATTGGATGCTTTATTTATGAGCCCTATTTTATTTAATCTTAACTTCTTTGCAACCCAGCCTCCAATCTTTCCTTTATTTGCATCTAATGTCTTCGAAACCCTTCCTCCACTCATTTTATTTACTGCGTCATAAGCTCCAAGTGCTTTTGCTCCAAATGCTAATGCTTTTGTTCCCATTGCGCCTAAAGCTGCCCAAGCTACCATTTACACCATATTAAAATCATCTCTCTTCAATATTATCTCATAAAAGTTCTCGTTACTGGAGAAAGTCAATGAAACATAAGCGTTCTCACGGGCTTCGCCCTCACCGCTTTGCGGTCTATCTAACTTCTTTCTTATCTCATCTATTCGCTTCAAAATGTCTGAACAATTGCTAACATCTTCTACAACAGTTATTTCATCATGAATGACCTTCAAGAACAAGCTCATTTAGTATGCAATTAAAATCATCTCAATAATGAGTCCATCCTTTCCGTCTTTGGGTAGCACAACATCTTTCATTGAAGAAGGTTCGACAAGTCTTATGTTAAACTTACTGACAAAGTTTGTTATACTATAATGCTTCGGTGGCGAATACATGTAGTTTGAAAGACATAATATAGATTCTTCAGCAAATTCACTTATACTGGATTTTATAACAATGTTCTCACGAGACCAAACGCCACCAATTGACAATCTTGTAAGCAATCCTGCTGAGCCTTCTACTGTAAATGTCGATGGTAACATTCCACGAAGGTCATCTATTGACATCTTTGAGTCACTGAATTTAAATTTTCTTAAAGCAATCGTCATTATCTAACCATGCAATAGCTTTGAAGTTTTCATTCGAATATACATCTGCTTCATTAAATGTAAAACCTGACTTCTTTGCAGAGATGACTTTAAAATCTATTGAGTTTGTTTCAAAATTATATGCTATGGTAACTTCTGAAGGTAATGGATGCCCTTCCGCAGTCAGTTGTTCTCTCACTACCGTTTGAAGCTTTGTGTTAAAAACTTTCATGTCATCTCCTGTGTCTAAGTTCACATACACAGCAACAGGGAAACTATCTTGCTTCTTTGTTTCATCATTATATCTCAAAACATTAAAGTTCTTCAATAATATTGTCCTTCCTGCTGGAATACTTCGAACCTGTCTGATTTCAATAGCTTTCTCACCTCCTACATACTCTACCCAGTGTCTTGGATATTCATAAGTATACTGACTTTCTTGAATTTTGGTTGGTTTCATCATAACATGTTCATAGTATATCTTTATACTCTTGTCAGTTAGACTCGGTGCTATGTTCTGAATATTTCTGACTTGCATTTTTAATGGAGATAAAATGAAGCATTTAATACATGACGTAGATGAAGACATGAATGAAAGCAGTGAAAAGCTCAACAGTTCTCTTATTCTTCCTTTCAGTAAGGACTATGAGTTCTGTTCAAATGGTGTTTATTTCTATTGTGGAAAGATGGGTTCAGGTAAGACATTTAACCTCATTCGTCATATACTCATAACAGAGCGTTTAGGAAACGACTCTTACTATGACCAAATCATTATATCAGCAACTTCAGACTCTATGGACTCAACAGCGAAAACATTTATGTCAAAAGTTCAAGCCTCAGTCGTTAAAGTTCCAGATAGCGAACTCATTGAATTTCTTCAACGTTACATTCGACGTAAGAGAAAATATTATGCTATTGTAGAGTTCATACAGTCAGGAATGCAAAAGACTTCAGAAGAGATGGAAAGAATTATTGACAAACACCACTTACGTCAATACTCAGGAGTTTACGATATGAAAAGACTTACAAACTACATTCTGTCAAAACTTTCAAAATACCCCTTCAAAAAGTATCCATCAAACACTTTATTAGTTTGTGACGACTTCGCCGGAAAAGGTTTAGTGTCAAAACCAGACTCACCATTAGCTAACATCATAACTAAAGTCAGACATTACCATTTAACTGTAGCAATACTTATGCAAACATGGCGTTTCCTTGCTTTAAACATAAAACGTCTCATAACTGACTTCGTTATCTTTCAAGGTTTCTCACGCTATGATATTGAACTCATTTGGAAACAGTCAGGTATAACATTACCTTTTGAAGAAATTTGGGAAGCATATAAGTCTCTCATCTCTCCTCGTTCATACCTTGAGATTCATATCATGACTAATACCATTAAAGTCAAAAATATTCCATGGGAACGACCAACATTGTTTTAAAGTTTAACCTTAATTGACTGATGGTAAACAAATTCCATGCATCTCTGTCGCCATTTCTGTTAATATTTTTGCTGTCATTCATATCATCCACTTCCCCATCCGTTAGCTTTTGAGGATATGTGTTAGAATAGCTGTTCTTAAATGAAGGCTTTTCACCTTTGAGAGCATAAACTCTATAACTTTCTGCATACTTTATGTTTGAACCTCCTGAGCCATCATTGACATAAATTTTTATAGGCTTCCACCCTTTGTTCATGTTCCTGCTTCTTCCCTTAGCTCTTTTGTTCAGTAGTTCTACATCTTTATACACAGCTCCTGTCTCAGTGAATTCAACAATATTTTCATTCGTTAGCTTTACATTCAAACCCTTGTCGAGTATATTGTTCATTTCATACATATAAAAGGTTTTTATTCTATATGAAATGAGAAGCAAATCCATCTTAGCTGGTGCCGTTAATGTTCCAATTGAACCAACATCAAATGTTGACTCACGAACGACAAACAATATTGTCATAAAGAACTATAGTTCAGAGTGTTTGAAAGAAAAAGAACCAGATCTTAAGTCGGTGAATTTAAACACAGCTTCAAACGCTAACGCTACATCAGATGTTAAGTTAGAGTATCCACCACTGGACCAAATTCTTTCAAGAGAAGCCAACGACAACCCTTACACAAATGTTCAAACAAATCCTTCAGATAACGTAGACCATTACCTTCTTCAGTTATACCAAACAATTTTACTCAAAGACGATAAGAAGCTTTTGATAAATCTTATAAGTAAGAACCAAATAATTCTAACAAAGGAGGACCTTGAAAATGTTATATCACGAATAACAGGAAAGCAATGTGTCATTGACTATCTCGACCCTGAAATCGAATGCTGTGGTCAAACTCCACTATTCATGAAAATAGGTAACATCCGCATCATTGAAACACCAGGAACTACAGGAGTTGAGTTTAAGTATAAATATTCGAACGAGTATACAAAACTTTCAACGACTATAAACTTTGTTTGAAATATGTTTTAGTAAATTAAAGCAATTTGTAATATCTATCCAAAACTTCTTCAACAGTATCGAACTCATCTTCATAATGCAAACCTAATCTTATTGACTTGGTGCAGTTTTCACTAACACAATATTTTTCTGTTCTCTTGACTGACATAACTAACTCATTTGTTTCATCAAACAGCAACAACCAAAGTTCATGACCTAATACATAACATTCATACTTTATATTTTTAGCTCTGAGTTCTCTTGTAAGCTGTTGCATTTAATATTTTCGAAAAAGTCAACTTCAACAGTCATTCGCACTGGTGCCTTCAGTTCTACAGGCTCTCCTTGAAAGTCAACAAGTCTGAATTGCATGTCTTTCAAATTATGAGGACTAATGCGAACCCATTTACCTAAATGAGTTGCTATGACAGGAACGTTTGGAATGAACATTGAATTGACTGCATAACAGAAGGATTTATATTCTACTGAACCTTTACTATTAACTCCTGAAATACCTGTGACATTAGCTATTTTTGACTCAACGTACAAACAATTACCATAACATACGTATGGAACAGATTTCATCTCAATCGTTTTGTCAACACTTTTCAAAGGAAATGTCATATGGTATGCTCCCAAAAGAAGTTGTACTCTATGACTCATTCGTGTTATCTTAAACTCCTTCACATAACTGAACTTCAAAACTCCTGCAATAAGTTTAACATTCATTAAGTTTTCTTCGTTATCCTTGTTTATTGTAGTATTTATGAGAGCATTTAACACTCCAGCTAATGTTTCCATCTTATATTCTACATTATTGTGAAATCTTATTTCGTGCTTCTTTCCATCTATTTCAAGCTCCATGAAATCTGTTTCATCTGTTATAACGAATGAAGCGATAGTATTGAAGTCAACCATTCTGAATGCAAGTGGCTCATTCTGTAGACCTAAGTTTGTTTGTAGCTTTACTGTCCCGTATTCGTTTGGGTCTGTACTTTGCAAATAGAACAACATTTTATTCTCATTAAAATATGAGTATAGCTGCATATGCGTATGAAGCTGACAGAGCTAAACGTTTATATTTTGGTCAATACTCTCTCACACTTACTGACAAATATATTGTTATCAGTGATGGAAATACCGAGAAATACATAACATGGAAGGACTATGAAAAGTTTGACCCTATTTTAACTCCATGTACTATGCCATTCATTGTAAATGGTGAAGTTGTCATGAAGAACGACACGACAGTATATAAGTCTGTATATGAAGCGTTAGAATATATGTTGAATTATAATCCCGAAAGATTTGACCCAAGCACTACACCATGTGCAATGCCTTTTATTAAGGACGGTGAAATCGTAAGAGTTCCGGATTCAACGGTTTATACTGCTGTTCAAAACAGTTTACAAAACATTTTAGCGAATATCTTTAATTCAGAAACTACAGAAATAAAATTACCATATATAACAGATGCTAAAGAAATTAAATCAAAAACGACAACATTATTTACGTCACTTAATGATTTAATGACTTATATCATTAATATTCCTGCACCAACTACAGCATTTGATCCAAACTCGACGGTTTGCAGTGTACCTTTCATAAATGACAGTTCAGTAATTGTTTTAAGGGATTCAACAGTTAATGAATCATTAAAGGCGTCATTAATGAAAATCATTGATTTTAACTCATTCACGAATACATATAATTCATTCATTAATGTTTCATATGCTTCTAAAGAAGGTGAGCCAAAAACTATCAATAAAGCGGTGTATGAAATAAAAGCATCAACGACGAAATTGAATTCGTTAACTTTTGACGGTGATAGTTTCGTTAATGACATAACATCGGGGAAAACAATTTTAACGAAAGAATATTTAAAATCTCATGTTAGTGAGTTCGTTGAAATTGAAAAAGAAGGTGGAATTAAGTTCGATCCACTGAGTTTCATTTTCAGCTTAGCGAATGCAGGTGTTAGTTTCGCTGAATGGACAACTATACAGAGTGAAATAAATGCAATATGGACGTTTTTGGGGTCAAAAGCGGGAATGGGTGAGCTTGTAAATGCTGCAAGAACATTAGGTGAAACAGGAAATTTTGTAGATGGTTTTAAAAGACTTGTTTCAAATGTTTTAACAAACACAAAGAAATTATTTAGATATACCATACATAACGGACGGATTTTCGAACAGTAGCAACAAACCCTCCGGTTATGGCTGCGTTGATGATGGTTAGAGATATAAAACCACGTAACGACGGGAACGAAGAACATGAACAACAGGATACTGGTCGGGTTATTCGAGACATTAAAAACGTGTATCCTGAAGTTATTGATTTATTTAGAGGAGTTAATGATTCAATTTCAAAACATTCTATAACCCTCGATAAGAGAATAAATTAACAGATTATATATTCGTCATTATTGCAGAACTAATGAAGAGAATAAATGAAAAAGGAATTGGTGATATCATTAATGTCAGCGATGTAATGATGAAAAGAAATTTTGACTCATTATTTACAAAACCGAAAACAGAATATAGTCTTTATGACGTAATTACCGAATTAATGAAAAAGATTAATGATAATAAGAGTTCTGGCGGAAGAGTTGAAATTAGAAGTGAATGATGTTAATGAGAAATTAGCCGAAAAAGCAGACAAAAATGAGCTTTTAGCTCTGAGTGATAAAGTCAAGAACCACGTTCATTATATAACTTCAGACGAACAGATTATAACGGACTACCATGGATATTTAACACGAAGTGATGAAGTAAAGACGGAAGACCCCAATGAAAGAAGATATAAATACATTCGTGCTAAAGGTTATGACATAAGCTGTACTGTACAGTATGACACAGGTAAAGCACCAGAAGCATTTGGTTATACCGGTGAAATTTATGCCTCTACTTTCTCTGTTAAAGGTGTATTAGTTGAACCAAGATTTACTTTGAGAGTTAAGTCAAAAATAACGTTTGAAGATGCTATTAAAAGTAAAGCTGACAAAGATGAACTTGACGCAATGAACAAAGTTTTGAAATCTCATAAACACAACATCTCCGATATAAATGAACTTCAAGCTACATTAGACAGTAAAGCCGACAAGAACCATACAAACGAATCCTTCACTACTGTTAGAGCAGACGACATAATATTGAACTATACCCTTGGTTCAAGTGCACCTTTAGAGAATCCAAGTACAAGCGTAAAAGATACACTAAACTCCTTAAATAACAAATGTATGAACATTGAAGGTCATGCCAGAAACTTTGAAGCACATGAACTACCAACAATGTTAGATAATAAAGCTGACAAGAACCATACACATAAATCCTTCACTACTGTTGGTATAGAAAGTATTGAAGGAACGGTTGAAGAAACTGGTGGGGATGCATTATATTGTAAACCTCCTAACTTTCCACAAGGTTTAACATCGGATGACGACATAACGACGATGAGAAACATTAGATGTAAAGATGTTTATGTCATGAAGGATGAACATAATATTAAATTCACTGCTCAAGATTTATATGACAAGAAAGCAGACAAAACAGAGCTTCAAACATTAAAGACAGAAATACTTCAAACATTATATCCTATAGGCTCTATTTATACGTCAATGAACTCAACAAATCCAGCAACAGTTTTAGGTTTTGGTACATGGCAGCAGATTGTAGACAAATTCTTATACTGTGCTAACTCTTCAAAGCAAACAGGAGGTTCGAAGAAAATTACTGAAGCAAACCTTCCACCGCACACTCATACAGGAACTACAAACACAACAGGTAGTCATTCACATTCAATAACAAAAAGAGGTTATACAAATCTTGCAGCAGGTTCGGATAGACAGGGAATGCATAGATATGATATTTCAAGTGACCCAGTAGATTCAAGCGCAGGTATTTTCTGTGGAACCGCAGGAAATCATTCACATACTTTCACAACAAATCCAACAGGCTCGGGTGCAGATTACATGCCACCATTTGTGACTGTATTCGCATGGTATAGAGTTCAATGAACGCGCTTGAGCCTAGAATAAACTCTTTAACTTTACATAAATGAGCTTGAAAGAAGTATTCGAACAACATCCATGGAGGTCATTTAAGAAGTTCAATGAAGCTGCAAAGAGTTCGGGATTTACTAACAGAGCTGAAGTGAAAAGGTTCTTTGACAAAAATGTTGTACATCAAACAAAATAAATCCTACGACTACTTTTTACCAATTTACTCCAACACTCCTGACGCATACCAATTTGACACTCTCATTCAAAGCAAGAAAAGGAGGACATAAACCATTCCTCATCTTCATAAATGTTAACACTCGTAAAGCATATGCATATCCAATGAGGAATAAAGGAACTCGTGAAGTGTTAAGAGTTTTACAAAAGTTTGTAGCAGAACATAGCCCAAGTACTTTAACATCAGACCAAGACAGTGCATACCTCAGCAATGAAATCACAGATTTCTCATTAAGCATAACATAACTCACTACACTACTGAAGACCATAACCATAACATACTCGGCATCATAAACCGCTTCATAAGGACTCTCAGAGATTTAAATCAAGAGCAGACTTTACCGAAGAAACAATGAAACATTTTCTCGAAGTATAATTCCTCAACACATTCTACAACAGGACATACACCAAATTCAATGACACAACAACAAGAAAAAAGTATATACAAAAGAAACTAAGTCAAACACAAAATATCAGAAATTCAAAACAATTTACCCTCATTCCTGGTACAAAAGTTCGTGTAGTTCTTGACGACAAACCGTTGACAAAGAAACGTTTAAGGTTAAGTCGAAATTATTATATAGTAGACTCTACGCAAGGTAATGGATATCTTATAAAAGCTGCTGACGACTCCATAGCATTTTACCCTCGTCATAAATTAGTCGAAAGTAGTAATGCAAACTTGCTGAAACCATTGACGAAGCAAAGCGAGGAGTGGTTATTGAAATACTTGACTACAACACAAACGATGACACTTATAAAAGTAAGATATGAAGGAGGCGTTGAAGATGTTATACCATCTAAGAACTTGAGAGAGTCAAAGCCAACTCATCTGGACCATTAGAGCGGGAGTATTGGAAAGACAAAAATATGCCAGAAAGAATAAGAAAATTCATCTAAACTTTTTCATTAGATGTAAATCAGACATGAATGAGAACAATCATGATATCATTAATGTTTTCATAAATTTACACCAAAAAATAATGTTTAGGTGAAGAGGTGAGATCTCACCCGTTTTTTCACCTGTTTTTCACCCCGTGAATTTTCATGAATTTCCTTATGAAAGAAAAAATAACGCTAATTTTATTTTATTTATTTTTTTTATTTTGTATGTAAAGACAGAAATGACAAACATTGAGTTTTGAAACAGTTAGAAAGATAGACAATGACACCAAAATGGTTAGAATAGGTGATTTAAACGTAAGATACTCAAAGAAATACAACAAATATTCTTTGTCAGACATTATATCTCCATCTGGAAAGAAAGCAAAGGACTGGGTTAGAATTGCTTCTACTCAGAAAATTTTGACAAGAAATCCTGAGCTTATGATATCAGTAGCATTTTCGGAACAAGAGTATATTCATTGACAAAAGTCTTATACCAATAATTCTTCTATGGATTGATCCAGTTGTTGGATATAACTTCATAACATATGGTTCATTCGATACGGAACGTTGCAGTGAAGGCTTACTTTACATCGTTCAGAAACCGAAGGACTTCAATACAAAGAGATATAAGATAGGAAGGACATATAATATAACTCAAAGATATGACTCTACAGTCAATAGAGTCAAGGTTGTGCTTGTAAATGATATGAGAGCTGCTGAAACAGAACTACTTGAAAAGTTTGAGAAAATGTATGGTGCTCCCACGAAAGGTAAAGAAACGTTTGAAGTAGATGAGATAGATAAAGCTATAAAATTATTTGACGAAGTTGCTGAAAAATACATGTAAAGCGTTTATTTTTTGTCTTTTGTGAAAATTCATGAAATTTGGTCATTTTTCACCAAAAATAATGTTTAGGTGAAGAGGTGAGATCTCACCCGTTTTTTCACCTGTTTTTTCACCCCCGTGAATTTTCATGAATTTCCTTAAGACAGAAAAAATAAAGTTAGTTTTATTTTTATTTATTTTTTTATTTTGTATAAAAGATATGATTTCAACAATCGGCACAACAACAATTCAAACAACAACAGCACCAAACTCGTTAGTCATGAATCCTACGTCAATGTTAGTAGAGATGAAAAGCTTCATTCCTTCTTCATTTACTTTCGAAACAGAAATACAAAGAATAAAGCAAGAACTTTTAACAAGTAATTTAGACTGTACCGCACAGGATGAAGAAAATGAAGAATATCTTTATGACATGCAGGACATTATTGACCATTTACCCAAATTGCCTGAAATCCAACAACAAAAACTAACTATTCCTGAATTCGATGAAATTGAAGTTAAAGTTACTGATTCAGTAGAAATAAAGAAGTTCATACGTAAGGTTAACTATGAGTTTCTAGGATATCATTGCAACCATAAAGTTATGGACAAAGATTGCGATATGGTATATAAGAATGTTTCTGATATATATAAATCGGAGGAGTTTAAGACATACGACAACTTTGTTTCATTAGTTGCTGAATGTGTATGGCAGATAAGAGATAAAGATAGAAGAGGTAAAGTATGGAACGGACAAATAAAACCCGCAGCTTTTGAGTTAAAGAAAACCATTGACGCCTTAGTTGTTCTAGCAGGTCAAATTTCAATGTATAACGCAAAAATGAATCCGCAATGTTCTAAATGTAAAGCAGCAATGAGGAAATATAACTACTCCGTCAAAGAGATAGAACGTATGAGAAACGACTATGCTGACTTAAAGAAAGAAGTAGAGAAACCAGTAGAAGATAAAATGGGCATGTTAGCATTTCTGAACAAAAACTATCCAACAGCAGAAGATTTCCTTCTGTCTGACGTCAAGAAGAAATATAAAGAGACTTTCGGCATGATTAAAACATTCGATGTACTAAAAGAAGAAATAGAAGCTACGAAATTGTTTAGGATTTCAAATATACATCATACAATTCATGTAAAACGCTTGTGAAAAAGAGGTGAAAAAACAGGTGAAAAAACGGGTGAGATCTCACCTCTTCACCTAAACATTATTTTTGCTGAATTCAGCACAAAATTCTGAGTAAAATGACATACGGCATGTGTCAAACCGTTGAGTTTTCTCAAATTTTAAAAATTGCTGCGGAAAGTTCGTCAAAAAAGTGAAGGTTCCGATGGTTTCAAACCGCCATACTTTACATGAAGATAGTTTACAATGTCAACTAAATATCATGTACGATAGAAACGGTTATGTAAAGTTTACATTTTGTAAAGTTTTGTCCTGATTCAAGACAAGTCTTGTATTTTTTCAGAACAAGTCTTGTATTTTTTCAAGACAAATCTTGTCCTGATTCAGAACAAGTCTTGTATTTTTTAGTCAGTTTTTCTTGTAAAGTTCTCAAATTTGAGAACAATTGTCCTGATTCAAGACAAGTCTTGTATTTTTTCAAGACAAATCTTGTCCTGATTCAGAACAAGTCTTGCACTTTTTCAGGAAATCCTATCGTCCAACTTTACAAATGTCACTTTTTCAACATGATTGCATTTTGGTCGGGGGACAACTTTCTCTCAATTTTGTCACTTTTTCTATCGTCGTGTTTGTCACTTTTCCCTCAGGGTGTGTGTCAGAAAATATCCAAAATCTTTATAGCCTCGTATCTCCTTCAATTCTTGACGTTTGACATGTATGACACACCATCATTCAATTCAGAATTATGTGCTGAATCTTATGACCTTCATTTGTTCGTGACTTCTTTTCACATATGTAACCATGAATTTTTAACATTTCTTTAACACAGAAAATAAAGTTAGTTTTATTTTTATTTATTTTTTTATCCGGAATATAAAGACAGTAATGACAACATTAGAGAACACAACAACTGCTATCGTTCATGAAGCCATTAATGAAGAATACGAGTACATACAGTATAACAAACAGTTACGTCTCATTCGTTCAGTCAAAGACGACATGTACCAAATGCAAAGTATAATGAATGCTCTTCAGTCTACAAAGCAAGCATATCATTGGTTTGAAAACCAACAGACAAAAGAACTTTTAGAAGAATTTCCTCATATGTTTGCTACCCTCGGAAAACCGAGGGAAGAGATTCCGTACGAAAATCGCAAGAATTTGGCACCTGGTTTGAAAGGTTATTATGTTCATAGACTTTTAGTAAATGCTGTAGCAATGTGGGCTTCACCTCGTTATGCTTGTTATATTTTCATGATGTTAGATGAACTATATAAAGCAGAACGTGAAGAGATGGAAAAGAAACTTCAAGCAAAAGATGAAGTCATTGAATCCAAAGACAAAAGCATACAGAAAAGAATACCACGTTCAGTACCAAAAGGAAAGGAAAAAAGCTATAAGTATATGATATATACTGAAGAGATGGAGAAAGAAGAAGATAAAGATATGGTTATGTTGCATTTAGTCAGAAGAAACAACAAGAGCTTTTATGACCTCGCTCAAATATATAAATCTGACAGAAGCTGGTTCTATCGTGAAAACTTACCGATTTCAATGACACCGAATGAGCAAATAAAGGAAATTGTCAAAAATACTCTTCCTCAAACACACTATGACATCAAAGGTTGCACAATACTTACATTCAAAGAAGACTTAACATTACTGAAGGAAAAAATAACAGAATATTTCGATAACTTCAAAGAGGAAGAATGAAGTCACGACAACATTAACGAAGAGAGAATGAGGTGAAAAAAGAGGTGAAAAAACGGGTGAGATCTCACCTCTTCACCTAAAATATATTTTTGTGCTATATTTACACTCATTTACGAAGAAGTCATGAATCCTACGTCAATTATGTTCGACACTGTAAGCATTAACAATAACATTAACGAAGCATCATGCTGTTCGCTCTTTCGTACCTGTTGTCAAAATGTCATGTTGTCATCATTTTTAAAAGAAGTTAATTAACCTGGTGACACATGGTGACGTGGTGACACTTTCAGTTATTCAAAAATATATTTTTGCTTAAATAGCTCAGGGTCAATTTCTTCAACCATTTCACTTCCTTCGTCAATGTCAATAAAGCTTCTTCAACCTTTGGTAAGAACTTTTGTATGACATCTTTGTTCGTTATTGTCTTCAGAGATGAAGGATAATATTTCACATTTGTTTCACCCTTCTTATTTCTTTCTGTTCGGAAAGATTCATAGTAATACTGAAGAAGTCAATGTGGAGTTCTTTATAATAGTATAATGAGTATCTTTGACATTCACGAAAAACCATTTTGTTTCAAAACTACTGCTAACTCTTGTGAAGTATAACGTTTGCGGTCAATGACGATAGCTAATGTCTGACATACTGACCAAACTTAGATTCTTTCACAAACTCTTGTTAAAGATAACATTAACGTTTGAAGCACCATTGAACTCATTCTTGATGGCAGTAGCGAGAGCATTGTATGAAAAGAACTTGCAATCTTGCATGTGTTTCATTAAAATAAAAATATTAAATTATTTTGAAAAATAACTTAAAAAAAATCTAATCTAATTTTTTCTAAAATTTTTTTTATTTCCTACTAAAGATGTATCGGAAGTTGTCTAAGTTAGAACACTCGGAAATAAAACAACTTCTTACAGAAGCTAACATAGATGTTGCAAAACATTACGCGACAAACAAAAAAAGCACTCGCTGACTTCATTAAAGACTACAATGGTGAAATAACTTATGATAGAATTCATGAGTTCATAAATGCAAGAGCATTTCCTTTAAATGACGTTGCTATTGACTTATATCATAGACGTTCAATACCTCATGAAGTAAGAAGAGAAATGTTTGACATAACAAATGCGAACGTTGGTCATACTCGTAAAGCTCTTTCGCATGATGTTCGTCAAGAGATGTTTGACATAACAAATGCAAACGTTGGTGAAACAAGAAGAAGAGACGACACACTGAAACAACAGAGAAGAGAGATGTTTAAGAGCGCTATAGAACAAGTTCGCAAAGCTAACGATGTCATTCGTTCCATTGACGACAAACCAAAAGAAGGTGAGAGATGGTTAAAGAAAGATGAAGAGAATAGGAAGAGAAATGTGAAGTCAGGCAATAGACTCATTGACTTTAACATCGAAGCTTTAGATGAACCAAACAGAGACTATTTACACAAACATTTCGGTAAGGTTTTCATGAGACTCTTAGAGAAGATTAAAATAAACTCCCAACAAAGATGGATGGTATGTTATAAACTTGGTGGAAAGTATGAATGTTCTACGTTAAACCTCAATAATATTGGAACATTACTACATCAGCTCTTGAAGGAGAACTTTATATCAGAGATAGAAGCAAATGCTGCAGGTATTGTTGAAATGCACTATGACTTCTTCTTGACAAACATAAAGAATCTTACTGAAATAAAGATGTATGATTTAACAGAATATGAAGGCTTAACGATGTCAGATGTAAGAAAGGCAAACCAAAAAGAGACCATATAGAGATGAAAGCACACTGACAGAAGACAGAAAAGATTATTGAACAGACTTAACAAACAGGAGATAAACAAGATATAGATGACTTCTGGAATGAAATCCTTGATGAAAAGAAGTTTTATAAGAAGAGAAGCGGTCAGTTCTGGAAGTATCTTTGCACATTACCTATAAATCTTGAACGCTACCAAATCTTCAATGAACTGAACAAAAGAACTGCAGCACTTATGACAGAAGACAATTGTTTCGTTTATGCTTGCATTCAGGCTGGAGTAGATGAAGAAACTATTGACCACATGAGAGAAGTCATTCGTGTTAGAGACTTTCCTCAAAGTAAAGTACAAGAAATTTCTGACGCAACAAGTATAGCATTTAATGTTACCATTGGTTATTTCAATGACTCAAGACATAATGAAATAAAGAGATACATACCAAAAGAATGTAAAACTGTTCGAACTATTGACTTACTTCTTGTTGAAGACCACTACATGCTAAATGAAAGACTTCCAATGACAACATATTTCATTCGCAACTATATAGAAATCTTGAAGGAGTGTGGTGGAATGAACATTGAGAAAACAGATGAAAATATATACAATGAGAGAACAAATATGTAGTTCGCATGGATAGAACTACACCGCTATGGGATGTTATGAAAACATTGTGGGAGTGCAAATATTTCGAACCTATTTCTTATGGAGAACTTTTCACATATACGACTGACTTATATAAACAGAACCTTGCACCATTTAAAGATTTGACATATGCTCCAAAGTATTGTGTACAACTGAAGAAGAAAGCCGAGTCAAAAGAAGTAAATAAAAATAAGTGCAAGTTCATTCCTGAGCACGTTTTCTTTGCTGACTTTGAGTGTAGTACGGATGGCTTTCATAAAGCTTTTAACATCTGTTATGACAGTGAAGATGGTTCAGTGAGTGAAAGCATATGGGGTCAAAACTGTGCAACAGAATTTTTGGAACGACTTCCTGACAAGAGTTTAATATATTTCCATAACCTCAGTTATGATATAAACTTCATCTTAAGACACATGACAGAAGTGAAAGGAACTCCCATCATTAAAGGTTCACGAACAATGCAAATAACTGGCTTATATAAAGGACGGGCAATTATTAAAAGACTCTTACAGTGTTATAAATAAGAAGCTTAAACTATTTCCTGCTATGTTTAACTTACAAACAGGACCGAAAGAAGTATTTCCATACAACTACTACAGCAGTACTTTGTTAGCAAATGACAACAGAACTGGTGTCATTTCTGAAGCATGTAAGTTTATCCAGGATGCAGATACGTTCATGAAGAACATAGATTCCATCAAAGGTTGCAGAATAGATGAAAACCACTTCGACTTAGAAAAATATAGCTCATTTTATTGTAAACAAGATGTAAGAATTTTAAGAGAAGGTTTTGTTAAGTTCCGCAATGACATATTGAAAGAATTTGATTTAAACGTTTATGACTACGTTAGTATTTGTTCTATTGCTAACAAATTGTTTGAGAACAGAGTATACTTCCCGAATGGAAATCTTTATGACCTCTCAAATAAACCAAGAGAATTTATTTCGAGATGCATTCAAGGTGGAAGATGTATGTTGTCAGATAACATGAAACAAAAGAGCGAAAAGAAACTCATTGCTGACTTCGACGCTGTTTCATTATATCCATCCGCTATAGCAAGATTGTATACTTTAGAAGGAATTCCAAAAGTATTGAAGGATGAGATGTTAAGCACAGAGTATCTCATGAGACATTTATTCGATGACGACCAAAAGGAACCCATTGGTGAAAAGTTTATGTCTGGCTTCTTTGTTCTCATTAAGATAACAGAGATTGGAATATATAGACACTTTCCTTTAATAGTTTGTGACCCTGAACTAAATCCAGAACTTAATGTTCCCAGAAGTTCAAACACTTGCTGTCTCATGTATGTTGACCATATAACATTACAAGACCTTACAAAATATCAAGGTGTCAAATGTGAAGTGTTGCAAGGATACTATTACGATGGAAACAGAGATATTAGAATAAGAGATGAAGTAAAGAAGTTGTTTGAGTTAAGGTTAAAGTATAAGAAAGAAGGAAATCCTTTGCAAGAAAATATAAAGCTCATTCTGAACAGTATTTATGGCAAAACTATTCTATCTCCTATTGAGTCAAAAATAACCATAGTAAATGACAAAGATGCTATAAGATATGCCATCAGAAACTACAACCATATAGTGAAGTTCGAAGGTTTGGATGGTTCAGATAAAACTATTTTCAAGCTAACAAAAAGCATTTGCAGACACTTTAACTTCTGTCCACTTGGTGTTAACATTCTGTCAATGTCGAAGAGAATAATGAATGAAGTGTTTTGCACGATTGAAGACTTAGGATTAAAAGCATTTTATCAGGATACAGATTCGATGCACATTTACAATGAAGACATACTACGTTTAGCTCATGAATTTAAGAAGAGATACGGTAGAGAACTTATTGGTAAAACATTAGGTCAATTTCATTCTGACTTCGCAGAAATAACACCTGGAAAACAAAGTTTAGCATACAAGTCAATATTTTGTGGAAAGAAGACTTACATAGACTTACTCACTAACGATTTAAATGAAGTTGCATTTCACTGCAGAATGAAAGGCGTGAAGCAAGATGTTATTGCTTTAACCGCTAATGAAATGTTTCCTGACTCTGTTCAGTGTTTCTATGATGAAGATAAAGGTTTAATGGTTCCGCAAGGAAAATTTGACAAAGACTCTGAGTTCAGTGTCATGAAACTTTATAAAGCACTTTATGACGGTCAAGAGATTGGATTTGACTTATGTAAGTCATGTCAACCTTGCTTTGAAGAGAAGTTTAACTTCTCAATAACGACTAAAACAAGCTTTATTCGTAAGTTGAAGTTCTGAGGTCATTTATTTTTGTCAGCAATGAGGTCATGAATGAGGTCAGCAATGAGGTCATGAATGAGGTCATGAATGAGGTCATTTATTTTTGTCATGAATGAGGTCATGAATGAGGTCAGCAATGAGGTCATTTATTTTTGTCAGCAATGAGGTCATTCGTGATAAAAATAAAGCTAGCGTAGATTTTACAATACTGCGATGGTAGAGTTTAAGAGTTGTGCTTCAATGTAGAGACAATCTTTCCCATCTGAAGGTAAGAACACTGGACATTTATGGTCATGAGTGGAGAACATGTCTATCCAAAACTCACGATTGAAGCCAGTTAATTTATAGTATTTAGGGTTAGGAAGTGGTGAAGTTCTTGTATGACCAATGAACTCATTTTCAACGCCTTTGGCTATATTAGAGAAAAGAATAGCTTGCTTTCTATCCCAAATGCCAGGTGTTACAATCTTTGAAAATTCATTTTTCCTCGGAAGCATTGCATCATAATTGAAAACATTCTTGAAATCATCACTTGGTTCAGAGATTTGAAATCTTATACGTAATGGATTTTCTTTCTCTTTAGCGACTTCATTGAATGGTGAGAATACAATGAATTGACAGTCATGAGTTCCATCTTCATTTTCATTAAATTCATAATGAAAGTCTATAAGTTGTGGCCGACTACCTTCTTCCTTCAGTTGTGCAAGAAACTCACGTAAAGGCTGTAAAGTTTGTACTTCAATGTTGAACTTTTTCTCGAACATCTCATTAAATGAAATCATACATTGCAACAATGTTGTATCGTCTTTAAAGTATTTGTATATGTGAATGTTTTGGGCGCTTAAAGACTGTTCGTCATTTTCTATCTCGACTTGAAGTATAAAGTCAACCTTTCTGAAAGCACGTGTTATATACATAGATGTTATGCCAATGTACTTCTCTTCATTTATGTTCACAATCCAGTCTGTTGGAAACTTAAACGTTACTCTGTTCCCCTTTATTTTGACGTCAGGGTTTTCACTACTGAACGCAACAGATAAAGGTATTTGTCTATACATTTAATTCGGATAAAAATAAACCATTTACTCTTTCTTTGCTTCAGCTTCTTTAGCTTTTGCTTCAGCTTCTTCTCTAGCTTTCTTTGCCAGCAAACGTGGGTTCTTTTGTCTTCCAGCAGCTAATGCAGCAAGTTGTTTTTCACTAAGTTTTCTCTTTGGTCTCTCTGGCTTTTGTTCTTGTTTTTGTTCCTTCAGTTCGGATAAAATTTGCTCACGAATTTCTTTCTTCAATGCTTCAACATCTATGACCCCTTGGGTCTTGTCCGTAGGGCTTGTCTGAGTCATTTGATTGCAGATAAAAAACAAAATTAAAACTTTAACCGATGTAAAATGAGCTTGTCAAAATCAGAGCGAGAGTCTATTATATTAAATGACGCAAGAGGAATACAACATCCTTTCTATTACGTAAGTCAGAGTAAAGATGGTAAAATATACGTAAGAAAAAGAAAGGTACCATTAGCGAATGCAGAGAGCGACAACATTAAGGTGCATGGCACCGAGGGCGAAGCCCATATAAAACCTTCTGTTCAAACTGAGCCACCAAAAGAACAAGAAGAAAAGAAGCCAGATGTACTTTCAATAACGAACCAAGAGCTTATTGCAAAGTTCGTGAATTTCATTGAAAAACAAACCGAGTCAAAGAACCCTGACCCGCCAGTGAAAGAAGTTGAGACAAAAGAGAATGTACAGTTCATTGAAAATGTCAAGAAACAACTTCCACCACGAATGCCAAGAAGAAGAGTGAGAATAATGAAGTAAATAGATATTTTTATCTGAAGTAAATACATGCAGAACGAACAGCTAAACGAATTTACTCCAGCAGAGCATATTCATCAGATTCGCTCATATTTCGATATCATAGACAATGCAGTTCAAATTGGTGACACTAATAGAAAATATTCTGACGCAAAGATTCCATCACAACCTGGAACTGCTAAAGATAACACATGGGTAACATTCAATCTCTCACCTCCTGGTGAAAATATGTTGGACCTTTAAATACATTCATTACGTATAAAATGGAAGGTCAATTTATTGTAGATAAAGAAATTGGTTCAGGTTCCAATAAAACAAACCCACCAGGATTTTGGATTGGTTTCGATGACGCTTTCTATGCAGTTGCTGGATATCAAATCCTTGCAAATGGTCGTATCGTATATTCTCAAGACAACGCAAGAGAAGAAGCATATATAACTTCAAACTCACAAACTACCGAACAAATAAAGAAAGTAGATGTTTTCTCAAAGACTCGACATGAAGATGTATGGAGTCATTCGGGAACATGCAGAACAGGACAAATTGTTAGTGGTCCAATTACAGCAGGAAAATCATTTGATTTTAAGCTTCGTTTAAGAATTCCTGTTAGAAGATTCCTTCCATTAGAAGCTATTCGATTTATTCCTGCATTTGCTGGTAACATTCAGCTTAAAGTAAAGTTCAGTAGCGACGCATTACAATGCACATCTATATCTGTAAATGATATCATTGCTTTCAATCCAACTCTTAAAGTTGCATTTGCTTCAGATTCAAATCCACCGACAAATAAATTTGTTCCATGGAATGAACCATTCACTATGATAACGAAGGCAGTAGAAGCTAGTGGAACAGTTACTATTACAACTGTAACCCAGCAACTATTTCGAACAAAGATGGATTTTAATGAATGTTTCATTCATCCAAAGTCATTCTCTTTAGACCCTAACATTTATACAGAACTTGTAGAACATTATACAAACGAGGCTTTATGTTTTCCTGTTAAAGTTATGGATTGGATTCCTATGGACGGTTCATTCTCAAAGAATACAGATAGTTCAAGTGCAACATTTACAGCAGCTTATACGCCTATTAATGTTAAAAGTATTTGGACACTATTTAGAAAGAAAGACAACTATTATGTTAATTTTGAGAACCCTAAGTTTAAATATCTTCAGCTTTCCATGGGAGCTTATGGAAATATGCCTGCAGAACCTGAAAAATCATATGGACCTGTATTTTATGAAATGGTTGCGAACGCTTGCAATACAAACAATGATATGATTGGATTTAATGAAGATGTTATGAGGTCATTGGTGGATGATGGTAGTGTGGAACATAAATGGGATAGCTATGACAACACACATTTCTTATGTGGTTTTCCAACTGAAGTGGACTTTTGCTTCCAGCAAGGTCAAACATCTACTGCTCCGATAACATACAAATTGTCTGTTAAAGGACCTATTGAACTAGCAACTGAAAACGTACCAAAGCCACTTATTGGATTTATGAGGGATTGTTGCTTTGCAATACAAGTAAGACAGTCAGGCATACCAATAATAAGACTTGACGACTATAACTTAGCTACGGACGACAGTGAGGAATAAAGGATGAACGTTTATTTTTAAAGCTTATAAATGAGTTCTTCATCAAGCTCTCGTGAACCTTCACCATCTATGAAACAAACTTTACCAAACGATTATGGAGCACCTATTGAATATTTCTTACGAGCTGCACAATGGCAAAGAGCAGTCTCACCAAGGTTAGGTGTTCCACCAGCTCCTGTCAAAAATAGCATTTGGTCAAGTCCTTATATAAAATATGGTCTCCCACTAGGTTTGCTAGCTATAGCAGGAGCAGTTATGATGTTGAAAAGAAATAAAGCAAATGTTGTAAATAATACTGAAGTAGCTGAAGTTAAACAAACTCCGACACCTTCGCCAAAACCAACGTCAAAACCAACGCCTTCACAAGCAAAACCTTCAATGACTCCTGAACCTATGGAAGTACAAACTCCTGTTCAAAAGTCAACTCCAAAACCGACTCCAACATTTAAACCAGAACCTACTCCTCAAATAAATCGTAAAACTCCTGCGTTTCCTTACTGAAAAAATAACGTTATTTTTATTTAATATTAAAATTTTTATTTGATTGAAATGACAAATAAAGTCACTGAAGCAATTAAACAAAAGTTTTTGGTAGAATACCTTAAATCAGGAACTATTCCAGAAGGTTTTTACATTCATACTATGAAGGATGGTAGAGTTCAGTTTAGAAAGATAAAGCAACCATTAGATAAAGAAGGAATTTTGAGAAAGATTAAATTACATGAGGACAACATTGCTGAACTTAAGAAGAAGTTAGAAGAGTTGGAGAAAGGAAGAGAGTTATAAAGTAATGAATTCAAGTGGGTGAAAAAACAGGTGAAAAAAGAGGTGAGATCTCACCACTTCACCTAAATTTAAATGGATGTTTTCATACGTGTGGGAGTGGTGATATCATTAATTTTAAGTTTATTTTTTATTTTATTTTTATTTTATTTTTATATAAATGACGAAAACTTGAGATAACAAACTACAACGGTCATGAGTTCAAGAATTTGTTCTTCGTTCCTCGTGAAAATACATTCTATCAGATACGAGGGAGAAAGGGTAAAGTTAGTTTGAGCGTTTATGAAGGAATGAAGAATGGAAAGTTTATACAAGCATACGATACAAACGGTAAACGTGTTTCATTAGCTTTGTCAAAACTTACTAACATTTATTTTGACAGTGATTTTGACTCTGACGATTGGAGTGACAGCAGCAATAGTGAAGAATATGAACTGTTGTGTGAAGCAAAGCAATGGGAAGAGTTGCAATACTTTTGTAAGTGAGAACGTTTATTTTTTTACAGTAGTGAGGTGAAGTGGTTGGCGGCTTTATAAATATTTAAGGTTAAGTTGGTGTTTGTGTTTGTGTTGTAAAATATACGTTAACGGTTTTGTAAAGTGTCAAATTCACAAGTATTGCGTATGGAGGAACGCAGTGCCTCCATACACGAGACTTGTATACTAACTAAGTTCCACCAGCTGGCACATATGTTCCATCTGCAGCGTAATGTCCTACCTGACTTTTCGTTTTTAAGAAAGCATTTACTAGGTCTGTTTTGGTCTGTTGTAACTCTTTTTCTTGACTTTCCACAACAGTTGCTCTAACGGCGTCATAGGCACTTTGAACTGCCTGTCTCGTTGCTGCATCTGTTATTTTCGTCATATTTTGTGCTACTTCTTTTAACTCTTTGTCGAAACCTTCAGACTTCAGTTTCTTTCCAGATGAGAAGTCGTTCACTAGTTTCACCTTACTATGAAGAGCTTCGAAGGCGTTCTTAAAGTCAGCATTCGTTAAAGCTTCATTTGAACTGTCTTCATCCGCTTGTATTTTTGTCCTTATTGACCCTATAAGCTGGGCTGCTTTAGCGTTGGCTTGGGCATCTAACCAGTCATTGTTAGCTTTTATATATTCTGCGCTTTTCATTGCCTTTTGCATGGCTGCGTCGTTATTTTTACTTTCTTGTGCTAAGTTTTCATACTGTACGGTTTGGTTTTGCAACTGTAAAAGTTTTTCTGCCTTTACATTTGCTTCAACTTCTTTTTTATACTCATCGCTATCCATATATGTCTTCAGGGCTTTTTGTTTTATCTCTTCATCTTTCAGTACTTTATATTGAGTAGTATGGTTTTTCAAATTTACAACATCTTGTTCCATTTTTGCTACTTCTGCTGCTTTTTCTGACACTTTTTTCGCATATTCCTCTGTACTTAGTTCTTTCAGTTGTTCTTCTTTCTTCTTTTTCTCTACGTTTAACTCATTGAGTTTCTTTGTGTGTCTGTCATATTCTAGTTTCTTTTCGTTTTCACCTATTTGTCTCTGTATGTCTATGTTTGACTTTTTGACATCTGCTATTTGATTTTTGAGTGAACTCAAATTCATTTGACTTTGAGGGTTATAGGCTGTTCCGTCTGCAGCTCCACCATAGCCTGCCATTTTCGCTAAAAGTGCCGCTCTTAAACCTCCACTCTGTGCACCAAGAACTCGGTTTAAAAGCATAGGATTGCTTGACATTTGTTGCAACATAGTGGGGTCATTCAGCATTTGTTGTTGCAACTGTTGTTGTGGTGTCAGTCTTACTATTGGATGTTTCAATGCTCTCTTCCTCTTACGTATATTCTTACGTAGCTTACGTGGCATTTTAAGTGAAGTTAAAAAGCGGTTTTATACTAAACATCTTCGGGGCTAGAGGGCACGAAGTGCCTGGAAGCCCCAATACCTTTTTTTTTATATCTGAAGAGAAAATGATAACTTAGAGAGTTTTAAAGATTTTATTTTCGAATACAAATATAGACCTCAGAGGAATACATTCTAAATAAATTTGTATCTGAGGGTGAATAAATAAGAACAAAATTTAAAGGGTTAGCATAAATAATGTAGAAATTAAGATTGGAATTTAAATTTAATACAAAATTAAAGGGAATGAATTTGCGATTAGTAGGGTATGGCAAATGGATTGGGAAACATTGGTTACACATGAAAATTATCAGATGTAAGAATTTGGTGCAGATATTTTAAAAATGAGATCTGAGTGCTTAAACAATATCTCAAAATTCAAATTTTCCAAATGAAAATTTGGAAAATTCCCAAAATGCAGAATCAACTGATGATTTTCAATCATTAATAACGCCAATACAAGAAGATCATTTTCCTTCTGCCAACGAACTAAAACAATGGTTTGATATTGCCCATGATGTTTTAATTAGTCCGCCACCTGAGAATCAACATCCAGAAATTGATGAAGAAGAGACACAAAAAGCAATTTATCTATTACAAAACTTAGACTTTCCTAAGAAATAAAATTATTTAATTTATTCTTGTTTGTTTTTTAATTAAACATGTATATTTATTAACATTTCCTTTTTTAATACCTTTCCAACTTCTATTAGTAACAAACACATAACTAATTTGAAGATTTAGCGTTATGAAGAAGTATCCAAGTAATAACGTCAATAATGCATTTGCGATAGGATATAATTGCACCAAAGGTTAAAACTTGTATAAAGAATGAAAAATGAAATTTAATACAATTTTTTTTCGAAAAAAATCCATGCTTGGCTAGATTTTCATAGTTATTGAATATGCATTACTGACATCTTGTAAAAGATGCCGATCAAGGCTTTCAAGATTGCTAAATTTCTCGATTAAAATTTACATTTTTTTTATTTGTGTTTAATTACATTTTACAGTTTGCAGACTTACATAAAATCCGCAACATAGTGGTTATTTAATATTTGCCCCACAGTATTGTAGTTTGAAATTTACGATAAGATTATAATTGATAAAGTAAGGTTTTGTCATTAATGCATCTTATAAACTTTCATTGATAAATATGGATAGATAAGTTCTGTGTTCAAAAGTAAGCATTTTTTAAAACGCGCAATTATATCAAGAACGACTATCATAAATTCATGAGTATCGATGATTTTCGTTTAGGATGGCCTTAATCGACTTGATTGATATACATATTTTAAAATGGCATAGCTTTGTGCATGTTATGTCAAGCATTGTGCCAAACCAATTTAAAATGAAACAAATTATTTTAAAGAAAAAAAAAAAAAAAAAAAAAAAAAAAAAGGGAGTGGGGCTTCCAGGCACTTCGTGCCCTCTAGCCCCGAAGATGTTTAGTATAAATGAAGTTCTTATATACGGGTCTTCCAGGAGCTTGTCAAGACTTCTTCGTAAAATCAGACAAAAATAATGTTTAGGGTAGAAGGTTAGATATAACCTCTTTTCTAACCTCTTTTCTACCCTCTTGAATTTTCAAGACTTCTTCGTACATGTTTTGTCACTTTTCTGTCACTTTTCAGGAAAAAACATTTTTATTATTATATATAAATGAATTTTACAAAACCTCCGTTACCGTTCTTTGGAAATAAGAGTAAATGTAAAGATATTATATTGAGAGAACTTAAGAAACTACCGAATGGTCTAACATTTGTAGATTTGTTCGGTGGAAGTTTCTATATATCCCATTTGTGCCATACTGTATTTCCTGACTCAAAGATTATATGCAATGACTTCGACAACTATATGAACCGTCTCAAACATATTCCAGACACTAACAAAATATTGAAAGAGTTAAAAGAAAAGATACCTATAGGTAAGATGGAACGTATACCATTAGATAAGAAAAATATTGTGAGAGAGGTTTTGAAAAAAGCAGAATATATAGACTGGGATAGTATATCTGCTAGACTATTATATAGTGGTGCTATAAGAGTTCATGACATTGAAACACTTATGTCAAAAGTTTTATATCTCAACTATACAAATGTTTTCAAAGAGGACATAGAAAAATATATTGAGGGTATAGAGTTTGTGAGATGTCATTGGACAGAGTTGTATGAAAAATATAAAGACAAGGAAAATGTTTTCTTTATGGTGGACCCACCGTTCTATAACACATGGGATTTTCAATACCAAGTAGACTGGACATTGAGAGACTCTTTAGAAACTTTAGACGTTTTACATAACCATCCATGCTTTTACTTTACATCCGATAAAAGTGGTTTGGAAACCGTTATGAGATGGTTAGAGGACATACATGACTATGAGTTTAGATATGACAAGATAGAATATGAGAGAGGTCCTATAAACTGGAGAAAGTGTCACAATAAAGAAATTTTATTGGTAAGTAAATGTGGTTTGAAATAGGACTACTTGTTTTAGGTTTTTTCCATTGTGTCATTTATTTATTTGACGTGGCAGAAAGATATAGAGAATATGAAGATGAACCAATGTCTGCAAATGTTCAGCATATGTACTCGTAAGAGATATTTTTATCTAATATTAAATGGACGCACAGAACTTAGCGAATGCACAGCAACCTGGACAACCAAAACCCAGAGAATATTCCAAATGAAGTTAGAATACAAACTGCAATGGCAAACTATGGTCAAGTGCCAACAGATGTACAAATGCAAACTGCCATGTCAAATGACGCTGCGTTAGGTTTGCCACCATGGTATGCAAATATGAGATGGAAAGAGTTTTATACAAACCCTGAAGTGGGATATAAACAACTTTATGCAGATGACGCGAACACAGGAGTTGACCCAGAATATGTTTTCTACCAGAGGAGAAACAGAATGTATGAGCTCCAGTTAAAGAATGCTATGGAACTCAGAAGGAAACGTAAGAGACTAGGTGGACATTAGATTTTTACATATAGTAAAATGGGTTTCTTTGGAAGAATAGGAAACTTCTTTCGAAATGTTGGAAGAGGTATATGGAATGGAATAAAAATCTGTCGGAAGAGGAATTTGGAACGGAGTCAAAAATATTGGCAAAAGAGTAGGTCAGTTCGTTGGTATTATACCTAAAGACCCTGAACCAGAAGAGCAAGCTCCTGTTATACAACAGCCTGAACCTGCACCACAGTCTAGTTGGCAACAAATCCAACACCTTCAACCGTATTAAAAAATCATATTTTTACCGTTCGATAGTAGTTGTATATGAAACTAAGTTCTAAGTAAAACGCGTGGTATAATGGAATTATTCTCTTTCTTCCATCTGTAGTAAACCATACTTGAAAGTCTGAAATACTTCCACTCGGTGGTTCATATAGCTTTGTTAGGTTTTTTCGTAAAAGTCATTTGCCAAGCATAAAAAAGAGTTTTGTGCGCCAGAAAATGAAGCATGAACTATAATAGCATCTGAGTCGAAAACATTTTCATATGTTCCATTAGGGTTTTCGACTTCATAAAAGTTCGGGTGTACTGGATATTCTGCAGGCTGATTTAACATCCTCAAAAATCTATACCATGCCAAGTTGTTATATTTTGTAGAAATATAAACGTCTTCTCCAAGGTCTTCTATTCTATTGAATTTAACAGTTGCATTTTTCCTGTCATATATAATATCGAGATGGTACTCTCCTTCGTCAATGTTGTACTGTTTTGCATATTCGAGATAGATATCGTTTATTTTTTCTTGAAAAGCTTGAAGAGTTGTTTCTAAGTTTACAAGCAAATTCACTTGTAAAAGTTTTCCCTGTTCAAATTTCTCATACGTACGTTTTCTTTGTTATAGTATCGAACTTCAAAAGCGACCGTAAATGGGAAACCATGTATGGCTTCTGAAATGAACTTCATTCTACGAAAGCCAACAGCTTTTGTGACGGATGGGTCTCTTAACCATCTTAGTGGGTAGTCAAAACGAATAGCCTTCATGCTTTACGGTCTCTGTCTCAAACTTTTGACCGACATTCGTAAAAAGTTCATCTAATGGTTTAGTTGTAGCAACTCTTGAATTTTCTTTTTCTATTGAAAGCATATTTTATCTAGAATAAAAATGTCAAATGAAACAGCGTCTATGAGAGAAATAAAACACAACCGACAACTCATTTTGCAAGCTCTAAATAAGAACACAACAAACTTTTCAAACTATTCTAAGATATCTGAGTCATTGAAAGAAGGAAACTTAAAACTGACGATAAACCCAATGACAGACGAGTTTCTGTTTCAAGACAGTAAGAACCATACTGTCTGTGTAAATCCAACAAAAGGAACTTTAAACGAGAAGCCTATAAAAAGAACTTCTTTTGAAAGCAGATATTGACAACAAAGCTGACAAAGAGTATGTCATTGAAAAAGTTCAAGAAGAACATGACAGAGCAGATGCAACATATGCAACAAAAGAACATACTCATCCTGAACTAGCGGACAAAACATATGTTGACAATAAAATGTCAAGTGAAGTGACAAGAGCTGACAAAGAATATTCTAAAAAGACTCATACACATACCATTGCAAATATTACAAACTTACAAGAAACCTTAAACAGGAAAAGTGACGTTGGACATACACATACCATTGCAAATATTACAAACTTACAAGAAACCTTAAACAGGAAAAGTGACGTTGGACATACACATACCATTGCAAATATTACAAACTTACAAGAAACCTTAAACAGGAAAAGTGCCGTTGGACATACACATACCATTGCAAATATTACAAACTTACAAGAAACCTTAAACAGGAAAACTGCCGTTGGACATACACATACCATTGCAAATATTACAAACTTACAAGAAACCTTAAACAGGAAAAGTGACGTTGGACATACACATACCATTGCAAATATTACAAACTTACAAGAAACCTTAAACAGGAAAAGTGACGTTGGACATACACATACCATTGCAAATATTACAAACTTACAAGAAACCTTAAACAGGAAAAGTGCCGTTGGACATACACATACATCTTCTGAAATAACAGACTTAAACGTTAGCCTTGAAAAGAAAAGCAGATAAAACATATGTCAATGAAATATACCAAAGTTTAGTTGGAACAAAAAATATTGAAACTATGGTTGGTGACTTTTCTGTCTATGAAGAAAACAAATATTTTAGATGGGAGTTTGTACAGTCCTTAGAAAATGGTACACAGTATAAACTCATTCCGAAAAATAACAATGAAATGTATGTAAGCTATAAAAAGAGTGATGGTACACAAGTTAAAGTTCCATTAACAACAACTGCTACTTAAACTTATATGGAGACGAACAAAAGAAATATTTAAGAGTTTATGAAATGGCAGATATGACATTGCCTGACCCAGCTCCAGCACCATATTATTATGACTATGGAGATTGACGTTAGAACACCACATGTAGATGAACAAAAGCTAACATATATTTAGATTTTTTATAGATATAAAAGATATAATGCAATAGAAAAAACGAGAATAGTATACTATTATGAAGATGACAGAAATAAATATTATAGTCAAGACTTTACCTACCCTGAAAACATAAGATTATATTATTAAAAAAAATATTCTGACACAAACCAGAAGAAACCTGAAATAGTTGCACATATTTTAAGTTCAAAAGAGACAATCCTATAATATCTCATATGTTTGATTTAATGAACCAGTAGGTTCTATTTATACATCTATGGAAGCAAGAGGTCCTCAAGTAATGTTTGGTGTTGGTGCATGGGAACAAATAGTCGACAGGTTTTTGTATTGTGCAAACTCTTCAAAGGAAACAGGTGGAAGTAAAACGATTTCAGGTGAAAATTTACCTGCGCACAGTCACTACATAGATTTAAGTACATCTCAAGCAGGTTGGCATAAGCATAGATATTGGGATTGGTCAGGAATGACAAAAGGTAAAGGATATGATGTTAAAGACGACGTTAAGTTTGCTATAAATTGTTACTGGAGTGACACTCAGGGAGAAGGAAACCATACACATTTCGTTTCAGGATATACGCAAACAACGGGACAAAGTAAAGACTACATGCCACCTTACATGACAGTTTACGGCATGGTATAGAATTGCTTAGTCGTCATTTCAACTTCTTTAGCATATTCGTCAGGAGTTGTCTTATATTTGTTAGGAACTGTCTTTGAAAGTATACCACCTTGAACTTTGACAAGTTTGAAACGAGGTCTGACAATATTAGTTTTATCTTCTGCTTGCAGTGTACATTTTGCCATGTTTGCCTAAAACTTCATAATATTCTCTTGTATACTTTCTTCTTTTTTACGAACACGAATGTGAGTACCTGTCGAGTTCCCATTGTTGTCATAGTCAATAGTATTTTCATATGGGTCGCGTTTAGGTATTTCTATTTTTACTTTGTCACCTTTCTGAAGTTTGAAGCCGGCATTCTTTCTTGTTTGTCTCTTTTGACTAAACTATTAAATATATAGTCTTTCTCTAAGTCAGGGTTGTTTTTCATTTCTTCGGGGAGTGGTTTCCCAAACCTTTTTGTTTACGGCTATTGTAAATATTTAAAACTTGTCTCATCTTTGCCATGGAGAAGTGTCTGTACTTGTCGTCATATGACATTTCATCTACCTCACCACCTTGTGGTTGGTTTAAGTCTCTTAAGATTTTTATACAACTGTCAATGACACCAAGAGCAGAATGGTTTTGGTCGACAATGAAATATTGGTTTACATTTTTTGAACGCAGATAGTTTTTAATATCGTCTGATTTGAAAGAACTTTCACAGTCAGATGTCAGTTTTGTTGGATGGTATTTGTCAACGAATATTGTCAAAGCAGTTTTTACATCTAAAATATTTTTGGACCATAATGGTATGGCTTCACAGTATCTTGTGTTTTGACCAACAAATATTAGCCAGTATGGTGGTCCGTCTTCTCTATACCTCGGAATGTTTTCCAAGATATCCATAAACCAAGCATTTGGTGTTGAACTAAAGATTTTTATCATGAGTGCTTTCTTTGTCGCTTTAGAAACATAGGGGTCCTTGTTTGGATTCGTCATTTTTTACCCTATAAGAAATGGGTTTATTTGGCGCATTAGCAGGAGTTGCATCCAGATTTTTACCCGCAGTGGGAACAATAGCTAGAGGTGCATTTGGAATTGGAAGGAAGATTTTGAGTACATTAGGTATACTTAAAGAGAAAGCACAACCTATTATACAAACTGTACAGAAAGGTTGGGAGGTAGCACGAGATGCAGCAAATCTTATTCCAAATCCTGAAACAAGAGGAAAAGTTCAAGGATGGATGGACAATGTAGGAAGACAAGCAGGAAACTACTATAACAAAGCAAATGACTACTATAACCAAGCAGGGCACTATATGGACCAAGGTGAAAGATTCTTTAACAGAGGATATAACCATGCACAACAATGGGTAAACAACAACCAACCGCAACCACCTCAAACGTGGGGAATGTAAATTTTTTTACTGAGATGAAATGAACAATACAGCATTGAGACAAATGGGTTCAAGATGGATTTGTCGACTTCCAGCAGTTACACAACCACGTGTTTGTCAAGTTCTTCCTATACCTCAGGAAGTTTTAGACCGACTTAAAAAACCAAACAACCAGTTGAAAACAAAACAAACTAAAATTTTTACTGAGATGAAATGACCGAAGAAGTTGAAACGGTAGATTTGACACCACAAACAAAAAGTTCAGAACCATTGTCAAAACCTGTCAAAGAACTTACAGATAAGAGAAAAATTCAATAATAGAAAGTGCCAGGTCTGGAAATACAAACCCTAACTATAAAGTCACTTTTCATAAAATGGAACGGCTAGTATCTCAAAAAGAAACAGACTCTCACAAATAAAATATTGAAGTCTGAAGGAGCTTTCGAACAAACAGATGGGAAGGTATTCTTCACTGACCAACAGTTCATTATAGAACATCTCATTGACTTAGAGTCAAAATATTCTAAACTTACAACAAACACAAAAAGTTGAAAGGAAAACAAAAACAAATGGCATATATTTTATGAAGATGTTGACGACACAACCATACCTGCAAGTGAAGTAAAGTCAGGTGAACCAAAAAGTGACGAAAACCGATAGAAGAAGGTGAGCCAAAAACTGAAGATAAACCAAAACCAAAGGTTAGTTTCCAAACTAAACCAAGTCAACCTTCATTAGCTGGTATGGGTTGGCGTCAAAGACTTATGGTAGCTGGTTTATGTTAAGTAAAGAAAAAACATTTTTCAAAAAAAAATATTTTTTTATTATTATTTGAAATGTACGCTGAGTTTGTTGGAACAGACCGTTGGGAAACTTGTTTGTTAGATGAGAAATATGAAATTCACTGTTGTGAGTCATTTGAATCAGAAACAAAAAGACAAAAAGAGTTTTAAGCGGATGGGAGCGAAATGAGGATATGCTAATATGAAGATGAGTGGAAAAAACTATTTTAAACATGTTGTCATTGCAACTCATTTTATACCGAACCCTAACAATTTACCTTTTGTAGACCATATAAACCATATAAGAAACGACAATAGACTTGAAAACTTGCGTTGGGTCACTTGTTCTGAAAACAATAAGAACATAGGCAAATTTCGAGATATTGTATTCGAATTGTCGACGAACTAGAAGATGAAGCAATTGAAATTACAGACTATGGCGAGCATACGTTTGAGTTTTACTACTATAGCGAAGAACAAGACTCTTTCTACTTTTATACGGCGTAAACTATAGGAATTACAAGTATGTTTTACTAAGGCGGGCTATGCTCATGTAAACGCTAGAGATACAGATGGAAAATACGTTCAAATACATCTTAACAAATTCAAGAAGCTATATGGCATACCATTTTAAAATATTTTTTTATTTTTATAGAAATGCCCCCATATAGAATGGATAGAAAATCTGCTAGAATAAAAGCAGAGTTAGAAAGATATGGTTGGAAAGTTTCAAAGAAGTTTAAATATAGGAAGGGAAAGCCAATAAAAGTCTATGACAAATTGTCTGGTCTTCGCTATGAGATGGATTTAGAAACCGCGCGCGCAAATTATCCAAACAGACTAGAGAGGTTAGAAGAAGAACGTCTTATGGACATGCCTTTCGATGTTAGTGAGCCTCAAGTTGAGGGACACGACGGCTTTGCCAGATTCTATTGGAAACATGACGAACAATTGCATCCTTTGAGACGGAAAAAAGGAAAGGGTGAAGATGCACATGCTCCCATGGAAAGAACAAGATATGCATATGAAAAGTATCGTGAAGTTAGAAGTCAAATTACATCTGGTCGAACCTTTACAGTAAACTTTGACGAAGGAAAGAACAAAGAAGGCTTCATGGGTGTACTTGCTGCCATTCAAGACGGAAATAAGAAAGGATACAATCTCAGACTAACCGTAACAGATTTGGACGGTCACATTTACTATGCAAATGGCAATGAACAAACAGCTGCAAAACTTCTTGACGCTTTCAAGACTACAAAGAGAGAACAAATGTTTGACTCCGACTCAGACATTTTGAATGCAATTGAAGGAATTGCAAGTGTAAAGTTCGAATGGTACCAACCTAACCCTCAAGCAGTCAGACAACATGTTTGTTAGATGAGAAATATGAAATGGCATACCATTTTAAAACGTTTTTTAAAACAGTATATTTTTACATATATTAAATGTTTCAGGTTGAAAAACAAAGAACAAATGTAGCAGATACAAAACCGTTAGACTATATCTTCACAAATGCCGGTAGGACTATTTCAGATGAAGAAATTTCATCCGGTGCTTACAGGTTTGACTTTCCAATTCGTTGGCTTCAAAGTCCTTCAGATGCAAAGGCAATAGGATTTAGAAGAGTTTTGTTTTCAAAAAGAACGAACGCTTTTATGTTCGCAGTATATTTTCATGGGCAGTATAGAGGTTCTGATGGTCTAATAGACAAATTTGACGAAATGAGAATCTTTACAATTCGTTCAGACGAAAACCTTGAGAAGACTCTAAATGACTTTCAAACTCAAATAAACAAATACTACTGGGAATTTCAAGAAAAATACGACTCTTTACTAAACGGAACTTACTATCTGAAACTAGAATATGACAAGATGAACTCCACAGTTTCATTTCAAAGGATTGAAAATAACCCTCCAAGAGATACACAGTTTTTATTTTGGCAAGTAGACAAACGTTCTTGGGCACAATTTCTTCGGTTACTAAACCAGAACGAACCATTACCACCTGACGGTCCGTTCTGGTTTATACGCCCACCAACAGATTTGACAGTTTATAGAAACGTGTTTGACCCTCAAAATGTCATGTGTCATGCAAGTTTCAGTTCAAGCAACAATAGTTTTCTTTGTATTGGTAAGGACTTTTATGACTTTGCTTCTAAATTCTATGAACCACCGAGTAACAGTTTCTCTGACTTTCAAGTTTGGTTCACAACAAATGGTGTGCAACATATTGTTCCATTGTACTACGACTTTTATCTCGAATTGTCTTTCATATATAACTACGGAGAAGTGCTGAAAAAGTATTGAAAAATATATTTTAGGGTAGAAGGGTATATCTACCCCGTTTTCTACCCTCTTTTCTACCCTCGTAGAAAACACACAAAACTCTTGAATTTTGTATAAAAAAAGCAACCCGCGGAAAACAGCGGGTTGGTATATTCTTCACAAAATGCTTGTTTTTGAGGTCGAGCCATTTTTGGCTCCACCGTATTTTTAAACCAAACTCGTTCATTTTGTGCTGAAATAAAATAAAGGTAGTCCCACCAAAAAATATTTTTTATTTTTATTGTAAGAACATGTTTGCAACAACAGCACCAAACTCGTTAGTCATGAACCCAACTTCAATGTTAGTAGAAATGAAAAGCTTCATTCCTTCTTCATATACTTTCGAAACAGAAATCCAGAAGATAAAGCAAGAACTTCTCCAAGGAGATTTAGACTGTAGTGCAAAAGATGAAACAAATGAACAGTATCTTTATGAAATGCAAGATATTATAGACCATCTACCTAAACTTCCTGAAATACAACAACAAAAACTCACTATTCCAGAATTCGATGAAATTGAAGTCAGACTGACTGACTCAGTAGAAATAAAGAAGTTCATACGAAAGGTAAACTATGAGTTTCTTGGATTTCATTGCAACCACAAAGTCATTGACATATATAAATCTGAAGAGTTTAAGACCTACGACAACTTTGTTTCGTTAGTTGCTGAGTGTGTCTTGCAGATAAGAGATAAAGATAGAAGAGGTAAGGTATGGAACCAACAGATAAAACCAGCAACCTTTGAGTTAAAGAAAACCATCTACGCCTTAGTCATACTAGCAGGACAAATTTCAGAATATAACGCAAAAATGAACTCACAATGTTCTAAATGTAAAGCAGCAATGAGGAAATATAACTACTCCGTCAAAGAGATAGAAAGAATGAGAAAAGACCATACTGACTTAAAGAAAGAAGTAGAGAAACCAGCAGAAGATAAAATGGACATGTTGACATTTCTGAACAAAAACTATCCAACTGCTAACGATTTCCTTCTTTCAGATGTCAAGAAGAAATATAAAGAAACCTTCGGCATAGTTAAAATTTTTGATATCCTTCGTGAAGAAATAGAAGCTACAAAACTGTTTAAAGTCATGAACCATCACAACATATACCATGTAAAACGCTTATAAAATAACTGGGGTAGAAAAGAGGGTAGAAAACGGGGTAGATATACCCTTCTACCCTAAAATATATTTTTATTGAATTCTGTATAAAATTCTGAGTAAAATGACATATGGAACACATACTTTTTCAGTAAGGACATATGGGGTAGAAATGAGGGTAGAAAACGGGGTAGATATACCCTTCTACCCTAAAATATATTTTTGTCTGATTTACGCTCATTACGAAGAAGTCTTGACAAAACATTTACGAAGAAGTATATTTCCTGTGTTGTTGTCAAAATGTCATGTTGTCACACTTTTTCAGAGAAGTTCATTTAACCGAGTGACCTGGTCGCCTAAAATATATTTTATTGAATTCTGAGTAAAATGACCAAATTTCATGATATAACTGTATCTTTTATACAAAATAAAATTAAAGTTAGTTTTTTTAAAATATTTTTTTTATTTTGTATGTAAGAACAGGAAATGACAAACACTGAGTTTGAAACAGTTAAAAAGATAGACAATAACACCAAAGTGGTTAGAATAGGGGATTTAAACGTAAGATACTCAAAGAAATACAACAAATATTCTTTGTCAGACATTTTAACACTATCTGAAAAGAAAACATCCCACGACTGGGTTAGAAATGCTTCTACTCAGAAAATTTTGACAAGAAATCCTGAGCTTATGATATCGGTAAGATTCTATGGAACAAGAACATATCTCATCGACAAAAGTCTTATACCAATAGTTTTGTTCTGGATTGACCCAGTTGTTGGATATAATTTCATAACATATGGTTCATTCGATACTGAACGTTGCAGTGAAGGCTTACTTTATATCGTTCAGAAACCGAAGGACTTCAATACAAAGAGATATAAGATAGGAAGAACATTTAATATAACTCAAAGATATGACTCTACAGTCAATAGAGTTAAGGTTGCGTTTGTTAACGATATGAGAGCTGCTGAAACAGAACTACTTGAAAAGTTTGAGAAAATGTATGGTGCTCCCATAAAAGGTAAAGAAACGTTTGAAGTAGATGAGATAGATAAAGCTATAAAATTATTTGACGAAGTTGCTGAAAAATACATGTAAAGCGTTTATTTTTGGTCTTTTGTGAAAGATAGAAAATAACGCTAATTTTATTTTTTTTATTTTTTATTTTGTATGTAAGAACAGAAATGTCAACAACAGAGAACACAACAACTGCTATCGTTCATGAAGCTATAAATGAAGAATATGAGTACATACAGTATAACAAACAGTTACGTCTCATTCGTTCGGTCAAAGATGACATGTACCAAATGCAAAGTATTTTGACAGCATGTTTTGCTCCAGATACTAAGCTTCCTAAAGACTGGTTTAGGAACCAAAGCACTATTGAACTATTAAATGAAGCACAGCGAGACATACTTTTTTCTGAAAATCGTGAAGAACAGCGAGTGGGAGAAAAACCCCAGTCGCCAAAACTCTATGAAAATCGTGAAAAATTGCCAAACGGTTTGAGAGGATATTATGTACATAGACTTCTCGTAAATAATGTGGCACAATGGGCTTCAGCTCGCTATTCATGGTATGTTTGTAAACTTCTTGACGAAATTCATAGACAAGAACGTGAAGAGATGGAAAACAAGCTTGAAGCAAAAGACAAAAACATACAGAAAAGAATACCACGTTCGGTACCAAAAGGAAAGGAAAAGAACTATAAGTATATGATTTACACTGAAGAGATGGAAAATGAAGAAGACAGAGATATGGTTATGTTGCATTTAGTCAGAAGAAACAACAAAAGCTTTTACGACCTTGCTAAGATTTACAAATCTGACAGAAATTGGTTCTATCGCGAAAACTTACCGATTTCAATGACACCAAATGAAGATGTTAAACAGATAGTTCAAGATACGTTACCTCAAACACACTATGATATGAAAGGTTGTACAATACTTACCTTCAAAGAAGATTTGCCGCTACTGAAGGAAAAAATAACAGAGTATTTTGACAACTTCAAACAAGCAGAGTAAATGAACCATTTATTTTTCAAGCTTGACTTTTACATTCTGCCTGAGGAAGTCTTTAACAAGCTCGTTAATTTCAATTAGATAAATTGCTTCGTCTAAGGGTCAAGCTCCATACTGAGTCAGTACAATATTGTACTTTTTCAAGACAATGTTGTATAAATTCAGTACAATATTGTACTTTTTCAAGACAATGTTGTATAAATTCAGTACAATATTGTACTTTTTCAGAACAATGTTGTATAAATTCAGTACAATGTCTCTCAAATTTGAGTACAGCTGTACTTTTTCAGAACAAGTCTTGAACTTTTTCAGAACAATGTTGTACTTTTTCAGAACAATATTGTACTTTTTCAAGACAATATTGTACTTTTTCAAGACAATATTGTACTTTTTCAAGACAATATTGTACTTTTTCAAGACAATATTGTACTTTTTCAAGACAATGTTGTATAAATTCAGTACAATATTGTACTTTTTCAAGACAATGTTGTATAAATTCAGTACAATATTGTACTTTTTCAGAACAATGTTGTATAAATTCAGTACAATGTCTCTCAAATTTGAGTACAGCTGTACTTTTTCAGAACAAGTCTTGAACTTTTTCAGAACAATGTTGTACTTTTTCAGAACAATGTTGTACTTTTTCAGAACAATGTTGTACTTTTTCAAGACAATATTGTACTTATTCAGTACAATATTATATTGTTTCAGAACAAAGACGGTTAAGACACAAACGAATGTCCGACGTTCCTCTTCCTGAATGTCTTCCAAAGCCAGAAGAACCGACAACCCCAGCACCACAACAGACTAAGACTCAAACACTTACATTTTTCAAGCTTGACTTTTTACAATTTGAACTTTGTTTGCGTAGATATGAATTCTGAAAGAAGTATGAGGGTCTTGTATGACTTTGTACTTCTCCCATAGTTCATGTCTGTCAAACTTACCTGCCATGGACTCTTTCATAAGTTCCATGAAATCGTCTTCGGACAATCCAGGGAAAAGTATGATATCAGTAAGTATTCTTTTAACATCCTTACTTAAACTCTTTGCTGTCTGTACACAAATGACAACAGAGATGTTAAAGTGTCTGAGCTTCTTAAGAATTCGACACATGTCTTGTTCTCTATTCTTTAACAAAGGATGAGAAGCAAAGTCATCTAAAATAAGAAGACATCTGTGAGGGTAAGTCTTCCAATCGTAAGATTGCAATTTCTTCGAAATGTATTCTATCTCTTTCTGTTTGTTTCTGAAGTGTTTCTTCTCTAATATTCTCTGCATTTCCTCATTTGGGTCTTTAAACTTCGAATTGACATACTCATTTATAGCATTGTACTTCAAAACTCTTCTTTGGTACTTCTTTATCCAATCTAACAACTCAGAGTCTTTTATACATACTAACTTAGACTTCTTTATAATATCTTTGAACGAATTGACGGTTTGGTCAAATTGACCAGAAGTACTACAAATAACAACTAACTCATAGAATGGGTTCTTCTCATCTAGTTCTTGTTGTTGTGCAGCCATTTTAAGATAAGTGAAAGTCTTACCCGACCCAGGCGGTGCAATTAGACCTGTTATACCATTCTGAGCAAATAAGAACTTGTCATGTATGGGTTTTATCTGAGCATTTTCTAACTTCCTCTTGTTCTTGTTTAAAACATTCTCAAATTTCTTGTCAATGTCAGCAAACTTTTTTTCTAACATATTTTTAGAAAAATTAAAATTTTTATCTTTTTGAAAATGTCTAGCGATTTCGCTATCTATATTCGAGACAAACTTTTCGACAGCAAAACATCTGTCGACCATAAAATCTTACATAGTGTAAACAAGAAAGGTGAATTTGTTCTAAAGTTCTGTTTCTGGGAATATGACAAGAACCATAAAACATTACAAAGAGCAGTCTTAAAATTTGTCAATGACAGACTTGTTGACAGAGATGACGCCGATTGGAAAGATGAAGTCCAACAAAAGTTCTTAGAATGCAAAGAAGACACATGCGCTGTTCTTGAAGATGAAATAGAAAACAGAATAGATGAGCTATTAAAGGACAAAGAACTTTTACATAAATATGGTTCGCCAAATTTGACATAACTCCACCAGAAAAGAAGAAGAAGAGAGAAAAGAAAGAAAAGAAAGTAGAAAAGAAAGTAGAAGAGAAGAAAGAACCTGAACCAGTTCCAGAGAAAGAAATTTGACATGTAAAAATAAAATTTTATTTTTAGAACATTTCTGGGTCAATGTCAATGTTCTCTTCCTCTTTAGGAGCAAACACTGGCTTAGACTCTAAAATCTTTTTACCCAATTTACCTTGAACTTCAACTATCTTAGACTCATAATATTCATAGTCGTCTGCTTTCTTTGGTTCATAAGGTATAACAAGTTTGTATGCTTTGCCTTCTTTAAGGTTTGAGAACCTTCTGTCAAAATTTTCTTTGACTGCTAACAAACCTTCTATGTCTAAGTCTTCAAATTTCGCACCATTTTTAGTCACAATAGCAAACTTAACTGGTTCGATGTTCCAAACTTTGTCAAATGTAGACTTTTCAAAATGGTAGAAGTAAACATTCAAATAAGCGAATGGGTCTAGTTCTTCTTTAACTCCTGACATGTACTTGTTTACTGAGATGAATTTCGTCATCTTTTCTATCGGATAAAAAAATATTTTTTTTTAAAATTTACTCAGAAAAATTTTTCTTTGTATATACCCATTCTGAACATCTAAAAGACTTTTGACATTTGCCAAGAATGTTCGTTTAGAAGCTGCCATATAACCATATTCTTGACAATATGTTTATACGAATCGTACAATGACCTTTCATCTAAACACTCAAAGTTAGTCTCATCTATAACAGTTCATATACACTCTTGTTTGCTTCTAACAATGTTTGTCTCTCTTCGGTATGTGGAATTTGTCTTGGATTGAACTTAGAAATATCTAATGTCATAAATATGAGAACAAGTGGTTGTAAAAGTTAGGTGTCAAAGTTTCTGCTAAGTCGTCAAAATATTCTGTATCTTGCATATGAGAATCTGACGTTCTGACAACTACATATCTTCTGTCAGAACTTTCTAACTTCATCGGAACAGCATTGTTTGAAACCATAGAAGTTTGCAACATTTTCACAAACTCTTTGGTCTTTATATTTTCTTTCAACAACTCCAACTTTGTCTGTTATAAGACTCTTCAAAGCATCTGAGTTCAAAACTTTTGTTGTATCTATACTTTGAAGTTCGTTACATACTATAAGTTTCATATTCTCTATTGAAGAGTTAAATTTACCGCAGATGTTTTCTAAGTTTGTCATATTAGGGTTCGAATAGCCCTCTAACAGTTTGCACAAATATCTGTAAAGAAAGTGTTCTTACCAGTTCCTTGTTTTCCAATTATAATGAGAGCAGTTTCATTTTTAGCACTTGGATGTTGTAAGATGTTTGCAAACCAACATAAGATATACTCATAGACTCTTTCGTTTCCATTGCATATAATTTCTTTGACATGGTCTAACCAAGCTTCTATATACATTTTCTTTCCATTCTACTTGTTCGTATTTATATCCAGTGAAGATAGAATAGAAGTTTGGAGAAGGTGTATAGAACTTTATACCACGAACTGAAAAATCTTCTAACTTTGACAATAAGATATCCCAAGCATCTAACATCTTCATACCAACTTGTACGACTTTTATTTTCTTAAGTTTCTGTCTACATTCTTGTTCTGAAACTATTGTTGCTCTTGGTTTGTTAAAGACAACATCCCATTCTTTCATGACATAACATTCTGGGGCAGAGTCGACATAAATGACTAAACGTTTCAAATTCTCGACTGCTTTGTTATAGTCTCGAAATGGACACATATTTCTGAAGCTTGGAAGTCATAAAAATCTGAAACGTCTATTCTGTACATTTTTATAAAAATAAAAAAAAATATTTTTTTTATTCTTGACTTTGTTGTTCTTGCATTTGTTGCATTTGTTGTTCTTGAGCTATTTGTTGTTGAAGTTGTTCTTGTAGTACAATACTTTCACCAGTTGCATCTTCCAATTCGAAACTTTCTGCCGTCATTGACAAATACATAGGACATAAAAGTTTTACAGGAACAAAGTTTGCGTCAACTAAGGTTAAGTTTATGTTTGCTAAAGTGTTTGAGTTCACTAAAGCTGAAAACTCTGCATTCGAATGAACAATAGGCAAACCAGCAGAGAAAGTGTTGTTTATACGCATGAGTATCTTTTGGTCATAGTAGTTTCTGTCGACATTCGAATAGCACTTTGAACCTAAGTTTGAAACAATATATAAGATTGGTGTGCTTAATGTCAATGGAATAGACATTCCTTGTATGACACCTTTTCCTGTTATAGGAAACTGTTGGTAGTAAAAACCAGATATAAGTTTTGTATTATAGCTCATATCGTTTATAGTAAACTCAGTCGGACATCCAAACATAATGAAACCTGCTCTAGTTGCAGCACATGTTACATCCGTCCTTAAAGTATTAAATAAGTCAACAAAACCTGTTGGTGGTATATCTGAGTAAGTATCTTCAAAGAAGTATTTTTTACCATTCACAACAACAAAGTCTTCTGGTGTCAAAAGAGCAAAACAGGCTTTAGTCGTCATTGTGTTTAAGGTCAGTTTACAATATCGTCCTTGAGGACTTTGTAAGTTTGTTGTTATAGAATTATATGACTCAGGGTTTTTAGTCGTAATAGTATAAACCACTATGTCTTCTGCCATTTACTTAGCAACTAAATTTTAATGAAATGTTGTGGTCGTCAAATATTTTTATGACGTCTGGGAAACTATATTTTAAGTTCAACGTTTCACCTCCTTTCATAACGTATATCTTGTCAATGACATTATATGAAACACCACAGCAAGCAATGTCGGGTTCTATTTCTTTGATGTTTATATCGTCTGCCTCTGTCAAAAGTTTCAATAGTTCTTTCAAAACTTCATGAGGTGCAATGACATATGAGTTCACTTTTACAGGGTTGTGTTCGACCAAGTTTAACATTATACCCAAAGCTTGACAAATCTTCTCCTGAGTTTTAAGTTTGTCTTTAAGTTGTTGGTAGTCGTTTCGAATATCTGCAACAGAACTTAAGTCTCTGCTAACTTCAGGGTATGTTGGTTGTTCTTTTACAGGAACTATTGTTATACCATCTTCGTCTTCGTATGGTTTCCCCACTTCAACATCTCTTTCTTTGACATTGACAACAACACTTTGACTGTTTGTTTGAGTTGGTGAATTTAACTTCACATCTGCCACCGCCATTAAACCTTTTGAAACACTTACGCTTCTATTTTTCGGAAATGACATTTTACTTAGAATAAAAAGATGGACGTATTTGAGTATCTCTTCGAATTGAAGCAGAACAAAGTTTACACACACAAACAATACAAATACATTGACAGAATAGTTCTTTATACAAACAATGGTAAATGTTATAGAATAGCAGTCTTTGCTGAACCAAAATATTTTCATAAAGCAAAGAAAGTTGGTATAACTGAAATGGTGAAAGTTCTTGAAGCAGACAAAAATATAACAACAAAACTTACAGATATTTCTAAAGGTAAGTTTATCTTACAATTTTATGTCAAAACTGGCGTACTGTCAATATTTGACGGAGAGAAGTCAGTTCAAGAACAACTTACTGACCTGCTGCCAAAATCTGCTCGATGGAAGCTGTCGTTATACCAATCTGAGGAGCCCCAGCAGGTTTCATCGAACGAATTTTCAAAAGAGCATCTTCCGTGAAAAGTGCTATTGGTTTTGTAAACTTCTTTGCTTTCAATTCATTTGGACCGTCTCTGTCACCAGTATATTGTATTTGAACTGTACCAACAGTTGAAATACCACCCATAAAGTCTTCTGAGTCAGCAAATGGAATGCCAAGCCAAAAGTTTGAACGGTCTCCATTTGTATATTGAGTTTTTTGACCTCCTGTATGAGTCCATACTTTCACATATGGCATAATAGAACTTTGCATTTCAGGGTTAATGGTTGTTGTGAAGTTGTTGTTAAAGTTCATAGCATCTAATGTCAAGTTGTATGACCTCATATCCTCAACTGTAGAATATTCTTCTCTTGGATAATATTTGCCATCTATGTTTATATGATATTTAATACCAGGGTTGTAGAAACAAGAATAGTCATTTATAGTTCGTCTGAACAGTACAAACATAGTATCTGCATGTTTCATTGCAGTTGTTAAAGCAATATCTGTTCTTGCACCTGGGTCAGCACTTTGGTTTCCAACTTCACCTGCAAAGTCTTTGACAGATATTTGGTGTATAGGGAACATAAGTGGAACTGCAATATATTTGGCAGCTAAAGCATTTGAAATATCTGGGTCCAACATATAGACTGCAAGTCTGCTTTCTATTCTCTTGCATTCAAACTTTTCGCATGTGAACTTAACTGGGTCCCAAGCATCTCCAGCAGCATTGAAATAATAGTTTACTTCAGTGTTGAGGTTTGAGAAACCAAAGTCTAAGTCAACTTTGTTTTGCAAAAGTCGGCGAATGACATTTTATTTGTTCCCACTACTTCTGTAAGAGTGAATGGGTCTTGTGTTGGTGCAATGACTAAGTTATTTTTGCTTGGAGTAAGTTCGATAGAAATTTTTCCTGCCCAGTTTGGCAAGTATCTTAAAAACCTGAAGATGAGGAAAGATGACAAAGGAACTCTAAGTTTCAGTTTTACTTTGGTTACTGCTGCTGCAGTTTGTCCAGAAAGGTCAACATAAACTCCTGGAACGTTAGGGTCAAGTCTTCTTATTTTTTCAATAGTTGCATACTGGTCTGTTTGTTCTCTAGCTTGTGGTTGTACTGAGTTTCTCAAAGCGAACCATTCATAGTTTGCCCATGTTACTGTTTGAACTAAGTCAGAGTTAGAATATATCTTATATCCCATGAAAACTTCTGGAGCATATTGGTATCCGACATAGAAAATTCCATTGCAACCTTTCTTGTCAGACAACTTGGCAGAAGGTTTTATTTCAATGTCTTGTTCCACGTATAAGAATGAGTTGTCAATAGAAATAATATGAAACCTGTCGCAAGCAATATCTACTGTTGTTGAAGAACCTTCTCCAAACTCACCTACGTTTCCATAAGAAACAGCAGTTGTATATTCGTAAGTTCCAGGAACTATTTCTGACCTTCTAATGGCATTGTCGCATTCGTTATACCATTCGGAAACATTTCCATTCATAGCATCCAAAACTGTTGGCGTTATATTCTGAGCGGCGTACATTTCATATGAGTAAAAATATAGAATAGTTGGATTTATATGTCATAATAGAACCCACGTGGACCAAGCTTTACTTTCTTCCTGACTGAGTTTTTAACTCTTCTTTTTCCTTCATTGCCCTCTGCTTGAAGTTGTTGCATCTTTGCATTATGTTCATCTAGTATGTTGCAAATTTCCCATGTCCTTTTTGCCTTTTGGCTCTGGTCGCCCATCTCAGGTAACCTATATCCTAGAAAGAGTTTGTCATAGTCTGTATTTGAGTCTTTCGCGTATTGTTTGCATGACTCTTTCCTGAGTTTCTGGTTCAAGCTCTTCAAACAGAGCTTGTCCATATGGAATAAGCTCGTTTCCAAATATATGTTTTTGTAGCCATTCTGGTTTTCTTTCCATGTTACCAACTATATCTTTTGTGAATGGGAAAGCTTTTACCCAATCTTTCAGTCTTGCGTCGTTTATTTCTGTAGTTGGTTTTATTTTGTCAAGGAACATGTTTTTCAATACTAACATTTCATTTGGTACTGTCCATTTGAGTTTTCTTAAATATTCATCCCTTCTCGGTTCATTGTCTGCAAAGTAAGTTTTTATGACATTTTGTAAACTTTCGTTTGCAAGGTCATGTACAATAGGTTCTCTTCCTTCTCTATCCCTAACTTTCTTTCTAAACTCTTCACCAAATATACCATCTTTATGGTTCTGTGTAGTTCTTTGAGATAAATGTTCTAGAACGTCAGGTGTTATATTTCCATCAGCCATGTTCATTTCATACTGGTTCAAAATATCTGCATCTTTCATATCTTTCAATGGCATTAAAGCCGCGCTTAAAATACCAGCTATATCTCGTTCACCATTGACTTCCATTGCGTCTACAACTTCTTGGAATTGTGGTTGTAAGTTTATGAACCACCTATCCGGGTTAGCTTTATGACCCCATCTCATTGTAGTTCCATCGTCTGCAGAAACAAAAGTAGGTTTGTTTCCATCTTGGTTAGGTTCTGAATGAACTTTAAACAATGTTTCATTTCTATATGTTTTCTTGAAATTTAACCTTTTATTTTCACCGAGTTCATCCGAAGATTGAACGTTATATGCTCGTAAGTAAAAAGGGTTGTTGTATTTGTGTACATTTTCTTTCAGTACTTCCATTCTATGCTGAATATTTTCATCTGGTGTTGGAGTCTTTTGTATGTCGGCAAACATTTTTCGATATTCTTCTACTATGTCAGCCGAATTTTTTTTAGACTCTTGGAAATATTCCATATTCTCCGCATACTCTTGTTGAGGGTCAAGATTTTTCGGCTGTTCCAAATCTTCATCTAGTTCTGTGAAGTTAGTTTCCAAAGGAGTGACTTGTTCGTTTCCTTCAGGCTCTTCTAGCTGTTGTTGCTGAACTATTTCTTCCATGTCTGGTTGTATCTGAACTAGTTCTTCCTGTGGAGTTTCTTGTACCTCATCTGCTGGCATTTCATATATTCCGAGACCGTTTTCAACAAGTTCCCTTTCTAAGTCATCCGGACTCATAAACCTTTCTTCTTTCGTTCCGTCTCCTTTTTTTACGCGTTTCATGAAGAGAGTTAAATTGTCATTTAGCTCTGACATCAAATATCTCGGAGTAAATTCATCCATGTCATTTGGATGATATGCTATTAAATCATATCCCTTAGCGAGCTTGTATTTTCCAGGTTTGAAATTATATCCCCTTTGGTGCAGAGCCATAAAGCTAAATAGGTTCGGGTCAGTATTTCCATCCTTGAACTTTCTAATAGCTTCTTTATATCTGTCACTAAAGTCAATACTATCTGGGTAACCATAGTCTTCTTTAAGCATTTTTAAGAATTCTTGGTTTCCTTGTTCTCTACTTCTTTTATGTCCTTGCTCTGTTTGTGGTTGTTGCTGTGCAGTGTTTTGAACTGTTGGTTGTGGTGCAGTGTTTTGAACTGTTGGTTGTGGTGCAGTGTTTTGAACTGTTGGTTGTGGTGCAGTGTTTTGAACTGTTGGTTGTTGTGTTGGTTTTGGTGCATGCCTGTGTCTGTGTCCATGTGACGATGTAAATGTGTTAGGTAGTCCTGGTGCAGGTGCTTCTCTTGGAGGGTTTGGTGGTATATAAGTTCCACCAGCTGGCACATATGTTCCATCTGCAGCGTAATGTCCTACCTGACTTTTCGTTCTTAAGAAAGCATTTACTAGGTCTGTTTTGGTCTGTTGTAACTCTTTTTCTTGACTTTTCACAACAGTTGCTCTAACGGCGTCATAGGCACTTTGAACTGCCTGTCTCGTTGCTGCATCTGTTATTTTCGTCATATTTTGTGCTACTTCTTTTAACTCTTTGTCGAAACCTTCAGACTTCAGTTTCTTTCCAGATGAGAAGTCGTTCACTTGTTTCACCTTACTATGAAGAGCTTCGAAGCGTTCTTAAAGTCAGCATTTGTTAAAGCTTCATTTGAACTATCTTCATCCGCTTGTATTTTTGTCCTTATTGACCCTATGAGTTGGGCTGCTTTAGCGTTGGCTTGGGCATCTAACCAGTCATTGTTAGCTTTTATATATTCTGCGCTTTTCATTGCCTTTTGCATGGCTGCGTCGTTATTTTTACTTTCTTGTGCTAAGTTTTCATACTGTACGGTTTGGTTTTGCAACTGTAAAAGTTTTTCTGCCTTTACATTTGCTTCAACTTCTTTTTTATACTCATCGCTATCCATATATGTCTTCAGGGCTTTTTGTTTTATTTCTTCATCTTTCAGTATTTTATATTGAGTAGTATGGTTTTTCAAATTTATGACATCTTGTTCCATTTTTGCTACTTCTCTGTTGCTTTTTCTGACACTTTTTTCGCATATTCCTCTGTACTTAGTTCTTTCAGTTGTTCTTCTTTCTTCTTTTTCTCTACGTTTAACTCATTGAGTTTCTTTGTGTGTCTGTCATATTCTAGTTTCTTTTCGTTTTCACTTATTTGTTTCTGTATGTCTATGTTTGACTTTTTGACATCTGTTATTTGATTTTTGAGTGAACTCAAATTCATTTGACTTTGAGGGTTATAGGCTGTTCCGTCTGCAGCTCCACCATAGCCTGCCATTTTCGCTAAAAGTGCCGCTCTTAAACCTCCACTCTGTGCACCAACAACTCGGTTTAAAAGCATAGGATTGCTTGACATTTGTTGCAACATAGTGGGGTCATTCAGCATTTGTTGTTGCAACTGTTGTTGTGGTGTTAGTTTTACTATTGGATGTTTCAATGCTCTCTTCCTCTTACGTATATTCTTACGTAGCTTACGTGGCATTTTAAGTGAAGTTAAAAAGCGGTTTTTGACAGATGTTTATATGACACTTTTTGTTCAGCACAAAAAACTACTCGGTCAAAGTGTTGTCAGTTTTGTAAAATAACCGTCCTATCTTGTTTTAAAAGGGAGAAAAGGCTTCTCAAAGTATACTTCCTTGGAACGCCTGTAACTTTTCCTGTAGCGACGATAGACCCTTACTTGTCAGGACAAAGTTATACTATTTTGAGTGCTCTACAAAAAAGTCAACGGCGACGACTCTCAAAAACCGTTGTGTAAAAAGTTTTACCGTTGGACAAAAAAGTATATATAGAAAACAAAAAACGTTTATAGTTCATTCAATATTTGAGATGGAACGGTTTTCCAACGGTAACTATTAAATAAAATAAAATTATAGAAGGGGTTACCGTTGACGAAAACGGTTTATTTTAAACTTTTCTATGAGTAGTCCGAAAAAAACAGTTCATTTTTGTCTAATGGCATTCGCTAGCGTGTTCGCTCCAAATTCACCTGAAGAAATTGCTTGCAAACTTTCAGCACCCACAGGTTTAGAGCCTCAATATCAAACTGCAGCATCTACACATTCTCCAAGCAGAACAGACAATTCACTCAATCCAAAGCCACTTTCACTACCAAAAACAATACCAAACGAGCTCCGTATTACAAAGAACCACAGCAACGCTGAACTACGCAAAATACTACTCAGATTGTCTGAAGAATACTTCAATTCAAAGCCAGAAGAAAGAGTTCCTGCAACTTTTAACAAAGAATATTGTGAACAACTCAACAAAGTTCTTGCAGACTTTACCAAACTACAAAAAGAAACACCTGACCCATTCGAATTAGGTGACACAATTGTCAACTATTTTCCAACAATAACAAAGATAATGGTTGACAGAACTATATGTCAGCTTATTGAAAGTCTTCCACCCAAAGCTGCAAAAAAAGTCGAACAGTTTTGGGTCGAATTCAAATTAAAGAGTTATGGATATCAGGATGACGAAGAAGAACGTGAGTACGGACAAGAAACAGCAAAATGGCAATGTCTTAGCTCACTCAACCCCAAGTTCAAACCATTATTTTACTCAGACAACAACACAATTCAAGTACGCAAAATTGCTATTCATTTCGTTAACCAAGCAGAAGACATTGAAGAAGGAGACTCTATCTCAGTTTATGTTTGCTACTGCAAATTTTTCAAGGACGAATTTGGAGGACCAATTCTCATGCATGTCTTCAAGCCACGTCAGCAACTCTACGTTGAAACTGAAATAACACTCATGCATGGAATGTATCTCAAGTTTGAAAGCCAATTGGAAAACACATACAACATTTGGCTTTCATACATTCAGTTCGATACACCAGATGACTTTGATGTTGAAGAAGAAGACTCTACTCAAGAAGATGAACCACAAGACTCAATCCAAGAAGAGTCCTCCGAATTCACACCAGAAGACTAACAATTTTCCGAATAAAAACCTCATTTTTTACTAAACATCTTCGGGGCTAGAAGGGGCGCAGCCCCTGGAAGCCCCACTGCCTTTTTTTTTTTTTTTTTTTTTTTTTTTAAAGAAACTATATATGAACTATTCGAACACTTTATATTAATGTAGGGAGCTATAAATTTAAATATTCTAAAAATTTATTTATTTGCTAAGAGTTCGGAACAAATTTATTATTGAATATATAGGAAATCAAATAATTATGCATAATCGCATAAAAAAATGCTGAAACAATGAAAAGAAAAAAATAGTTGCCCAATAGAAAAAGTCGAACCCATACCCCTACCCATTGAGTTATCCTCACTTTCAAGTTTCGATCGAAAAAAAGGTATTTAATCGCGTAACTCGCACCGTTTAGTCGTATTTCGAAGTTCTATATAGTATTAAAGATTAAGTTACATTATGTACAAAATAACTTTTTATTGTTATTTGATTTTGATAGCATTATTAGCTGAATATGAAAAATCTCGTAGAAATAATCATTTCATTCAGACATAAGTATTGGATTGTTTCCCAACAAGCATAATAACACACGTTTCATATTATAATTTATTTCATTTCTGTACAAAATTTAGATAACGATATCAAATAAAAAAAACTGTGGCATTTTTTTACTTCAAACTATCATGAAGTGTAACCAAATTGGGTGAGTATTCTTGCTATCAGTATGACATGAAAAAGTGAACGACAAAAATTGAAGATATTGTAGTTAACTCGGATTTTTTTAATTGCAAACACATCTATAATTTGTTTAAATATCATTTATTATATCAAAATCGAAAAATTCGTTTTTGGAAATCTTTGAATTTATGAGAAGTTCTACAAAGACACTTACAAATATAGCGTTTGCAATAAAAAGGCTCTTTAATCTTCTTCATCCTTGCTCAGAAACTTCTACTGGTTACCTTACGGGTAACCTGCAAAGCTGCTTCCAAGGCATCGGGAAAATAACGTATTTTCGTGAGACTACCTTTGTGGTAAATTTAAATTTGTTTTTGTTTGAAAAGTGCCGGTATTAAAAATTTTTAAATGTCAAGTTCAGGGCAACTGACAAATGAAAGCGAATATGAATTTAACAACCTTACGCCAATTGAAGTATTCAAATACCCTAGTCAAGCTTCAAAAATTATTTGGGAGGTCAATTCCAATAATATTTTAGAATCATCATCGCAAATTATAGATTTAATTAAATCAAACAAAATAAAGATCCATACGGCAATTTATTTGATTGATAATTTTTCAGAAATTCGAGATAAAGATATTAAATTATTTGCAGAACTTTATCTAAAGTTATCAAACGAATTTTCATATATTACCAAACCGGAAAACAAGAAATTAGCTGCGTTGTTACATTATAAAGGCTTCAAATTTGAAAAATTCGTACCTAAAATGAAAGAAGAAGAAATTCTCAATATATATTCAACAGAGTCTCCATTATACTATATTGCATGGGATAAAGTTGATGATCTTAAAAATAAATTCCCAAAGCTTGATGATGATCTGAAAATAGATAATGAAATCACTCCACTTGATTGTTCAATTAAATACGGTTCAGAATTATGCTTCAGCTACCTGAAAAATTTAGGAGCGGTTTATACTGATGATTCCCAAAAATATGCTGTTCAAGGAGGGAATCGAAATATTTTTATGCAAATGATAGAAGATGGGGAATCATTTGATAGAGTGACTAATATAGCGTTGGATTACCATAATTTTGAAATTGCAGATTACCTTAAGTCAAATTTTAGACAAACTTTTGGTTCAATAGCAGAAAGCATGCGTTTCGGAAATTATGATGTTGCATCATATTTACTTTCTAATAGAGAAGATATCAACAAAATTAATGATCTATTTCTTTTCATATTTATCATTGCTTTATGAAATTATCTTTTTTGCAATATTAATCATTGTTATATGAAGTTCTCTATATATTAATGAATGCCCTCTTAGTATTGCCATCAAAATGAACTCAATAGAAATTGTCACATTCTTAGTTGAACATGGTGCTGATGTTAACATGAAACTTATCCTCTTTCTTTTCATATTTATCTTTTCTTTATAACATTTTCTTTCTTTCCATATTTCTCGTTGTTTTATTACATTATCTTTCTTTTCTATTTATCATGTTTTATATATTTTCTTTCTTTTCATATTTATCATTGTTTTATAGATTTCTCTTTCTTTCATATTTATCTTTTCTTTATACATTTTCTTTCTTCCATATTTCTCGTTGTTTTATTACATTATCTTTCTTTTCATATTTATCATTGTTTATGACATTTCTTTCTTTTAATATTTATCATTGTTTTATTACATTATCTTTCTTTTCATATTTATCATTGTTTTATTACATTATCTTTCTTTTCATATTTATCATGTTTTATAGATTTCTCTTTCTTTTCATTTATCATTGTTTTATTACATTATCTTTCTTTTCATATTTATCATTGTTTATGACATTTTCTTTCTTTTCATATTTATCTTTGTTTTATGACATTTTCTTTCTTTTCATATTATCATTGTTTTATTACATTATCTTTCTTTTAATATTTATCATTGTTTTATTACATTTTCTTTCTTTTCATATTTATCATGTTTTATAGAATTTTATTTCTTTTCATATTTATCATTGTTTTATGGAATTATCTTTCTTTTCATATTTATCATTGTTTTATAGAATTTTATTTCTTTTCATATTTATCATTGTTTTATTACATTATCTTTCTTTTCATATTTATCATTGTTTTATGACATTTTTTTCTTTTATTATATCATTGTTTTATAGAATTTTATTTCTTTTCATATTTATCATTGTTTTATGAGATTTTCTTTCTTTCATATTTATCTTTGTTTTATGGCATTTTCTTTCATTTAATATTTATCATTGTTTTATTACATTATCTTTCTTTTAATATTTATCATTGTTTTATTACATTATCTTTCTTTTAATATTTATCATTGTTTTATTACATTATCTTCTTTTAATATTTATCATTGTTTTATGGAATTATCTTTCTTTTAATATTTATCTTTTCTTTATATCATTCTCTTTCTTTTCATATTTATCATTGTTTTATTACATTTTCTTTCTTTTAATATTATCTTTCTTTATATCATTCTCTTTCTTTTCATATTTATCATTGTTATATGAAGTTCTCTATATATTAATGAATGCCCTCTTAGTATTGCCATCAAAATGAACTCAATAGAAATTGTCACATTCTTAGTTGAACATGGTGCTGATGTTAACATGAAACTTATCCTCTTTTTTCATATTTATCTTTTCTTTATGACATTTTCTTTCTTTTCATATTTCTCGTTGTTTTATAACATTTTCTTTCTTTTCATATTTATCATTGTTTTATTACATTTTCTTTCATTTAATATTTATCATTGTTTTATAGATTTCTCTTTCTTTTAATATTTATCATTGATTTATTACATTATCTTTCTTTTAATATTAATCATTGTTTATTACATTATCTTTCTTTTCATATTTATCATTTATTTATTACATTTTCTTTCTTTTCATATTTATCATTGTTTTATGACATTATCTTTCTTTTCATATTTATCATTGTTTTATAGATTTCTCTTTCTTTTCATATTTATCATTGTTTTATGGAATTATCTTTCTTTCATATTTATCATTGATTTATGACATTTTCTTTCTTTTAATATTTATCATTGTTTTATAGATTTCTCTTTCTTTTAATATTTATCATTGTTTTATAGATTTCTCTTTCTTTTCATATTTATCATTGATTTATGACATTTTCTTTCTTTTCATATTTATCTTTGTTTATAGAATTATCTTTCTTTTCATATTTATCATTGATTTATGACATTTTCTTTCTTTTCATATTTATCATTGTTTATAGAATTATCTTTCTTTTTATATTATCATTGCTTTATAGAATTATCTTTCTTTTCATATTTATCATTGTTTTATGGAATTATCTTTCTTTTCATATTTATCATTGATTTATGACATTTTCTTTCTTTTCATATTTATCATTGTTTTATAGAATTATCTTTCTTTTCATATTTATCATTGCTTTATAGAATTATCTTTCTTTTCATATTTATCATGCTTTATGAAATTATCTTTTTTGCAATATTAATCATTGTTATATGAAGTTCTCTATATTAATGAATGCCCTCTTAGTATTGCCATCAAAATGAACTCAATAGAAATTGTCACATTCTTAGTTGAACATGGTGCTGATGTTAACATGAAACTTATCCTCTTTCTTTTCATATTTATCTTTTCTTTATAACATTTTCTTTCTTTCCATATTTCTCGTTGTTTTATTACATTATCTTTCTTTCATATTTATCATTGTTTTATATATTTCTCTTTCTTTTCATATTATCATTGTTTTATAGATTTCTCTTTCTTTTCATATTTATCTTTTCTTTATAACATTTTCTTTCTTTCCATATTTCTCGTTGTTTTATAACATTTCCTTTCATTTAATATTTATCTTTGCTTTATTGGATTTTCTTTCATTTAATATTTATCATTGTTATATGAAGTTCTCTTTCATTTAATATTTATCATTGATTTATTTCATTTTCTTTCATTTAATATTTATCATTGTTTTATAGATTTCTCTTTCTTTTCATATTTATCATTGTTTTATGACATTTTCTTTCTTTTCATATTTATCTTTGTTTTATAGAAATCTTTCTTTTCATATTTATCATTGTTTTATTACATTATCTTTCTTTCATATTTATCATTGTTTTATAGATTTCTCTTTCTTTTCATATTTATCATTGTTTTATGGAATTATCTTTCTTTTCATATTTATCATTGTTTTATTACATTATCTTTCTTTTAATATTATCATTGTTTTATGACATTTTCTTTCTTTTCATATTATCATTGTTTTATGACATTTTCTTTCTTTTAATATTTATCATTGTTTTATGACATTTTTCTTTCTTTTAATATTTATCTTTGTTTATTACATTATTTTCTTTTAATATTTATCATGTTTTATAGATTTCTCTTTCTTTTCATATTTATCATTGATTTATTACATTATCTTTCTTTTCATATTTATCATTGTTTTATTACATTATCTTTCTTTTCATATTTATCATTGTTTTATAGATTTCTCTTTCTTTTCATATTTATCATTGTTTTATTACATTATCTTTCTTTTCATATTTATCATTGTTTTATGACATTTTCTTTCTTTTCATATTTATCTTTGTTTTATGACATTTTCTTTCTTTTCATATTTATCATTGTTTTATTACATTATCTTTCTTTTAATATTTATCATTGTTTTATTACATTTCTTTCTTTTCATATTTATCATTGTTTTATAGAATTTTATTTCTTTTCATATTTATCATTGTTTTATGGAATTATCTTTCTTTTCATATTTATCATTGTTTTATAGAATTTTATTTCTTTTCATATTTATCATTGTTTTATTACATTATCTTTCTTTTCATATTTATCATTGTTTTATGACATTTTCTTTCTTTTAATATTTATCATTGTTTTATAGAATTTTATTTCTTTTCATATTTATCATTGTTTTATGAGATTTTCTTTCTTTTCATATTTATCTTTGTTTTATGGCATTTTCTTTCATTTAATATTTATCATTGTTTTATTACATTATCTTTCTTTTAATATTTATCATTGTTTATTACATTATCTTTCTTTTAATATTTATCATTGTTTTATTACATTATCTTTTTTTAATATTTATCATTGTTTTATGGAATTATCTTTCTTTTAATATTTATCTTTTCTTTATATCATTCTCTTCTTTTCATATTTATCATTGTTTTATTACATTTTCTTTCTTTTAATATTTATCTTTTCTTTATATCATTCTCTTTCTTTTCATATTTATCATTGTTATATGAAGTTCTCTATATATTAATGAATGCCCTCTTAGTATTGCCATCAAAATGAACTCAATAGAAATTGTCACATTCTTAGTTGAACATGGTGCTGATGTTAACATGAAACTTATCCTCTTTCTTTTCATATTTATCTTTTCTTTATGACATTTTCTTTCTTTTCATATTTCTCGTTGTTTTATAACATTTTCTTTCTTTTCATATTTATCATTGTTTTATTACATTTTCTTTCATTTAATATTTATCATTGTTTTATAGATTTCTCTTTCTTTTAATATTTATCATTGATTTATTACATTATCTTTCTTTTAATATTAATCATTGTTTTATTACATTATCTTTCTTTTCATATTTATCATTTATTTATTACATTTTCTTTCTTTTCATATTTATCATTGTTTTATGACATTATCTTTCTTTTCATATTTATCATTGTTTTATAGATTTCTCTTTCTTTTCTTTATTTATCATTGTTTTATGGAATTATCTTTCTTTTCATATTTATCATTGATTTATGACATTTTCTTTCTTTTAATATTTATCATTGTTTTATAGATTTCTCTTTCTTTTAATATTTATCATTGTTTTATAGATTTCTCTTTCTTTTCATATTTATCATTGATTTATGACATTTTCTTTCTTTTCATATTTATCTTTGTTTTATAGAATTATCTTTCTTTTCATATTTATCATTGATTTATGACATTTTCTTTCTTTTCATATTTATCATTGTTTTATAGAATTATCTTTCTTTTTATATTTATCATTGCTTTATAGAATTATCTTTCTTTTCATATTTATCATTGTTTTATGGAATTATCTTTCTTTTCATATTTATCATTGATTTATGACATTTTCTTTCTTTTCATATTTATCATTGTTTTATAGAATTATCTTTCTTTTCATATTTATCATTGCTTTATAGAATTATCTTTCTTTTCATATTTATCATTGCTTTATGAAATTATCTTTTTTGCAATATTAATCATTGTTATATGAAGTTCTCTATATATTAATGAATGCCCTCTTAGTATTGCCATCAAAATGAACTCAATAGAAATTGTCACATTCTTAGTTGAACATGCTGATGTTAACATGAAACTTATCCTCTTTCTTTTCATATTTATCTTTTCTTTATAACATTTTCTTTCTTTCCATATTTCTCGTTGTTTTATTACATTATCTTTCTTTTCATATTTATCATTGTTTTATATATTTCTCTTTCTTTTCATATTTATCATTGTTTTATAGATTTCTCTTTCTTTTCATATTTATCTTTTCTTTATAACATTTTCTTTCTTTCCATATTTCTCGTTGTTTTATAACATTTCCTTTCATTTAATATTTATCTTTGCTTTATTGGATTTTCTTTCATTTAATATTTATCATTGTTATATGAAGTTCTCTTCATTTAATATTTATCATTGATTTATTTCATTTTCTTTCATTTAATATTTATCATTGTTTTATAGATTTCTCTTTCTTTTCATATTTATCATTGTTTTATGACATTTTCTTTTCTTTTCATATTTATCTTTGTTTTATAGAATTATCTTTCTTTTCATATTATCATTGTTTTATTACATTATCTTTCTTTTCATATTTATCATTGTTTTATAGATTCTCTCTTTCTTTTCATATTTATCATTGTTTTATGGAATTATCTTTCTTTTCATATTTATCATTGTTTTATTACATTATCTTTCTTTTAATATTTATCATTGTTTTATGACATTTTTTCTTTTCATATTTATCATTGTTTTATGACATTTTCTTTCTTTTAATATTTATCATTGTTTTATGACATTTTCTTTCTTTTAATATTTATCTTTGTTTTATTACATTATCTTTCTTTTAATATTTATCATTGTTTTATAGATTTCTCTTTCTTTTCATATTTATCATTGATTTATTACATTTTCTTTCTTTTAATATTTATCTTTGTTTTATAGAATTATCTTTCTTTTCATATTTATCATTGATTTATGACATTTTCTTTCTTTTAATATTTATCATTGTTTTATGACATTTTCTTTCTTTTAATATTTATCTTTGTTTTATTACATTATCTTTCTTTTAATATTTATCATTGTTTTATAGATTTCTCTTTCTTTTCATATTTATCATTGATTTATTACATTATCTTTCTTTTCATATTTATCATTGTTTTATTACATTATCTTTCTTTTCATATTTATCATTGTTTTATAGATTTCTCTTTCTTTTCATATTTATCATTGTTTTATTACATTATCTTTCTTTTCATATTTATCATTGTTTTATGACATTTTCTTTCTTTTCATATTTATCTTTGTTTTATGACATTTTCTTTCTTTTCATATTTATCATTGTTTTATTACATTATCTTTCTTTTAATATTTATCATTGTTTTATTACATTTTCTTTCTTTTCATATTTATCATTGTTTTATAGAATTTTATTTCTTTTCATATTTATCATTGTTTTATGGAATTATCTTTCTTTTCATATTTATCATTGTTTTATAGAATTTTATTTCTTTTCATATTTATCATTGTTTTATTACATTATCTTTCTTTTCATATTTATCATTGTTTTATGACATTTTCTTTCTTTTAATATTTATCATTGTTTTATAGAATTTTATTTCTTTTCATATTTATCATTGTTTTATGAGATTTTCTTTCTTTTCATATTTATCTTTGTTTTATGGCATTTTCTTTCATTTAATATTTATCATTGTTTTATTACATTATCTTTCTTTTAATATTTATCATTGTTTTATTACATTATCTTTCTTTTAATATTTATCATTGTTTTATTACATTATCTTTCTTTTAATATTTATCATTGTTTTATGGAATTATCTTTCTTTTAATATTTATCTTTTCTTTATATCATTCTCTTTCTTTTCATATTTATCATTGTTTTATTACATTTTCTTTCTTTTAATATTTATCTTTTCTTTATATCATTCTCTTTCTTTTCATATTTATCATTGTTATATGAAGTTCTCTATATATTAATGAATGCCCTCTTAGTATTGCCATCAAAATGAACTCAATAGAAATTGTCACATTCTTAGTTGAACATGGTGCTGATGTTAACATGAAACTTATCCTCTTTCTTTTCATATTTATCTTTTCTTTATGACATTTTCTTTCTTTTCATATTTCTCGTTGTTTTATAACATTTTCTTTCTTTTCATATTTATCATTGTTTTATTACATTTTCTTTCATTTAATATTTATCATTGTTTTATAGATTTCTCTTTCTTTTAATATTTATCATTGATTTATTACATTATCTTTCTTTTAATATTAATCATTGTTTTATTACATTATCTTTCTTTTCATATTTATCATTTATTTATTACATTTTCTTTCTTTTCATATTTATCATTGTTTTATGACATTATCTTTCTTTTCATATTTATCATTGTTTTATAGATTTCTCTTTCTTTTCATATTTATCATTGTTTTATGGAATTATCTTTCTTTTCATATTTATCATTGATTTATGACATTTTCTTTCTTTTAATATTTATCATTGTTTTATAGATTTCTCTTTCTTTTAATATTTATCATTGTTTTATAGATTTCTCTTTCTTTTCATATTTATCATTGATTTATGACATTTTCTTTCTTTTCATATTTATCTTTGTTTTATAGAATTATCTTTCTTTTCATATTTATCATTGATTTATGACATTTTCTTTCTTTTCATATTTATCATTGTTTTATAGAATTATCTTTCTTTTTATATTTATCATTGCTTTATAGAATTATCTTTCTTTTCATATTTATCATTGTTTTATGGAATTATCTTTCTTTTCATATTTATCATTGATTTATGACATTTTCTTTCTTTTCATATTTATCATTGTTTTATAGAATTATCTTTCTTTTCATATTTATCATTGCTTTATAGAATTATCTTTCTTTTCATATTTATCATTGCTTTATGAAATTATCTTTTTTGCAATATTAATCATTGTTATATGAAGTTCTCTATATATTAATGAATGCCCTCTTAGTATTGCCATCAAAATGAACTCAATAGAAATTGTCACATTCTTAGTTGAACATGGTGCTGATGTTAACATGAAACTTATCCTCTTTCTTTTCATATTTATCTTTTCTTTATAACATTTTCTTTCTTTCCATATTTCTCGTTGTTTTATTACATTATCTTTCTTTTCATATTTATCATTGTTTTATATATTTCTCTTTCTTTTCATATTTATCATTGTTTTATAGATTTCTCTTTCTTTTCATATTTATCTTTTCTTTATAACATTTTCTTTCTTTCCATATTTCTCGTTGTTTTATAACATTTCCTTTCATTTAATATTTATCTTTGCTTTATTGGATTTTCTTTCATTTAATATTTATCATTGTTATATGAAGTTCTCTTTCATTTAATATTTATCATTGATTTATTTCATTTTCTTTCATTTAATATTTATCATTGTTTTATAGATTTCTCTTTCTTTTCATATTTATCATTGTTTTATGACATTTTCTTTCTTTTCATATTTATCTTTGTTTTATAGAATTATCTTTCTTTTCATATTTATCATTGTTTTATTACATTATCTTTCTTTTCATATTTATCATTGTTTTATAGATTTCTCTTTCTTTTCATATTTATCATTGTTTTATGGAATTATCTTTCTTTTCATATTTATCATTGTTTTATTACATTATCTTTCTTTTAATATTTATCATTGTTTTATGACATTTTCTTTCTTTTCATATTTATCATTGTTTTATGACATTTTCTTTCTTTTAATATTTATCATTGTTTTATGACATTTTCTTTCTTTTAATATTTATCTTTGTTTTATTACATTATCTTTCTTTTAATATTTATCATTGTTTTATAGATTTCTCTTTCTTTTCATATTTATCATTGATTTATTACATTTTCTTTCTTTTCATATTTATCATTGTTTTATTACATTATCTTTCTTTTAATATTTATCATTGTTTTATAGATTTCTCTTTCTTTTCATATTTATCATTGATTTATGACAGTTTCTTTCTTTTCATATTTATCATTGTTTTATAGAATTTTATTTCTTTTCATATTTATCATTGTTTTATGGAATTATCTTTCTTTTAATATTTATCTTTTCTTTATAACATTCTCTTTCTTTTCATATTTATCATTGCTTTATGAAGTTCTCTATATATTAATGAATACTCTCTTAGTATTGCCATCAAAATGAACTCAATAGAAATTGTCACATTCTTAGTTGAACATGGTGCTGATGTTACCATGAAACTTATCCTCTTTCTTTTCATATTTATCTTTTCTTTATAACATTTTCTTTCTTTTCATATTTCTCGTTGTTTTATAACATTTTCTTTCTTTTCATATTTATCATTGTTTTATGACATTTTCTTTCTTTTCATATTTATCATTGTTTTATGAAATTATCTCGATATTAATAAATGCCCTCTTAGTGTCGCCATCAAAATCAGTTCAAAAGAAATTGTCTCATACTTGAATAAACAAGGTGGGAAAAGTATCAATTAAAGAATATATAACAATATATGTCTTATCCAAAAATAAACATTAAAAATTAAAAATCGATGAAGATTATTTAACAGCATAAGGTTTTCTAGCGCGTTAAGGGTGCATTTACGCCCCTCAGACTTTCGTTAAAAATTCTGACAACTGGCTTGAAGTGTCATTGATAATTAACCTTAATTGTATTATTTGGGTAAATATGCTTCACGATATATACTTTTGAAAAATTCATTATAACGTAGTTGGAAAATAAGCCATATTTTGCTTGCTAACCTGCTCTCAAAAAGGCCTAGTCAGTAAATTGCCAATGATGGGTGTGAATTTTGCCTGGCAAAGCCCGTAAGATGTAAAAACACGGTAAAAATTCTCAAAATTGCGGGAAGGCTTGGCCATACAAATATGGCTTATTTTCCAATTTCGTTATCAATAATGGATGATAGCAAAGAATTAATGTAATAATATTTTTCCATCATATGGGCAAAATTGAGACTTCGTCTCAATTTTGAGCATATGATGATATTCTTCCATTGAATTTGTGTGCACCATGAAAAATAATATACGCAAAATTAATGGTTTACCAATTTTGAAACTATTCACAAAATTGAAAGATGACGACGATCAAAAAAATATTGCTGCTTGGATCTTGTAGAAAGAAGCTTGAATTTAGGGATCAAACCTCAAGCTTGTCATCTAACACCCGTTTCCTTTACTATGCAGCAGATCTTTAGTCCCATTTCCAATTTTTTTGTCTTCATTAGACCTATTTATAAATAGCAGTGAATTTATAAATATACCCCCTTATTTGGAATTTCCAATTAATTGGAAAAACCGCCCAATTGGAAAAACCGTCGCAATTGGAAATATTGCGAGATTGGAATTTCCAATCTCTCGATTGGAAATTCCAAATAAGTTTTTATTTGGAAATTCCAATTTATTTGGAAATTATAAATAAAAACTCAATTGTGAATTAGAAATTGCTACTTTTCTTTAAATACAAATTACTTACAAAATTTTGTTTAGTCATAAGGAATGGAAATACATGGCTATCTAGGAAGAATTCTATAAGAGTAATGTTTACCCCTTGCAGTACTTAGTTTATCATAATCTAACGAAATAGATGCGATATTAATATTATCATCTATTTTCCGGGAAGGGTATAAAGTGGCTCCAAAATATGACACAGTGTATACTTATTTGATTCAAATTTATCATTTAACGATAAACTCTAATTTTTATTTTTAAAACATAGACCCTAAATTATATAATGCCAGATTTTTTATCTTTGGCCAATAGTTTCTTATTTCTCTTCTTAAGATATGCATTTAACCTACCTGTGCTTTGAAGCTCATCAAATTTCTTCTTTTGCTGCATCAGCTTCATATCTTGTTTACCCATCCAGAAGGGACGTTTGCCTTCTGCAATTCTCTGTCTTTCTTCGCGATGCCATTGAATACTTGCATTCACATCATCAATTTTAGATGCCATAGTCTTATGTTGATCTTTAAGTGATTGTAAACGCTTTTTAAACTCTGGATCATCGGCTAGCGTAGGATCATCTTCTAATTCTTTTTGCATTTGTGAAATTTCTTGTTCTCTATTCTTTTGTAAAAAGGCATAGTTTTTAACGAACCCTACCTTATCAATTTCGCCACACTCTTCTCTAAATCTTGGATCTGTTATTTTATGTGATTCTTCTGAATCAAGAAGTTTTCTACCGCATGGTTTAGATGTTGATAGCTCCTGCGGTGCATTCCTCGATTTTTTAGAACGAACCTTCTTTTTATGAGGCACTTCGCTCATCAAAATCTTCTATCGTCCTCAAGGAGCATTTTTATTTTAAATGGTTAACTTCCACTGGTATTTAATGCACAAAATCATTTCATCGTATTTAAATAGAAGATTGTGCAAGATTAAGAAAAATCTATTGGTAGAGAATATAGATTGCATCATTTATATCTTATTGCATTATATTGATTTGCACATTTTCCGTATGAAATAAGACTTGAAGTGGTTAATGAAAGAAAATTTATAAAAAATGAAATTTATTCGAACAAATACTTATTTATTATTGCTTATTTCAATAAAACATGTATAAAGGATAGATGTTGGATCATATTCACACAAAACAATCTAATATTAAGTAAAAATGTTAAATATTATCAACAACAACTGGTATCTTTCTAGTTGGACGATATCCAAGAGGATTAATCTCTCCAATAGCAGCAGAATAGATTAAAGAACGAACAAATTTCTTCAATTCTTCTAAAACTTCTGGTTTAATTAATTGGAATTCAATTGTAGTCTCTTGGCCTAAAGAAATAGCTTCTGGTTGTCTTTTATATATAAAAGATGTTACTCTAAGAATTAAATCTGGAGTACGTAAATATTTGATTTCTCTTATTAGTTCTTTTAGAGATATACTCTCTGCTTGTGTTAAAAATATTGAAGAGCCTGGTTGGCCCTCGCGCTTATCTTCATTTTGAATTGAGTAATTATTTTTGAAGTATTCATTAAATTCTGAAGCAACTATTCCAAGTCTTAATGCGAGTCCTTTCTTAAGAGGATTGTTAATTTCAAGTTCGCTTTCGAAATCGAGTAATAATTGTTGTGCTGCAAAACGTAATGCAGGATCTCCTGTTTCATGAGTAATAAATGAGTTTAAAAATGCTTTTGTTTCGTCAATAAATGCACTGCAATTCGGATATAAGACGCGCTGCAATTTCTCTTCGATGAATCTTAAATTTGTTGGATGTTCCATATTTGGCTCGATCGGGTACTCAGCAGATCCAACAAACAAAGCTGAAATTGGACGGCTTTTCAGTTTGTTAAGGATTTTCTGACACAAATCTAATTGAACTTGATTCATTAATGAATCCAAATCAGTATAATTAGGTTGTGATATTCAAGTTTTATTCAACTAGCATGATTTCATAGGAATTTAGGAAGATTTTTGATTGAAATAAAATTAAGAAGCATTATTGGCACCAAAACTTGGTTATAAATTAACATGCAATATGAGAATAATAAGAAAACATTAAATATTAAAATAATTTTTTTAATATTTTTCAGTAGTATATGAATGCGGGTTGTGTGACCTTTTTTGTAATCGTAAGAATTCTCACATAATTGAATGATTTTTGAACATACTTCCGAATAGCAGATTTTAAAAATTTATGAATAATTTATAAAAAGTTTTTATTCCTACAATTCCTATATTATCATTAATAAAAAGAATTTTATTTTTGCATAGATTCCAAATATGGTGTCAATTTTTTATTTAATATAAAATGTATGGAAAAAGAATAATATCTGATTTTGAACATTATTTGATTGATTTACTAATTGATCCACAAAGCTGTTGTAAAATTAATTTTGAATTTAAAATTAAAGGAACCGTAAATTTTGTATTTATTTATCACTTAAAAGAATATGACCGATATCATAATTTGATATATGAAACTAATATAATATTTGAAGATAACAAACTTACAAGCTTCGAACATGAAAATGATATAATATTCGAAGATGAAAAAAAGAAAGAGATTGAAAAGCAATTCAATGAATGCCTTTTAAATACATATGAAAAAAAAAAAAAAAAAAAAAAAAGGTATTGGGGCTTCCAGGGCTGCGCCCCTCTAGCCCCTGAAGATGTTTAGTATAACATGCAGTTTATATAAAATGAGGTTTTTTTGGGGTGTGGGGGCTTCCAGGCACTTCGTGCCTTCTAGCCCCTAAAATTTTTTGAAAGTCGTTGCTGTTGACTTGTTTGTAGAGAACTCAAAATAGTAGAACTATGTCCGGACAAGTAAGGGTCTATCGTCGCTACAGAAAAGTTACAGACGTTCAAAGAAGTATACTTTGAGAAGCCTTTTCTCCATTTTAAAACAAGATAGAATATGAGAGAGGTCCTATAAACCGGAGAAAGTCTCATATAAACATCTGTCAAAAGCCGCTTTTTAACTTCACTTAAATGCCACGTAAGCTACGTAAGAATATACGTAAGAGGAAGAGAGCATTGAAACATCCAATAGTAAGACTAACACCACAACAACAGTTGCAACAACAAATGCTGAATGACCCCACTATGTTGCAACAAATGTCAAGCAATCCTATGCTTTTAAACCGAGTCATTGGTGCACAGAGTGGAGGTTTAAGAGCGGCACTTTTAGCGAAAATGGCAGGCTATGGTGGAGCTGCAGACGGAACAGCATATAACCCTCAAAGTCAAATGAATTTGAGTTCACTCAAAAATCAAATAACAGATGTCAAAAAGTCAAACATAGACATACAGAAGCAAATAAGTGAAAACGAAAAGAAACTAGAATATGACAGACACACAAAGAAACTCAATGAGTTAAACGTAGAGAAAAAGAAGAAAGAAGAACAACTGAAAGAACTAAGTACAGAGGAATATGCGAAAAAAGTGTCAGAAAAAGCAGCAGAAGTAGCAAAAATGGAACAAGATGTTGTAAATTTGAAAAACCATACTACTCAATATAAAATACTGAAAGATGAAGAGATAAAACAAAAAGCCCTGAAGACATATATGGATAGCGATGAGTATAAAAAGGAAGTTGAAGCAAATGTAAAGGCAGAAAAACTTTTACAGTTGCAAAACCAAACCGTACAGTATGAAAACTTAGCACAAGAAAGTAAAAATAACGACGCAGCCATGCAAAAGGCAATGAAAAGCGCAGAATATATAAAAGCTAACAATGACTGGTTAGATGCCCAAGCCAACGCTAAAGCAGCCCAGCTTATAGGGTCAATAAGGACAAAAATACAAGCGGATGAAGACAGTTCAAATGAAGCTTTAACAAATGCTGACTTTAAGAACGCCTTCGAAGCTCTTCATAGTAAGGTGAAACAAGTGAACGACTTCTCATCTGGAAAGAAACTGAAGTCTGAAGGTTTCGACAAAGAGTTAAAAGAAGTAGCACAAAATATGACGAAAATAACAGATGCAGCAACGAGACAGGCAGTTCAAAGTGCCTATGACGCCGTTAGAGCAACTGTTGTGGAAAGTCAAGAAAAAGAGTTACAACAGACCAAAACAGACCTAGTAAATGCTTTCTTAAGAACGAAAAGTCAGGTAGGACATTACGCTGCAGATGGAACTTATGTGCCAGCTGGTGGAACTTATATACCACCAAACCCTCCAAGAGAAGCACCTGCACCAGGACTACCTAAAACATTTACATCGTCACATGGACACAGACACAGGCATGCACCAAAACCAACACAACAACCAGCACAACAACCACCTCCACAACCAGCACAGCAACCAACAGTTCAAAATCCAACACAACAACCAACAGTTCAAAATCCAGCACAGCAACCAACAGTTCAAAACCCTGCACAACAACAACCACAAACAGAGCAAGGACATAAAAGAAGTAGAGAACAAGGAAACCAAGAATTCTTAAAAATGCTTAAAGAAGACTATGGTTACCCAGATACTATTGACTTTAGTGACAGATATAAAGAAGCTATTCGAAAGTTCAAGGATGGAAATACTGACCCGAACCTATTTAGCTTTATGGCTCTGCACCAAAGGGGATATAATCTCAAACCTGGAAAATACAAGCTCGCTAAGGGATATGATTTAATAGCATATCATCCAAATGACATGAACGAATTTACTCCGAGATATTTGATGTCAGAGCTAAATGACAGTTAGTATACCTAAGTCGTGTACTGAGGCACTGCGTTCCTCCGTACGCAATACTTGTGAATTTGACACTTTACAAAACCGTTAACGTATATTTTACAACACAAACACAAACACCAACTTAACCTTAAATATTTATAAAGCCGCCAACCACTTCACCTTACTACTGTAAAAATAAACGTTCTCACTTACAAAAGTATTGCAACTCTTCCCATTGCTGTGCTTCACACAATAGTTCATATTCTTCAGTATCGCTGCTGTCGCTCCAATCGTCAGAGTCAAAGTCACTGTCAAAATAAATGTTAGTAAGTTTTGACAAAGCTAATGAAACACGTTTACCGTTTGTATCGTATGCTTGTATAAACTTTCCATTCTTCATTCCTTCATAAACGCTCAAACTAACTTTACCATTTCTCCCTCGTATCTGATAGAATGTATTTTCACGAGGAACGAAGAACAAATTCTTGAACTCATGACCGTTGTAGTTTGTTATCTCAATAGTTTTCGTCATTTATATAAAAATAAACTTAAAAATTAATGATATCACCACACTCACACGTATGAAAACATAGCACAAAAATAAATTTAGGTGAAGAGGTGACATCTCACCTCTTTTTTCACCTCTTTTTTCACCCACTTGAATTCATTACTTTATAACTCTCTTCCTTGGTTTCTTTTTAGTTGCTTTCTTCACGTCTGTCTCCAGCTTAACTGTCTTTCTTCTTCGTCCGTAATGATACCAGTTACTTCCACCAGTCAATGGGTCAAATGGTCTTTCGTAAGGATTTCCATACATTCCATAGGGACCATACGGAAGAACTACTGGTGGAGGAAGAGTTCCATCGACTCTATTTAAATGCATTGTTTCACCTTTCATCTGGTCATTAAAGTCTTTTGCATGTTTTGCAAACTCATCGTCCTTTCCTAAAGCATTTTCTGACTCAGTCGCAACCAAATTGGATGCTTTATTTATGAGCCCTATTTTATTTAATCTTAACTTCTTTGCAACCCAGCCTCCAATCTTTCCTTTATTTGCATCTAATGTCTTCGAAACCCTTCCTCCACTCATTTTATTTACTGCGTCATAAGCTCCAAGTGCTTTTGCTCCAAATGCTAATGCTTTTGTTCCCATTGCGCCTAGGGCTGCCCAAGCTACCATTTACACCATATTAAAATCATCTCTCTTCAATATTATCTCATAAAAGTTCTCGTTACTGGAGAAAGTCAATGAAACATAAACATTCTCATGGACTTCGTCCTCGCCGCGTTGCGGCTTCATAAACTTCTTTCTTATCTCATCTATACGCTTCAAAATGTCTGAACAATTGCTAACATCTTCTACAACAGTTATTTCATCATGAATGACCTTTAAAAACAAGCTCATTTAATATGCTATTAAAATCATCTCAATAATGAGTCCATCCTTTCCATCTTTAGGTAGCACAACATCTTTCATTGAAGAAGGTTCGACAAGTCTTATGTTAAACTTACTGACAAAGTTTGTTATACTATAATGCTTCGGTGGCGAATACATGTAGTTTGAAAGACATAATATAGATTCTTCAGCAAATTCACTTATACTGGATTTTATAACAATGTTCTCACGAGACCAAATACCACCAATTGACAATCTTGTAAGCAATCCTGCTGAACCTTCTACTGTAAACGTCGATGGTAACATTCCACGAAGGTCATCTATTGACATCGTTGAGTCACTGAATTTAAATATTTTCTTAAAGCAATCGTCATTATCTAACCATGCAATAGCTTTGAAGTTTTCATTCGAATATACATCTGCTTCATTAAATGTAAAACCTGACTTCTTTGCAGAGATGACTTTAAAATCTATTGAGTTTGTTTCAAAATTATACTATGGTAACTTCTGAAGGTAATGGATGCCCTTCCGCAGTCAGTTGTTCTCTCACTACCGTTTGAAGCTTTGTGTTAAAAACTTTCATGTCATCTCCTGTGTCTAGGTTCACATACACAGCAACAGGAAACTATCTTGCTTCTTTGTTTCATCATTATACCTCAAAACATTAAAGTTCTTCAATAATATTGTTCTTCCTGCTGGAATACTTCTAACTTGTCTTATTTCAATAGCTTTCTCACCTCCTACATACTCTACCCAGTGCCTTGGATATTCATAAGTATACTGACTTTCTTGAATTTTGGTAGGTTTCATCATAACGTGTTCATAGTATATCTTTATACTCTTGTCAGTTAGACTCGGTGCTATGTTTCTGAATATTTCTGACTTGCATTTTTAATGGAGATAAAATGAAGCATTTAATACATGACGTAGATGAAGACATGAATGAAACTACAGACAAACTTAACTCTTCTTTCTCATTCTTCCTTTCAGTAAGGACTATGAGTTCTGTTCAAATGGCGTTTATTTCTATTGTGGAAAGATGGGTTCAGGTAAGACATTTAATTTAATTCGTCATATACTCATAACAGAACGCTTTAGGAAATGACTCATATTATGACCAAATCATTATATCAGCAACTTCAGACTCTATGGACTCAACAGCGAAAACATTTATGTCAAAAGTTCAAGCCTCTGTCGTTAAAGTTCCAGATAGCGAACTCATTGAATTTCTTCAACGTTACATTCAACGACGTAAGAGGAAATATTATGCCATTGTTGAATTTATACAGTCAGGAATGCAAAAGACTTCTGAGGAGATGGAAAGAATTATTGACAAACACCACTTACGTCAAGTACTCAGGAGTTTACGATATGAAACGACTGACAAACTACATTCTATCAAAACTTTCAAAATACCCCTTCAAAAAATATCCTTCAAATACTTTGTTAGTTTGCGACGACTTCGCTGGAAAAGGTTTAGTTTCAAAACCAGACTCATCATTAGCTAATATCATTACTAAAGTCAGACATTACCATTTAACTGTAGCAATACTTATGCAAACATGGCGTTTCCTTGCTTTAAACATAAAACGTCTCATAACTGACTTCGTTATCTTTCAAGGTTTCTCACGCCTATGATATTGAACTCATTTGAAACAGTCAGGTATAACATTACCTTTTGAAGAAATTTGGGAAGCATATAAGTCTCTCATCTCTCCTCGTTCATACCTTGAGATTCATATCATGACTATACCATTAAAGTCAAAAATATTCCATGGGAACGACCAACATTGTTTTAAAGTTTAACCTTCAATTGACTGATGGTAAACAAATTCCATGCATCTCTGTCGCCATTTCTGTTAATATTTTTGCTGTCAATTCATATCATCCACTTCCCCATCCGTTAGCTTTTGAGGATATGTGTTTAGAATAGCTGTTCTTAAATGAAGGCTTTTCACCTTTGAGAGCATAAACTCTATAACTTTCTGCATACTTTATGTTTTGAACCTCCTGAGCCATCATTGACATAAATTTTTTATAGGCTTCCACCCTTTGTTCATGTTCCTGCTTCTTCCCTTAGCTCTTTTGTTCAGTAGTTCTACATCTTTATACACAGCTCCTGTCTCAGTGAATTCAACAATATTTTCATTCGTTAGCTTTACATTCAAACCCTTGTCGAGTATATTGTTCATTTCATACATATAAAAGGTTTTTATTCTATATGAAATGAGAAGCAAATCCATCTTAGCTGGTGCCGTTAATGTTCCAATTGAACCAACATCAAATGTTGACTCACGAACGACAAACAATATTGTCATAAAGAACTATAGTTCGGAGTGTTTGAAAGAAAAAGAACCAGAACTGAAATCCGTGAATTTAAACTCAGCTTCAAACGCTAACGCTACATCAGATGTTAAGTTAGAGTATCCACCACTGGACCAAATTCTTTCAAGAGAAGCCAACGACAATCCTTACATAAATGTTCAAACAAATCCTTCAGATAACGTAGACCATTACCTTCTTCAGTTATATCAAACAATTTTACTCAAAGACGATAAGAAGCTTTTGACAAATCTTATAAGCAAGAACCAAATAATTCTAACAAAGGAGGACCTTGAAAATGTTATATCACGAATAACAGGGAAACAATGTGTCATTGACTATCTCGACCCTGAAATCGAATGCTGTGGTCAAACTCCACTATTCATGAAAATAGGTAACATCCGCATCATTGAAACACCAGGAACTACAGGAGTTGAGTTTAAGTATAAATATTCGAACGAGTATACAAAACTATCTACTTACTATAAGCTTTGCTTGAAATATGTTTTAGTAAATTAAAGCAGTCAGGAGGGCTCTTTGAGCCCATCTTGGCGCTTTGCGCCGTCAGTCAAAAAAATTCAAGTTAGCAATTTGTAATATCTGTCCAAAACTTCTTCAACAGTATCGAACTCATCTTCATAATGCAAACCTAATCTTATTGACTTGGTGCAGTTTTCACTAACACAATATAGCGCTTTGCGCTCGGCGCCTTTGACGCCTTTTTCTGTTCTCTTGACTGACATAACTAATTCATTTGTTTCATCAAACAGCAACAACCAAAGTTCATGACCTAATACATAACATTCATACTTTATATTTTTAGCTCTGAGTTCTCTTGTAAGCTGTTGCATTTAATATTTTCTAAAAAGTCAACTTCAACAGTCATTCGCACTGGTGCCTTCAGTTCTACAGGCTCTCCTTGAAAGTCAACAAGTCTGAATTGCATGTCTTTCAAATTATGAGGACTAATGCGAACCCATTTACCTAAATGAGTTGCTATGACAGGAACGTTTGGAATGAACATTGAATTGACTGCATAACAGAAAGACTTATATTCTACTGAACCTTTACTATTAACTCCTGAAATGCCTGTGACATTAGCTATTTTTGACTCAACGTACAAACAATTACCATAACATACGTATGGAACAGATTTCATCTCAATCGTTTTGTCAACACTTTTCAAAGGAAATGTCATATGGTATGCTCCCAGAAGAAGTTGTACTCTATGACTCATTCTTGGTATCTTGAACTCTTTCTTGCTACTGAACTTCAATGTTCCCTCAGAAGAGAGTTCGACATCTATGTTGTCAATAGTTTCTTCATTTATGAGAGTATCTATGACTCCAGCAATTTTATCTATTCTGTACTCGGCTCTGTTAGGAAATGTTACAACACTTCTTTTGTCATCTATTTCAATCTCTATGAAATCTGTTTCATCTGTTATGACAAAAGTTGCGATAGTATTGAAGTCAACAACTCTGAAAGCAAGCGCTTCATTCTGAAGACCTAAGTTTGTTTTGTAGCTTTACTGTCCCGTATTCGTTTGGGTCTGTACTTTGCAAATAGAACAACATTTTATTCTCATTAAAATATGACTATTGCTGCATATGCGTATGAAACAAATGAAGCAAGAAGAGCACATGAACTAGTAAACGAAAACTCAACTTTAACCATTGAAGGCAATGATTTAGTCATTGACGATGGAAAAACTAAAAAAGTCATTGATTTCGATACTTTTAACACTTATGACCCATTCATTACAACAAGCAAGGTTCCCATCATAAATGATGGAACGGTGCAATATATAAATTCTACAGTAGATGCCTCATTAGTGAAAGTATTAAATGTTCTCATTGAATTGTTAAAGAGCTTTCGATTTGACGACAACATTAAATGCCTAAAGAATTTAGTCATGAATGAGAAACAAATTCTCGGCGTTGCTGGTAGCAGTAATGATGTACACCTTATGACATTAGAATATTATAACGAACATAAAGATGAACTGAAAGGAGAGAAGGGTGACACCGGACCTCAAGGACCACAAGGAATACAAGGAATACAAGGAATACAAGGAATACAAGGACCTCAAGGCGAAAACGGTTTGGATGGAAAGGATGGAAAGGATGGAAAAACTGCTAAATCATGGATATGGGACCTTATAAATACTGGTTTAACAGCTGCTTCATATGGAGTTCTTCAATACCAAATCGGAAAGATATGGGCGGTACTTGGTGAAGAAGTTTTAAATGACGTTAAAAATGCTTTGAACTTCATTTCAAATGGTTCGGATACTATTAAAACTTTATCTGGTTGGATGCAAGAAACAAGGAGTCAAATAGATACTGTAAGACGTATAGCAAACAATGCACGTACGGGATTGGATACTTTACGACAAGCACAAAATACACTAAAGGAAGCAAATGATATTCTTGGCTCAGTATCAGACATGCATGAAGATTGGCTTAAAGGTATTGACAAATCTTTAAAAAATCACAGTCAGTCTATTGCTGACTACAAGAAAAGTATAGATTTTTTACATAGTGCTATGGACGTACATGATGGAAGCATAAGGAACTTACTTAATGCTAACAATAACTTACCAGGAACTATTAAAGCATTTATAAAGTCCTTTGTAAAACCTGGTGCTCTAACATTTAGGTCTTTGAGAGCAAGAGCATTGAAGTCAAGAGATGCAGAAACTCCAACAGAACCTACAGAAGGAACTGAAACAACAGAAACTCCAAAAGAACCACCAAAACCAACAGCTAATGAAATATTGTTCGAATATTTTCCAAGGTACTCTGTTCTCATTGCATACATTCAAGAAATACTTAAGAAAGCAGACTTGACTTTAGGAGATGATGAAAGTTCTGTATATCTTTCGTTCCAGTTTCAAATAGCAGAACTTTTGAGACAGATATGTTTAATGTATGACAACATCTCTGATTTCACAAGATATGATGACGACCATGACCCCGAACACGGTGAAGAAGAAGTTTTACAAACATCCATTAAGACAGGAAAGGTTTTAACTCAAAGTCTCATTATTGACACCAAAGATGGCGAAGTGGACGTTCTTCAAGAGCTGAAGAAAAATACTTCTTCGGGAGGTGGTGGTAGGCATGAACTTGAAATAAATGAGATAGAAGAGAAATTAGCCGAAAAAGCAGATAAAGAACATAAAACACAATATCTCCGATATAAATGAACTTCAAGCTACATTAAATAGTAAAGCAGACAAAAATGAACTTGACGCAATGAACAAAGTTTTGAAATCTCATAAACACAACATCTCCGATATAAATGAACTTCAAGCTACATTAAATAGTAAAGCGGACAAGAACCATGTTCATTATATAACTTCAGACGAACAGATTATAACGGACTACCATGGATATTTAACACGAAGTGATGAAGCGAAGACAAAAAATGTTAATGAAAGAAGATATAAATACATTCGTGCTAAAGGTTATGACATAAGCTGTACTGTACAGTATGATGTAGCTAAAGCACCAGAAGCATTTGGTTATACCGGTGAAATTTATGCCTCTACTTTCAATGTTATACGGTGTATTAGTTGAACCAAGATTTATGTTAAGAGTTAAGGCAAAAATAACGTTTGAAGATGCTATTAAAAGTAAAGCTGACAAAGTTGAACTCGAAGCAATGAACAAAGTTTTGGAATCTCATAAACACAACATCTCCGATATAAATGAACTTCAAGCTACATTAGACAGTAAAGCTGACAAAAATCAACACATAAATCCTTCACTACTGTTAGAGCAGACGACATAATATTGAACTTTGACCTTGGTTCAAGTGCACATTAAAAATCCAAGTACAAGCGTAAAAGATACTCTTAACAATTTAGATAACAGTTTGCAGGAATATCGAAGATCATGCCAGAAACTTTGAAGCATATGAACTACCAGCAATGTTAGATAAGAAAGCAGATAAAACTTATGTAGATGAAGAACTATCAAAGAAATTTTTCGAAACCAGATACAATGACATTTACAAACAGAAATTATAAATGGTGAACCAGCAACTCCATTTGAATTTGTTAGAGGTCTCACAGATACTTTTGAATTTTTCTTGGATAATTCTATTGAACTAACATTACATTTATAAAAGGTGGAACAAATGCAACATTTCATCGCGGAGATACATTCCAAATGGTATTTAATGACATAAGTTCTTAGATATGTTTATAGAGTTATGAGCATATGATTTAAATTATCCTATAGGAGCTGTTTATACGTCTATGATCCAAATAAATCCAAACACTTTATTTGGTGTAGATGGTATGAAATAGTTGACAGTTTTCCATTCTACACTAATACGCAGTCAATGAAGATGGAGGTTCAAAGAAAATAGGTATTGAAAACCTTCCTTCACATATGCATAGGTTCAGTGGAAGAACATCTGTGGAAGGAAACCATTCACATTCAATAACAAAAAGAGGTTATACAAATCTTGCAGCGGGTTCGGATAGACAGGGAATGCATAGATATGATATCTCAGATGACCCAGTAGATTCAAGCACAGGTATTTTCTGTGGAACTGCAGGAAATCATACACATGTTGTAGCTGGTATTACAGACCCAGCAGGTAATGGAAAAGATTATATGCCTCCTTATATAACAATGCACGCTTGGATACGAGTTGGTTAAAATCTTTAACTTTACATAAATGAGCTTGAAAGAAGTATTCGAAAACATCCATGGAGGTCATTTAAGAAATTCAATGAAGCTGCAAAGAGTTCGGGATTTACTAACAGAGCTGAAGTGAAAAGGTTCTTTGACAAAAATGTTGTACATCAAAACAAAATAAACCCTTACGACTACTTTTTACCAATTTACTCCAACACTCCTGACGCATACCAATTTGACACTCTCATTCAAAGCAGAAAAGGAGGACATAAACCATTCCTCATCTTCATAAATGTTAACACTCGTAAAGCATATGCATATCCAATGAGAAATAAAGGAACTCGGAAGTGTTAAGAGTTTTACAAAAGTTTGTAGCAGAACAAAGCCAAGTATTTTAACATCAGACCAAGACGGTGCATACCTCAGCAACGAAATCACAGAATTTCTCATTAAGCATAACATAACTCACTACACTACTGAAGACCATAACCATAACATACTCGGTATCATTAACCGCTTCATAAGAACGCTCAGAAGATTTAAATCAAGAGCGAGACTTTACCGAAGAAACAATGAAACATTTCATCGAAGTTTACAATTCCTCAACACATTCTACAAAGGACATACACCAAATTCAATGACACAAACAACAGAAGAAAAGTATATACAAAAGAAACGAAGCCAAACACAAAATATCAGAAATTCAACACAATTTACCCTCATTCCTGGTACAAAAGTTCGTGTAGTTCTTGACGACAACCGTTGACAAAGAAACGTTTAAGGTTAAGTCGAAATTATTATATCGTAGACTCTACGCAAGGTAATGGATATCTTATAAAAGCTGCTGACGACTCCATAGCATTTTACCCTCGTCATAAATTAGTCGAAAGTAGTAATGGCAAACTTGCTGAAACCATTGACGAAGCAAAGCGAGGAGTGGTTATTGAAATACTTGACTACAACATAAAGATGACACTTATAAAGTAAGATATGAAGGAGGCGTTGAAGATGTTATACCATCTAAGAACTTGAGAGAGTCGAAGCCAACACATCTGGGACCATTAGAGCGGGAGTACTGGAAAGACAAAAATATGCCAGAAAGAATAAGAAAATTCTTCTAAACTTTTTCATTAGATGTAAATCAGACAAAAATGAGAACAATCATGGAATTATTAATGGTACCATTTATTTTTGTCATAAACTTTATTTATGTTAGAATGTTAGATCTAACACGTTTTCTAACCACTTTTCTAACATGGTCTAAAACTCTCGAAAATCATGAATTTTTGACATTTCCTTATGAAAGAAAAATAACGCTAATTTTTTTCTAAGAAAAATTTTTATCTTGTATGTAAAGATATGATTTCAACAATCGGCACAACAACAATTCAAGCCCCGAACGGCGGGACTCTGTCCACAACAACAGCACCAAACTCGTTAGTCATGAATCCTACGTCAATGTTAGTAGAGATGAAAAACTTCATTCCTTCTTCATATACTTTTGAAACAAAAATCCAGAAGATAAAGCAAGAACTTTTAACAAGTAATTTAGACTGTACCGCACAGGATGAAGAAAATGAAGAATATCTTTATGACATGCAGGACATTATTGACCATTTACCCAAATTGCCTGAAATCCAACAACAAAAGCTCACTATTCATGAATTCGATGAAATAGAAGTGAAACCAACTGACTCAGTAGAAATAACGAAGTTCATACGAAAGGTAAATTATGAGTTTCTAGGATATCATTGCAACCATAAAGTTATGGACAAAGATTGCGACATGGTTTATAAAAATATTTCTGACCTTTACAAATCCGAAGAATTTAAGACATACGATAACTTTGTTTCATTAGTTGCAAAATGTGTATGGCAGATAAGAGATAAGATGAAGAAGGTAAAGTATGGAATGAACAGATAAAACCAGCAGCTTTTGAGTTAAAGAAAACCATTGACGCCTTAGTTGTTCTAGCTGGTTTTATTTCAATGTATAACGCAAAAATGAATCCGCAATGTTCTAAATGTAAAGCAGCAATGAGAATATAACTACTCAGTCAAAAGAGATAGAAAGAATGGCGAAACGACTATGCTGACTTAAAAGAAAGAAATGACAAACATTGAGTTTGAAACAGTTGAAAAGATAACAATGAACCAAAGTGGTTAGAATTGGTGATTTAAACGTAAGATACTCAAAGATAATACAAAAATATTCTTTGTCAGACATTATATCTCCATCTGAAAAGAACCAACCACTGGGTTAGAAATGCTTCACTCAGAAAATTTTGACAAGAAATCCTGAGCTTATGATATCGTAGATTTCATGGAACTCAGCAATATTTCATAGACAAAAGTCTTATACCAAAGTTTTGTTATGGTTAGACCCAGTTGTTGGATATAACTTCATAACATATGGTTCATTCGATACGAACGTTGCGTGAAGGCTTACTTTACATCGTTCAGAAACCGAAGGACTTCAATACAAAGAGAATTAAGATAGGAAGAACATATAATATACTAAAGTATGACTGTACAGTCAATAGAGTAAGGTTGTGTTCGTTAATGATATGAGAGCTGCTGAAACAGAACTCTTGAAAAGTTTGAGAAAATGTATGGTGCTCCCAAAAGGTAAAGAAACGTTTGAAGTAGATGAGATAGAAAAGCTATAAAATTATTTGACGAAGTTGCTGAAAAATACATGTAAAGCGTTTATTTTTGGTCTTTTTACAAGTAAGAAAATAACGCTAATTTTATTTTTATATTTTTTTATTGTATGTAAACAGAATGTCAACAAGAGAAACACAACAAGCTATCGTTCATGAAGATAAATGAAGAATACGAGTTCAGTATAACAAACAGTTACGTCTCATTCGTTCGCAAAGATGATAATGTACAAATGCAAAGTATTGAATGCTCTTCGTTCTACAAAGCAAGCATTCATTGGTTTGAAACCAACAGCAAAAGAATTTTAGAAGAATTTCTCATATGTTGCTCCCTCGGAAAACCGAGGGATGAGATTCCGTAGAAAATCGCAAGAATTTGGCTCCTGGTTTGAAGGTTTATGTCATAGACTTCTTGTAATGCTGTAGCAATGTGGGCTTCACCTCGTTAGCTTGTTATATTTTCATGATGTTAGATGAAACTATATAGACAAGAACGTGAAGAGTAGAGAAAAAAACTTCAAGCAAAAGATGAAGTCATTGAATCCAAAGACAAAACAATACAGAAAAGAATACCACGTTCGGTACCAAAAGGAAAGGAAAGATTATAAGTATATGATTTACACTGAAGAGATGGAAAATGAAGAAGAAGAGATATGGTTATGTTGCATTTAGTCAGAAGAAACAACAAAGCTTTTAGACTTAGCTAAGATTTACAAATCTGACAAGAAATGGTTCTATCGCGAAAACTTACCGATTTCAATGACACCGAATGAAAATGTAAACAGAATTGTCAAAATACGTTTCCCTCAAACACACTATGAATAAAGGTTGACAATACTTACTTCAAAGAAGACTTACCTACTGAAAGAAAAGATAACAGATATTTTGAACAATTCAAAGAGGAAGAATGAACATAATAATATTTTTGGTTAAATAAGCTTCAGGGTCAATTTTTTCTCAACCATGTTCACTTCCTTCGTCAATGTCAATTGAAGCTTCTCTTCAAACCTTTGAGTAAAATTTCTGTATAACATTCTTATCGTTCATCGTTATTGTCTTCAGAGTGAGGATAATATTTCACATTTATTCACCTTCTTATATTCTTTTCGTTCGGAAAGATTCATAGCAATAGTGAAGAGAAGTCAATTGGTTAGAGTTCTTTATGACAGTATAGTGAAGTATCTTTGACATTCACGAAGAAACTCTTGTTTTCATAAACTACTGCTAACTCTTGGAGTATAACGGTTTGCGGTTCCAATGGACAATAGCTAAATGGTCTGACATACTGACCAAACTTAGATTCTTTCAGCAACTTCTTTGTTAAAAGATTAACATTAACATGTTGGAAGCATTATTGAACCTCAATTCTTGATGGCTAGAGGGGGGGGGGGGGGGGGGGGGGGGGGGGGGGGAAGGGGGGGCGGGGAGGGGAGGGGGGGGGGGGGGCGGGGGGGGGGTGAGGGGGGGGGGGGGACGAGGGGGTAGCATTGTATGAAAAGAACTGTTGCAATTCTTGCATGTGCGTTTTAATTAATAAAAAATATTTAAATTATTTTTGAAAAATAAACTTAAAAAAATCTATCTAATTTTTTTCAAATAATATTTTTTTTATTTCCCTACAAAGATGTATCCGGGAAGTGGTCTAAGTTAAGAGACACTCGGAAAATAAAACAATCTTCTTACAGAAGCTATATTATAGATGTTGCATGAAGCATTTTACGCAACAAACAAAAAAGCACTCGCTGAACATCATCAATGACTATAATGCGTGAAATTAACTTATGATAAATTCATGAGTTCAATTAATAAACAAAACATTTCCTTTATAATGACATTGCTATTGACTTATATCATAGACGTTCAATTACCTCATGAAGTAAGAAGAGAAATGTTTGACATAACAAAGGCCAATGACGGCGCGGGCGTAAGCCCATGCAAAACGTTGTGAAACAAGAAGAAGAGACGACAACGAAACAACAGAGAAGAGAGATGTTTAAAAGTGCTATAGAACAAGTTCGTAAAGCTAAACGATGTCATTCGTTCCATTGACGACAAACCAAAAGAAGGTGAGAGATGGTAAAGAAAGATGAAGAGAAAACAGGAGGAAGAGGAAATGTGAAGTTCAAGGCAATAGACCTCATTGAACTTTAACATCGAAGCTTTAGATGAACAAAACAGAGAATATTTAACACAAACATTTCGGTAAGGTTTTCAATGAGAACTCTTAGAGAAAATAAAAATAAACTTCACAAACAGAGAATGGATGGTTATGTTATAAACTTGGTGGAAAGTATGAAATGTTCCTAACCGTTAAACCTTCAATTAATATTGGAAATTACTACATCAGCTCTTGAAGGAGAACTTTATATCAGAGATAGAACAAATGCTGCAGGTATTGTTGAAATGCAGCTATGACATTCTTTCTTGACAAACACCTAAAGAATCTTACCGAAATAAAGATGTATGATTTAACCAGAATATGAAGGCTTAACGATTGCAGATGTAAAGAAAAGGCAAACAAAAAAGAGACCATATAGAAGATGAAAGCACACTGGACAAATGACCAGGAAAGCCATTTGGAAGCTCTAAAGCAAACAGGAGAACCCAGCACTTATAGAAAGCTTTTGGAAAGAATAATGGTGAAAAGAAGTTTATAAGGAAGAGAAGCGGTCAGTTCTGGGATATACTTTGCACAATTACCTATAAATCTTGAAACGCTACCAAATCTTCACATGAACTGGAACAAAAGAACTGCAAGCACTTATGACAGAGGACAATTGTTTCGTTTTATGCTTTGCATTCAGGCGTGGAGTAAAATGAAGAAACTATTGACCACATGAGAGAAGTCAATTTCGTGTTAGAGACTTTCCTCAAAGTAAGTACAAAAATTTCTGACGGCAAAGGTATAATAATTTAATGTTACCATTGGTTATTTCATGACTCAAGACATAATGAAATAAAGAGATAATATACCAAAAGACATGGCGAAACTGTTTAGAACTATTGACTTACTTCTTGTTGAAGACCACTACATGCTAAATGAAAGTTACCATGACAACATACTTCAATTCGCAACTAATTATACGAAAATCTTGACAGGAGTGCTGTGTGTGAATGACACTGAGAAACAATAAAATATATATCAAAGAGAGAGAACAAAATATGTGAGTTCGTTTATGATGAGACAAACACCGTTATTGGGATGTTATGAAAAACCATGTGTGGAAAAAACAACAGAGTGCAAAATATTCGAACCTATTCTTATGGAGAGAACTTTTCACATATACTACTGAACTTATATAAACAGAACCTCATGCCATTAAAGATTTAGACATATGCTCCAAAGTATTGTGTACAACTGAAAGAAGAAAGCAGCAGTCCACAAGAAGTAAAATAAAGTCTAAATGCTAAATTTCATCCTGAGCCACGTTTTCTTGCTGACTTGAGCTGATAAGTAACGGATGGCTTTCCATAAAAGCTTTTAACATTGTTTAATGAACAAGTGAAGTATGTTTCAGTAGTGAAAGCAATATCGGTGTCAAACTGTGCAACAAGAATTTTTGGAAAGACTCCCTTGACAAAGAGTTTAATTATTTTCACAACTTCAGTTATGACACTAAACTTCATCTTAAGACACATGACAGAAGTGAAAGAACTCCCATCATTAAAGTCACGAACAATGCAAATAACTGGCTTTAATAAAGGACGGGCAATTATTTAAAAGGACTCTTACAGTGTTATAAATAAGAAGCTTAAACTATTTCTGCTATGTTTAACTTACAAACAGACCCGAAAAAGAAGTCATTCTATAACTACTACATGCAGTGTTTTGTTACAAAATGACAACAGAACTGGTTGTCATTTCTGAAGCAATGTAAGTTTAGTTCCATTGATGCAGATACATTTATGGAAGAAACATAGATTCCAGCAAAGGTTGCAGAATAGATGAAAAGCGCACTTCGACTTAGAAAAATATAAGCACTTTAACTGCAAACAACGAATGTAAGAATTTTAAGAGAAGGTTTGTAAAGTTTCCGCAATGACTTATTGAAAGAGTTTGATTTAAAGCGTTATGACTACGGTTAGTATTTGTTCTATTGCTAACAAATGTTTGAGACAGAGTATACTTCCCGAATGGAAATCTTTATGACATCTCAAATAAACCAAGAGAATTTAATTTCGAGATGCATCAAGGTGGAAGGATGTATGTTTCAGAATAATGAAAACAAAAAAGCAAAAAGAAACTCATCTGCTGACATTTCGACTACTGTTTCTTAATAATCTCTTCAGCTTATGCAAGATTGTATACCTTAGAAGGAATTCCAAAAAGTATGAAGGAATAGATGACTAAGCACAGAGTAATCTCATGAGACATTTATTCGTGATGACCAAAAAGGTAACCCATTGGTGAAAATTTATGTCTGGCTTCTTTGTTCTCATTAAGATAACAGAGATTGGTATACCCAGAACACTTTCATTTAATAGTTTGGACCCTGAACTAAACATCCCAGAACTTAACGTCCAAGAAGTCAACACTTGCTGTCCTCAGTTTGTTTGACCATATAACATTACAAGACGCTCAGAAATATCAAGGTGTCAAATGTGAAAGTGTTGCAAGGATACTATTACGCATGGAAAACAGAGATATGAGATAAGAGATGAAGTAAAGAGTTTGTTTGAGTTACAGGTTAAAGTATAAGAAAGAAGGAAACCCCTTACAAAGAAATTATAAAAACTCATTCTGGAACAGCATTAATGGCAAAACTTTCTATCGTCCCTATTGAGTCCAAAAATAACCAATAGTAAATGACAAAGATGCTATAAGTATGCCTATAAGAAATATTAAACCAACCATATATGAAAGTTCGATAGGTTGGAGGTTCAGATAAAACTATTTCAAGCTAACGAAAGAGCATTTGCAGGACCACTTTAACCTTCTGTCCACTTGTGTTAAATATTCTTGTCTATGTCCAAAACGTAATTATGAAAATGAAGTATTCTGTACTGCAGAGGGACATGGGACTTCAATCTTATTTACTAGGATACCGACAGTATGGCACTTTATATAATGAAGAACATACCAAAGCTTGCAGCAGAGTTTAGAAGAGATAATGGTCGCTGAACTTATAGAAAGAAACCTTGTCAATTTCAATAACGCGACTTTGCAAGAATACAACTACCTGGAAAACAAAGTTTATGCTATAAAAGTATTTTTGTGGAAAGAAGACACTGACATAGATTACTCACATAACGATTTAAATGAAAGTTGGCATTCCACTGAGCAGAATGAAAGGACGTGAACCCAAGATGTTATTGCTTTTAAACGCTAAATGAAATGTTTCCTGAAGCTAATACATGCTATTACAATGCAATTAATAGAACATTCACATAACGGCTAGTTTGCGAACATCTATATGACAAAGACTCTGAGTTCAGTTTAATGAAACTTACAAAAAGCACTTTATGATGGTCAAAGATTGCATTCGACTGTATGGGTAAGTCATGTAGAACCTTGCTTTGCCTGGAGAAAGTTCAAATCTTTTCAATAACGACTAAAACAAGCTTATCGTAAAGTTGAAGTTCTGAGGTCATGGGCTTCGCCCTTGCCGCTAGCGGCTTTATTTTTGTCAAAGCAATGAGGTCAATGATGAGGTCATTCGTGATAAAAATAAGCAGCAGTAGATTTACAAATACTGCGATGGTAGATTTAAGAGTTTGTGCTTAATGTAGAGACAGTCCCTTATGGTCTGGAGGCAAGACACTTTGGACAATTTATGGTCCATGAGTGGAGAAATGTCTATTCCAAAACCACGATTGAAGCCAGTTATTCTAGTATTTAGTGGTAGGGAAGTGGTGAAGTTCTTGTATGACCAATGAAACTATTTTCAACTCCTACTTAAGTTTTTGAATTATAATAAAGCTTGCTTTCTATCCCAAATGCCAGTGTGTTTACAATCTTGAAAATTCAATTTTTTCTCTCGGAAGCATTGCATCATAAGTTGAAAACATTCTTAAAATCATCCACTTGTTCAGAGATTTGAAACCTTGATACGTAAAGGATTTTTTTTTCTTTAGCGACTTCATTGAATGGGATGAGAATACAACAAAACTGACAGTCATGAGTTCCATCTCAATTTTCATTAAATTCAATAATGAAAAGTCTATAAGTTGGTGGGCTTGAACACCTTTCTTTTCAGTTTGTTGCAGAGAAACTCACGTAAAGGCTGTAATAGAATTGTCACTGTCAATGTTGAACTTTTTTTTTTTCCTCGAAATCTTCATTAATGAAATCATACATTGCAACAATGTTGTTATCGTTTTAAAGTATTTGTATAATGTGAATGTTTTTGGGCGCTTTAAAAGACTGTTCGTCATTTTCTATCTCGACTTGAAGTATAAAGTCAACCTTTCTGAAAAGCACGTGTTTATATACATGATGTTATGGCTCAATGTATCTTCTCTTCATTTAATGTTCTACAATCCAGTCTGTTTGGAAACTTAAACGTACTCTGTTCCCTTTATTTGACGTCAGGTTTTCAACTGACACTGAGGCGCAAACAGATAAAGGTATTTGTCTATACATTTAGTTTGATAAAAATAAACCATTTACTCTCTTTCTTTGCTTCAGCTTCTTTAAGGGCTTTTGCTTCAGCTTCTTCTCTACTTTCTTCTGCCAGCAAGAACGTGGTTCTTTTGTCATTCCAGCAGCTAATGCAGCAATTGGTTTTTTCACTAAGTTTCTCTTTGGTCCTCTCTGGCTTTTGTTCTTGTTTTTTTGTTCTTCAGTTCGGATAAAGATTGCTCACGAATTTCTTTTTCTTCAATTGCTTCAAACATCTATGACCACCTTGGGTCTTGTCCGTAGGCTTTGTCTGAGTCATTTGACTGTAGATAAAAAACTAAATTAAAACTTTAAATCCGATGTAAATGAGCTTTTGTCAAAATCAGAACGAGAGTCTTTATATGTTAAATGAAACGCCAAGGGAATACAGACATTCCTTTCTATATGTAAGTCAGAGGTAAAGATGGTAAAATATATGTAAGAAAAAGAAAGGGTTCCATTAGCGAATAACAGAGAGCGACAACATTAAGGTGAACATGCGCAAGGGCGAAGCCACGAAGCCCATATATAACCTTCTTGTTCTAGATACTGAAAAATCAATAGAAAAAACCCCCAAAAAGAAAGGAACAGAAAAGGCCCCAAAGAGTTTTTTGTTTTTTCAATAACGAACTAAGAGCTTATTGCAAAAGTTTCGTGAATTCAATTGAAAAGCAAACGAGTCAAAGAACCCTGGACCGCGCAGTGAAAGAAGTTGAGAACAAAAGAGAATGTACAGTTCATTGAAAATGTCAAGAAACAACTTCCCCACGAATGCAAGAAGAAGAAGTGAGAATAATGGAAAGTAAATAGATCTTATTTTTTATCGAAGTAATACATCAGAACAACAGCTAAACGAATTTACTCCAGCGAGCATATCATAGATTCGCCATAATTTCGAATATCATATGACAACTGCTTCAAATTGGGACAGCTAATAGAAAAGTATTCTGACGCAAAGTTCCATCAACAAACCTGGAACTGCTAAATGATACAAGCACTGGTAACACTTCAATTCTCTCACCTCCTGTGAAATTGTTGGAACCTTTACAATACATTCATTTACGTATAAAGATGGAAGGTCCAAGGTTTATTGTAGATAAAGGAAATTGGTTTCAGGTTCCAATAAAAACTAAACCACCAGGATTTTGGATTGCGTTTCAGATGAACGCTTTCTATGCACGGTTGCTTGATACAAAATCTTGCAAATGGTCGTATCGTATATTCTCAAGACAAAACGCAAGAAGAAGAAGCATATATAAACTTCAAACTCACAAACTACCGAACAAATAAGAAAGTAAGAATGTTTTCTCAAAGCTTCGACATGAAGATGCTTATTGGGTTCATTCGTAACATTGCAGAACAGAACAAGATGGTATGTCCATTACAGCAGAAAGACATTTGAATTTTAAGGCTTCGTTTAGAATTCCTGTTAGAAGAATTCCTTCCATTAGAAGCTATTCGATTTAATTCCATGCTTTTGCAGAGAAACATTCAAGCTTAAAAGTTCTTCAGTAGCGACGCCTTACAATGCACATCTATTCTGTAAAGTGATATCATTGAGACTTCAAGTCCAAACTCTAAAGTTGCACTTTGCTTCAGATTGCAAATCCAAACCGACAAATAAATTTGTTCCATGGAATGAACCCATGTCACGTATCGACATAACGAAGGCGTAGAAGCTAGTGAGATACATGTTACTATTACAAACCTGTAAACCAGCAACTATTTCGAACAAAGATGGATTTAATGAATGTTTAATTTCATCCAAAGTCCATGCTCTTTAGACCCTAACATTTAAAGGCAGAACTTGTAGAACTTACTACAAAACCGAGGCTTTTATGTTTCCTGTAAAGTTATGGATTGGATTCCTATGGACGGTTTCGCATCTCTCAAAGAATACAGAATAGTTCAAGTGCAACATTTACAGCAGCTTATCCGCCTATTTAATGTTAAAAGTATTTGGCACTAATTTAAGAAAGAAAGACAACTATTATGTTAATTTTGAGAACCCTAAGTTTAAATATCTTCAGCTTTCCATGGAGCTTATGGAAATATGCTGCAGAACCCGAAAAATCATATGCCTGTATTTTATGAAATGGTTGCGAACGCTTGCAATACAAACAATGAATATGATAGGATTTAATGAAGATGTTAATGAGGTCATTGGTGGATGATGAGTATGTGGAACATAAATGGGATAGCTATGACAACACACATTTCTTATGTGGTTTTCCAACAGATAAGTGGACTTTTTGCTTCCAGCAAGGTCAAACATCTACTGCTCCAATAACATACAAATTGTCTGTTAAAGGACCTATTGAACTAGCAACTGAAAACGTACCAAAGCCACTTATGTGATTTATTGAGGATTGTTGCTTTGCCATTCAGGTGCGTGCTAATGGAATCCCATAATAAGATTAGATGACTATAACTTAGCCACAGACGACAGTGAGGAATAAAGGATGAACGTTTATTTTTAAAGCTATAAATGAGTTCTTCATCAAGCTCTCGTGAACTTCACCATCTGTGAAACAAACTTTAACCAAACGATTATGGAGCACCTATTGAATATTTCCTTACGAGCTGCAACAATGGCAAAGAGAGTCTCACACAAGGTTAGGTGTTCCACCAGCTCCTGTCAAAAAATAGCATTTGGTCAAGTCCTTATATAAGATATGGTCTCCCACTAGGTTTTGCTAGCTACAAGCAGGAGCAGTTAATGATGTTGAAAAGAAAATAAAGCAAATGTTGTAAATAATACTGAAGTAGCTGAAGTTAAACAAACTCCGACACCATCACAAACAACACCTTCAATGACTCCTGAACCTATGAAAGTACAAACTCCTGTTCAAAGTCAAGTCTCCTAAACCGACTCCAACATTTAAACCAGAACCCTACTCCTCAAATAAATCGTAAAACTCCTGCGTTTCCTATACATAAAATAAATCGAACGTTATTATTCTTTAATTTATTATTATAATATTGATATTATTATTTATGGATGAAATGACGACTAAAGTCACTGAAGCAATGAAAACAAAGTTTTTGGTAGAATCAATTAAATCAGGAGCGGTTCCAGAAGGTTTTTACGTTCATACTATGAAGGATGGTAAGTTCAGTTAGAAAAGATAAAGCAACCATTAGATAGAGAAGGATATTAAGGAAGATTAAACTTCATGAGGATAACATTGCTGACTTAAGAGAAGTTAGAAGAGTTGGAGAAAGCAGACGACAGTGAGTTATAAAGTAATGAATTCAAGTGGGTGAAAAAAGAGGTGAAAAAGAGGTGAGATGTCACCTCTTCACCTAAATTTATTTTTTGTGCTATGTTTTCATACGTGTGGATGTGGTGATATCATTAATTTTTAAGTTTATTTTTTATATAAATGACGAAAACTCATTGAGATAACAAAACTACAACGGTCATGAGTTCAAGAATTTGTTCTTCGTTCCTCGTGAAAATACATTCTATCAGATACGAGGGAGAATGGTAAAGTTAGTTTGAGCGTTTATGAAGGAATGAAGAATGGAAAGTTTATACAAGCATACGATACAAACGGTAAACGTGTTTCCATTAGCTTTGTCAAAACTTACTAACATTTATTTTGAAACAGTGACTTTGACTCTGACGATTGGAGCGACAGCAGCGATACTGAAGAATATGAACTATTGTGGAAGCACAGCAATGGGAAGAGTTGCACATACTTTTGTAAGTGAGAACGTTTATTTTTACAGTAGTAAGGTGAAGTGGTTGGCGGCTTTATATAAATATTTAAGGTTAAGTTGGTGTGTTTGTGTTGTAAAATATACGTTAACGGTTTTGTAAAGATGTCAAATTCACAAGTATTGCGTACGGAGGAACGCAGTGCCTCAGTACACGACTTAGGTATACTAACTATGACAATTTAACTCTCTTCATGAAACGCGTAAAAAATAGAGACGGAACGAAAGAAGAAAGGTTTATGAGTCCGGATGACTTATAAAGGGAACTTTTAAAAACGGTCTCGGAATATATGAAATGCCAGCAGATGAGGTACAAGAAACTCCACAGGAAGAACTAGTTCAGATACAACCAGACATGGAAGAAATAGTTCAGCAACAACAGCTAGAAGAGCCTGAAGGAAACGAACAAGTCCTCCTTTGGAAACTAACTTCACAGAACTAGATGAAGATTTGGAACAGCCGAAAAATCTTGACCCTCAACAAGAGTATGCGGAGAATATGGAATATTTCCAAGAGTCTAAAAAAAATTCGGCTGACATATAGAAGAATATCGAAAAATGTTTGCCGACATACAAAAGACTCCAACACCAGATGAAAATATTCAGCATAGAATGGAAGTACTGAAAGAAAATGTACACAAATACAACAACCCTTTTTACTTACGAGCATTTAACGTTCAATCTTTGGATGAACTCGGTGAAAATAAAAGGTTAAATTTCAAAAACATATAGAAATGAAACATTGTTTAAAGTTCATTCAGAACCTACCAAGATGGAAACAAACCTACTTTTGTTTCTGCAGACTATGGAACTACAATGAGATGGGGTCATAAAGCTAATCCGGATAGGTGGTTCATAAACTTACAACCACAATTCCAAGAAGTTGTAGACGCAATGGAAGTGAATGGTGAACGAGATATAGCTGGTATTTTCAGCGCGGCTTTAATGCCATTGAAAGATATGAAACATGCAGATATTTTGGACCAGTATGAAATGAACATGGCTGATGGAAATATAACACCTGACGTTCTAGAACATTTATCTCAAAGAACTACACAGAACCATAGAGATGGTATATTTGGTGAAGAGTTTAGAAAGAGTTAGGGAGAGAGAAGGAAGAGAACCTATTGTACATGACCTTGCAAACGAAAGTTTACAAAATGTCATAAAAACTTACTTTGCAGACAATGAACTGAGAAGGGATGAATATTTAAGAAAACTCAAATTGACAGTACCAAATGAAATGTTAGTATTGAAAAACATGTTCCTTGACAAAATAAAACCAACTACAGAAATAAACGACGCAAGACTGAAAGATTGGGTAAAAGCTTTCCCATTCACAAAAGATATTGTTGGTAACATGGAAAGAAAACCAGAATGGCTACAAAAACATATATTTGGAAACGAGCTTATTCCATATGGACAGGCACTGTTTGAAGAGCTTGAACCGGAAACTCAGGAAAGAGTCATGCAAACAATACGCGAAGACTCAAATACAAACTATGACAAACTCTTTCTAGGATATAGGTTACCTGAGATGGGCGACCAGAGCCCAAAGGCAAAAAGGACATGGAAAATTTGCAACATACTAGTGAACATGAGGCAAAGATGCAACAACTTGAAGCAGAGGGCAAGTTACCAAAAGCGACACCAAAGAAGAAGAGTAGAACAAAGTGAAAGTAGTGAAGAAGTAACTTCATCTAGTGAAAGTAGTGGCAATGAAGGAAAAAGAAGAGTTAAAAACTCAGTCAGGAAGAAAGTAAAGCTTGGTCCACGTGGGTTCTATTATGACATATAAATCCAACTATTCTATATTTTTACCATATGAAATGTACGCCGCTCAGAATATAACGCCAACAGTTTTGGATGCTATGAATGGAAATGTTTCCGAATGGTATAACGAATGCGACAATGCCATTAGAAGGTCAGAAATAGTTCCTGGAACTTACGAATATACAACTGCTGTTTCTTATGGAAACGTAGGTGAGTTTGGAGAAGGTTCTTCAACAACAGTAGATATTGCTTGCGACAGGTTTCATATAATTTCTATTGACAACTCTTTCTTATACGTGGAACAAGACATTGAAATAAAACCTTCTGCCAAGTTGTCTGACAAGAAAGGTTGCAATGGAATTTTCTATGTCGGATACCAATATGCTCCAGAAGTTTTCATGGGATATAAGATATATTCTAACTCTGACTTAGTTCAAACAGTAACATGGGCAAACTATGAATGGTTCGCTTTGAGAAACTCAGTACAACCACAAGCTAGAGAACAAACAGACCAGTATGCAACTATTGAGAAAATAAGAAGACTTGACCCTAACGTTCCAGGAGTTTATGTTAACCTTTCTGGACAAACTGCAGCAGCAGTAACCAAAGTAAAACTGAAACTTAGAGTTCCTTTGTCATCTTTCCTCATCTTCAGGTTTTTAAGATACTTGCCAAACTGGGCAGGAAAAATTTCTATCGAACTTACTCCAAGCAAAAATAACTTAGTCATTGCACCAACACAAGACCCATTCACTCTTACAGAGTAAAGGGAGCAAATCAAACGTCATTCGCCGACTTTTGCAAAGACAAAGTTGACTTAGACTTTGGTTTCTCAAACCTCAACACTGAAGTAAACTATTATTTCAATGCTGCTGGAACTGCTTGGGACCCAGTTAAGTTCACATGCGAAAAGTTTGAATGCAAGAGAATAGAAAGCAGACTTGCAGTCTATATGTTGGACCCAGATATTTCAAATGCTTTAGCTGCCAAATATATTGCAGTTCCACTTATGTTCCCTATACACCAAATATCTGTCAAAGACTTTGCAGGTGAAGTTGGAAACCAAAGTGCTGACCCAGGTGCAAGAACAGATATTGCCTTAACAACTGCAATGAAACATGCAGATACTATGTTTGTACTGTTCAGACGAACTATAAATGACTATTCTTGCTTCTACAACCCGGTATTAAATATCATATAAACATAGATGGCAAATACTATCCAAGAGAAGAATATTCTACAGTTGAGGATATGAGGTCATACAACTTGACATTAGATGCTATGAACTTTAACAACAACTTCACAACAACCATTAACCCTGAAATGCAAAGTTCTATTATGCCATATGTGAAAGTATGGACTCATACAGGAGCTCAAAAAACTCAATATACAAATGGAGACCGTTCAAACTTTTGGCTTGGCATTCCATTTGCTGACTCAGAAGACTTTATGGGTGGTATTTCAACTGTTGGTACAGTTCAAATACAATATACTGGTGACAGAGACGGTCCAGATGAATTGAAAGCAAAGAAGTTTACAAAACCAATAGCACTTTTCACGGAAGATGCTCTTTTGAAGATTCGTTCGATGAAACCTGCTGGGCTCCTCAGATTGGTATAACGACAGCTTCCATCGAGCAGATTTTGGCAGCAGGTCAGTAAGTTGTTCTTGAACTGACTTCTCTCCGTCAAATATTGACAGTACGCCAGTTTTGATATAATATTGTATTAAAACTTACCTTTAGAAATATCGGTCAGTTTTGTTGTTATATTTTTGTCTGCTTCAAGAACTTTCACCATCTCGGTTATACCAACTTTCTTTGCTTTATGAAAATATTTTGGTTCAGCAAAGACTGCTATTCTATAACATTTTCCATTGTTTGTATAAAGAACTATTCTGTCAATGAACTTGTATTGTTTGTGTGTGTAAACTTTGTTTTGCTTCAATTCGAAGAGATACTCAAATACGTCCATCTTTTTATTCTAAGTAAAATGTCATTTCCGAAAAATAGAAGCGTAAGTGTTTCAAAAGGTTTAATGGCGTGGCAGATGTGAAGTTAAATTCACCAACTCAAACAAACAGTCAAAGTGTTGTTGTCAATGTCAAAGAAAGAGATGTTGAAGTGGGGAAACCATACGAAGACGAAGATGGTATAACAATAGTTCCTGTAAAAGAACAACCAACATATCCTGAAGTTAGCAGAGACTTAAGTTCTGTTGCAGATATTCGAAACGACTACCAACAACTTAAAGACAAACTTAAAACTCAGGAGAAGATTTGTCAAGCTTTAGGTCTAATGTTAAACTTGGTCGAACACAACCCTGTAAAAGTGAACTCATATGTCATTGCACCTCATGAAATTTTGAAAGAACTATTGAAACTTTTGACAGAGGCAGACGATATAAACATCAAAGAAATAGAACCCGACATTGCTTGCTGTGGTGTTTCATACAATGTCATTGACAAGATATACGTTATGAAAGGAGGTGAAACGTTGAACTTAAAATATAGTTTCCCAGACGTCATAAAAATATTTGACGACCACAACATTTCATTAAATTGTTTGCTAAGTAAAAATGTCAAAACTTCTTGAAAGATGTTTGAAGAAAAACAATATAGACTTTATTTCATGTAAAGGACTTTACACACTTTTGAACGATATGAAAGACCCTGTTTTGTTTGTTCGTGTAGACAAAGGAAAGTTCTATGTCTTTACAAAATATTTGAACTTCTTAGACAGAGAACTTCAAGAAACGCCATGTGAAAGTTTAGATGAAGTTCTTCTCCACTTTCAGAAAAACTTTTAAATATATGTAAATGGCAGAAGACATAGTGGTTTATACTATTACGACTAAAAACCCTGAGTCATATAATTCTATAACAACAAACTTACAAAGTCCTCAAGGACGATATTGTAAACTGACCTTAAACACGATGACGACTAAAGCCTGTTTTGCTCTTTTGACACCAGAAGACTTTGTTGTTGTGAATGGTAAAAAATACTCCTTTGAAGATACTTACTCAGATATACCACCAACAGGTTTTGTTGACTTATTTAATACTTTAAGGACGGATGTAACATGTGCTGCAACTAGAGCAGGTTTCATTATGTTTGGATGTCCGACTGAGTTTAGTATAAACGATATGAGCTATAATACAAAACTTATATCTGGTTTTTACTACCAACAGTTTCCTATAACAGGAAAAGGTGTCATACAAGGAATGTCTGTTCCATTGACTTTAAGTACACCTATTTTATATATTGTTTCAAACTTAGGTTCAAAGTGCTATTCGAATGTCGACAGAAACTACTATGACCAAAAGATACTCATGCGTATAAACAACACTTTCTCTGCTGGTTTGCCTATTGTTCATTCGAATGCAGAGTTTTCAGCTTTAGTAAACTCAAACACTTTAGCAAACATAAACTTAACCTTAGTTGACGCAAACTTTGTTCCTGTAAAACTTTTATGTCCTATGTATTTGTCAATGACGGCAGAAAGTTTCGAATTGGAAGATGCAACTGGTGAAAGTATTGTACTACAAGAACAACTTCAACAACAAATAGCTCAAGAACAACAAATGCAACAAATGGAACAAATGCAACAACAAAGTCAAGAACAACAAATAGCTCAAGAATAAAAAAAATATTTTTTTTATTTTTATAAAAAAATGTACAGAATAGACGTTTCAGATTTTTATGACTTCCAAGCGTTCAGAAATATGTGTCCATTTCGAGACTATAACAAAGCAGTCGAGAATTTGAAACGTTTAGTCATTTATGTCGACTCTGCCCCAGAATGTTATGTCATGAAAGAATGGGATGTAGTCTTTAACAAACCTAAAGCGACAATAGTTTCAGAACAAGAATGTAAACAGAAACTTAAGAAAATAAAAGTCGTACAAGTTGGTATGAAGATGTTAGATGCTTGGGATATCTTATTGTCAAAGTTAGAAGATTTTTCAGTTCGTGGTATAAAGTTCTATACACCTTCTCCAAACTTCTATTCTATCTTCACTGGATATAAATACGAACAAGTAGAATGGAAAGAAAATGTTATAGAAGCTTGGTTAGACCATGTCAAAGAAATTATATGCAATGGAAACGAAAGAGTCTATGAGTATATCTTATGTTGGTTTGCAAACATCTTACAACATCCAAGTGCTAAAAATGAAACTGCTCTCATTCATAATTGGAAAACAAGGAACAGGTAAGAACACTTTCTTTACAGATATCTTATGCAAACTGTTAGAGGGCTATTCGAACCCTAATATGACAAACTTAGAAAACATCTGCGGTAAATTTAACTCTTCAATAGAGAATATGAAACTTATAGTATGTAACGAACTTCAAAGTATAGATACAACAAAAGTTTTAAACTCAGATGCTTTGAAGAGTCTTATAACAGACAAAGTTGGAGTTGTTGAAAGAAATATAGAGACCAAAGAGTTTGTGAAAATGTTGCAAATTTCATCATGGTTTCAAACAACGCCGTTCCGATGAAGTTAGAAAGTTCTGACAGAAGATATGTAGTTGTCAGAACGTCAGAGCTCATATGCAAGATACAGAATATTTTGACGACTTAGCAGAAACTTTGACATCTGACTTTTACAACCACTTGTTCTCATATTTCATGACATTAGATATTTCAAAGTTCAATCCAAGACAAATTCCACATACCGAAGAGAGACAAACATTGTTAGAAGCAAACAAGAGTGTATATGAACTGTTCATAGATGAAACTGACTTTGAGTGTTTAGATGAAAGGTCATTGTACGATTCGTATAAACAATATTGTCAAGAGTATGGTTATATGACAGCGTCTAAACGAACATTCTTGGCAAATGTCAAAAGTCTTTTAGACGTACAGAATGGTGTATATACAAAGAAAAATTTTTCTGAGTAAATTTTAAAAAAAATATTTTTTTTATCCGATAGAAAAGATGACAAAATTCATCTCAGTCAACAAGTACATGTCAGGACTTAAAGAAGAACTAGACCCATTCACATATTTGAATGTTTACTTCTACCATTTTGAAAAGTCTTCATTTGACAAAGTTTGGAACATCGAACCAGTTAAGTTTGCTATTGTGACTAAAAATGGTGCGAAATTTGAAGACTTAGACATAGAAGGTTTGTTAACAGTCAAAGAAAGTTTTGACAGAAGGTTCTCAAACCTTAAAGAAGGCAAAGCATACAAACTTGTTATACCTTATGAACCAAAGAAAGCAGACGACTATGAATATTATGAGTCTAAGATAGTTGAAGTTCAAGGTAAATTGGGTAAAAAGATTTTAGAGTCTAAGCCAGTGTTTGCTCCTAAAGAGGAAGAGAACATTGACATTGACCCAGAAATGTTCTAAAAATAAAATTTTATTTTTACATGTCAAATTTCTTTTTCTCTGGCTCTGGTTCTTTCTTCTCTTCTTCTACTTTCTTTTCTTTCTTTTCTCTCTTCTTCTTTCTGGTGGAGTTATGTCAAACTTCTCAGAACCATATTTTTGTAAAAGTGCTTTGTCATTTAATAGCTCTTCTATTCTGTTTTCTATTTCATTTTCAAGAACAGCGCATGTGTCTTCTTTGCATTCTAAGAAGTTTTGTTGGACTTCATCTCTCCAAGAGGCGTCATCTCTGTCAACAAGTCTGTCATTGACAAATTTTAAGACTTCTCTGCTTAAGGTTTTATGGTTCTTGTCATATTCCCAGAAACAGAACTTTAGAACAAATTCACCTTTCTTGTTTACACTATGTAAGATTTTATGGTCGACAGATGTTTTGCTGTCGAAAAGCTTGTCTCGAATATAGATAGCGAAATCGCTAGACATTTCCTAAAAGATAAAAATTTTAATTTTTCTAAAAATATGTTAGAAAAAAAGTTTGCTGACATTGACAAGAAATTTGAGAATGTTTTAAACAAGAACAAGAGGAAGTTGGAAAATGCTCAGATAAAACCCATACATGACAAGTTCTTATTTGCTCAGAATGGTATAACAGGTCTAATGCACCACCTGGGTCGGGTAAGACTTTCACTTATCTTAAAATGGCTGCACAACAACAAGAACTAGATGAGAAGAACCCATTCTATGAGTTAGTAGTCATTTGTAGTACTTCTGGTCAATTTGACCAAACCGTCAATTCGTTCAAAGATATTATAAAAAAGTCTAAGTTAGTATGTATAAAAGATACTGAGTTGTTAGATTGGATAAAGAAGTACCAAAGAAGAGTTTTGAAGTACAATGCTATAAATGAGTATGTCAATTCTAAGTTTAAAGACCCAAATGAGGAAATGCAGAGAATATTAGAGAAGAAACACTTCAGAAACAAACAGAAAGAGATTGAGTACATTTCGAAGAAATTGCAATCTTACGATTGGAAGACTTACCCTCACAGATGTCTTCTTATCTTAGATGACTTTGCTTCTCATCCTTTGTTAAAGAACAGAGAACAAGACATGTGTCGAATTCTTAAGAAGCTCAGACACTTTAACATCTCTGTTGTCATTTGTGTACAGACAGCAAGAGTTTAAGTAAGGATGTAAAGAGAATACTTACTGATATCATACTTTTCCCCGGATTGTCCGAAGACGATTTCATGGAACTTATGAAAGAGTCCATGGCAGGTAAGTTTGACAGACATGAACTATGGGAGAAGTACAAAGTCATACAAGACCCTCATACTTCTTTCAGAATTCACATCTACGCGAACAAAGTTCAAATTGTAAAAAGTCAAGCTTGAAAAATATATGGTTCATTTACTCTTCCTCTTTGAAGTTGTCAAAATACTCTGTTATCTTTTCCTTCAGTAGCGGTAAGTCTTCTTTGAAGGTAAGTATTGTACAACCTTTCATATCATAGTGTGTTTGAGGTAACGTATCTTGAACTATCTGTTTAACATCTTCATTCGGTGTCATTGAAATCGGTAAGTTTTCGCGATAGAACCAATTTCTGTCAGATTTGTAAATCTTAGCAAGGTCGTAAAAGCTTTTGTTGTTTCTTCTGACTAAATGCAACATAACCATATCTCTGTCTTCTTCATTTTCCATCTCTTCAGTGTAAATCATATACTTATAGTTCTTTTCCTTTCCTTTTGGTACCGAACGTGGTATTCTTTTCTGTATGTTTTTGTCTTTTGCTTCAATGACTTCATCTTTTGCTTGAAGTTTGTTCTCTAGCTCTTCACGTTCTTGTCTATGAATTTCATCTAACATCATGAAAATATAACAAGCGTAACGAGGTGAAGCCCACATTGCTACAGCATTTACAAGAAGTCTATGTACATACCAACCTCTCAAACCAGGAGCCAAATTCTTGCGATTTTCGTACGGAATCTCTACCCTCGGTTTTCCGAGGGTAGCAAACATATGAGGAAATTCTTCTAAAAGTTCTTTTGTCTGTTGGTTTTCAAACCAATGAAATGCTTGCTTTGTAGAACGAAGAGCATTCAAAATACTTTGCATTTGGTACATGTCATCTTTGCCGAACGAATGAGACGTAACTGTTTGTTATACTGAACCCACTCGTATTCTTCATTTATATCTTCATGAACGATAGCAGTTGTTGTGTTCTCTGTTGTTGACATTTCTGTCTTTACATACAAAATAAAAAATAAAATAAAAATAAAATTAGCGTTATTTTCTATCTTGTATAAAAGACCAAAAATAAACGCTTTACATGTATTTTTCAGCAACTTCGTCAAATAATTTTATAGCTTTGTCGATTCTCATCTACTTCAAACGTTTCTTTACCTCTCGTGGGAGCACCATACATTTTCTCAAAACTTTTCAAGCAGTTCTGTTTCAGCAGCTCTCATATCGTTAACAAACGCAACCTTAACTCTATTGACTGTAGAGTCATATCTTTTAGTTATATTATATGTTCTTCCTATCTTATATCTCTTTGTATTGAAGTCCTTCGGTTTCTGAACGATGTAAAGTAAGCCTTCACAGCAACGTTCCGTATCGAATGAACCATATGTTATGAAATTATATCCAACAACTGGGTCAATCCAGAACAAAACTAGTGGTATAAGACTTTTGTCGATGAGATATGCTGTAGTTCCATAGAATCTTACCGATATCATAAGCTCAGGATTTCTTGTCAAAATTTTCTGAGTAGAAGCATTTCTAACCCAGTCGCTTGCTCTCTTTCCAGATGGAGATATAATGTCTGACAAAGAATATTTTTTGTATTTCTTTGAGTATCTTACGTTTAAATCACCAATTCTAACCACTTTGGTGTCATTGTCTATCTTTTTAACTGTTTCAAACTCAGTGTTTGTCATTTCCTGTTCTTACATACAAAATAAAAAAAAATATTTTAAAAAAACTAGCGTTAATTTTATTTTTTCTATCTTGTATAAAAGATATGATTTCATAGAGTTTTTTTACGATTTGCATGAGTTTTAGGCAACCCCTGTAAAAGTCGGGGTAGCATTTTTTCACGATTTTCATGAGTTTTTTCACGATTTTCATGAGTTTTAGGCGAGTAAGATTTTTTACTTACTCGCAATTTTTCACGATTTTCATGTGTTTTTTTTACGAAGTGCAAAAGTTCTCTTCGTCAAAAAATAACAGTTATATAATGAAAAAGTGTCATTTTTTTCATGTCAGAAGACTCGAAGGTGCAACACTTCCAAAATACCGACGAACTCAGAAGAGCAGCATGGCAGTATGTTCTTGACAACTTCTTTGAGTTCTCCAGGTACACCTTGGAAAATGCTGAAGAACTCCGACACAGAGAATTTGGAGAAATTGCACTCCAATACTACCTTGACAAACAAAGGGTAAAATAAGACTAAAAACTTAACGTTTAAAAAGTGACATTTTTATGAGCTCCGAGTCACCGAGAAAACTTGGTCAGATGTTAGCAGCTTACTTCCCTGAGGAGGATGGAAGCGTTACATACGTAAGGTTCAAAAACAACGAACCTGGAATTGCGTACAAAATTCGCAATTACATGACCATGGAAGAGTACGAAAGGTTCCTACAAGAGAAACCAGCTCTAAACAACTCAGAAAAGAAAGAATAAAAAGTTTAACTCGTAATTGTTTATTTTTTTACTTGTATGGGCAAGCTGCAAGAATGAAGTCGACTATCTCAGTCTTTGTCTTGACGAGCTGGACGGCTCTTGCGAGTACGTCTGTTTTGCGGTCTCCAGCTGGTGTTTGACCTTCGTAATTGCGCATGTTCTTGAGAGCTCCAACTGTAAATGGCTGTAAGATGAAGAGTCTCTCAGACTGCTTGAGGTAGTCTTCACGGTCACGAACCGAATCTGTGGTACGAGTCGAATTGGTCGACTTTAGGGAAGAGACTGAAAGCCTGTCATCTTCCATAGGGGCTGTGGCATACTCTTTGCGTAAACGGTTCAGACCTTCCTCGAACTCTTGGTCTCTCTTGGATTGAGATTGGAATTGGAATTGGGGTGGAGGGTTTGACATGAACATCCAAGGGTTAGGGCAGTAAGGCATAGGCTGAGGAGGGTAGTTCGGGAAGCCTTGTGGTGGGTAGTAACATTGAGGTGGAAATTGGTAGTAATTTGGTGGAGGTACTTGCTGGAACTGAGGTTGCTGAGGTGCAGGGGCTGGTGCTTTAGGTTCCTCTGGCTTGGGAATGGACTCGGTTGGTGGTACGTCGGACATTGTCTTGAAACAATAAAAGACTTGTCTTGAAAAAGTAAAAGACTTGTCTTGAAAAAGTAAAAGACTTGTCTTGAAAAAGTAAAAGACTTGTCTTGAAAAAGTAAAAGACTTGTCTTGAAAAAGTAAAAGACTTGTCTTGAAAAAGTAAAAGACTTGTCTTGAAAAAGTAAAAGACTTGTCTTGAAAAAGTACGGGTATCGTCTTCAATCAAGACCACTGTTCTCAAATTTGAGAACTTTACACCAAAAAATTTCTTGAAAAATAACGGGTCTTGTCTTGAAAAAGTAAAAGACTTGTCTTGAAAAAGTAAAAGACTTGTCTTGAAAAAGTAAAAGACTTGTCTTGAAAAAGTAAAAGACTTGTCTTGAAAAAGTAAAAGACTTGTCTTGAAACAATAAAAGACTTGTCTTGAAAAAGTAAAAGACTTGTCTTGAAACAATGACCGACATAGACCCAGCAGATGAGGCAATCTACCTTATAGAGATAAATGAGCTAGTTAGGAACTACCTGAGCCATCTGAAGTCAAACAAGACCATTGCAGGCTGGGTGTCTGGAAGAGGTGCGCTTAAAATTGAAATTGACACCGGAATTGTCCTGCAAATACCAGAAAACACTCCTGTAGACGACATAAAAGAGATGAAGAAAGAAACCCTCTTGAAGTTCTTTGCAAAGCGTCCGTGGATACAACTTCCAAACAGAGAGAACCCAACTGTACGAATTGCCCAAATTCTCAGAGGACTCTTACACTTCTCGGGTCAGGCGTTCTTCATAAACACAGAAGGCGACATCGTACCTTTACAGTAAACATCTATATGGCACGCTTTGAGTAAAAACATTTTTTTCATTTTTGAATGAAGCAAGTTAAATTCGTCCCACACCAAACTCAATGGACCGATGAAGAGTTTCAAGCTATGGTTGAAGGTGTTGAGAACGACATAGACGGCGAACTTGAAGGAGCTCAAATCACAATTGCAACCAAAATTGCAGAAGTCAAGGAACAGATAGCTCCACTTAAAGCTACCAAAGCTACTCTTGACCTCATGGATAGTTACCGTTTAGATGTCAAGAGTGGAATAAGACAATTAAAATTAAAACTTCTAAACTACGAAGCTATACTCCAAAAGTTAGCAGAAATGAGAAGACTTTACCAGAGCTACTTACATGTAAGGGACTTACCTTCAAGCAATCCGACCAAAGATGAATTTGTTGACATTGTCCCAATTTTGTCCGAAAGTCAGCTCAGATGTTTCGAACTGCTCCCAACATATCCAGAATATGAACGTTTGCCTGAACTCTTCCGCAATCTCAAAAAACGTTTTTTGGTTCTCATGTTCGAAACTTTTATCGGAAGAGACAACAAACGTTCAGAAGAAGAACAAGATATTATTTTAAACTTGTTGTATGACTTAACCGTCATAACAAGCTTTTTGAAGTAAAACCGTCATTCTCAAACCACTTCATTTTTTCGATGTCCGAACAAGCACCGAAGCCAAACTCAATGGCAGATGTCCTTTCAAGGTTGCCAGACAAGCGCCCAGTTCAAATTCAAATTGCCCAATTGAACGCTCATCTGACAACCACCATTAAGACTATCCAAGTAGTCTTATGGAAGAGATAACCAATCTCAAAGTCGAAGTCCTCACGAACCAAGCTTCCAATAAGAAAGTCCTGAACGATTTCGCGGAAACCTTGCGCCAATACAACAAAGAGAACCAAAACCTTGCCAGACTCATCTACCGTTTCTTCGAAGAGATAGACGCCATCTGGAAGGTACTCGGAAAGGACAGAACATGCAACACCGTACTTCGTGAGTACCAAATTGAAGAAGGAATTTTCGAGGAAGAAGAGAAACACGAAGAAGAAGAGGAAGAAGAAGAGAAACACGAAGAAAAGGAAGTTTGGGCAACCCTTGTTGCGATGACAGTTATGAAATTTCCCAACCCTACCCATACAAAATCCGCAACAGGGAGACCGGCAAGGTTCTTACCCCAGTCCTCAACAACTTGGGACACTTGAGCCTTACCCTTCGGAATTACGGTACAATTTCCATGGGAAGGCTTGTCGGTATGCAATGGGTTCCAAATCCAAACAAGAAGACGAAGGTCAGACACATTGACGGTGACAAGCTCAACAACCGTAAGGAGAACCTCGAGTGGTTCTAAGAGTAAAAAAATTTTATTTTAGGGGGAAACCCCGAGTAAATTTAAGTTTTTAGTTGCGTAAGTAGCTTAAATTACGGATAATTTGGATAAGTAGTTCCTGACCTCTGAATTGGACTCTTTCGTCATCCCAGTTGCGTAGGAGGTCGTCCCAGAGGAGTTGGTAGAATTGCCATTCCAAGGACGATTTGTCCTCCCAGGCATTGAGGATGTACTGCTCGTAGAGTCTCATGACCTCTGCCTTGCACCAGACACCCTCTCCCTTGGAACGTAAGGCTTCTTCGAAGTGCTCGAATGCGATTGGCTGCGGGACCATCCGAAATGACACTTTTTGTCCGTTTGGTCAATGTTCGTGTCTTGTGCCATAGTCGACGAAAATACAAACAAACAGGTTATATATGAGTTTGAGACCAAGAATGGTGTAACTCGACCTGTCCGATTCAAATTCGAATAAAAATTTTTTATTTCATGCAATGTTTAACTATTTCACCATCTTCTTTAACACCCCAGTACTTCCTTTTCGATATTACATGAACTTCGGTGAAAATTTTGTCCAATTTGAATTGACCCATCTTTTCACCGACCATACCCATTTCAATGAGTTTGTTGTATCCTTCTTCGTTCGTCATGAGCGCATCGATGTTCTCATAGTATACCTTCACTTTGGATTTAACTTCCGAGAAGAATTTGTTGTAGTTGTCAAGGACTGCTTTTGCGAACTGAGGGTATGACCAATGCTCGACAATAGGTTTTACTGTGGTTACTAAGCCATTTTGACCTTCGGTGAACTCGTATTTCAAAACAAAAGGAGAAAACCTTTCAACAAAGTTGTCGACCTTCTCATAATGTTTACTCTTCATCTCTTGAGGTTTCTTAATGGAATATCCCCATGTCGAATTCATAAGCAATTTGAGTGTCATTGCAAGTTTGGGGTTTGAAGCTTTCCTAATATCATACAGTTGTTGTATGACTTTTCCAACTGTATAGTTCCTTCCCGGGAACTCACCATCTTCGTTTGGAATTCCAGTCGGAATATATTGGACAAACCTCATGTATGCAGCGTTAAGGTCGACATAGTATATTTTTTCATCTGAGTCGAACTTGTCGCAACCAATGGGTCCAGTTCGTGGAAATTCAAGTGAGTCTCTTATCTTCTGAGAAACTTCGCCTGCTATCTCATAAACATCGTCGAAGCAACCTGTTTCATATAAAACCTTCTGACCTAACTCTGATGCTCTCCAATACAATTTGACGTCGATTGGATGCCTCAATGGAAGTTTGTTTATAGCATCTTGAAGTTCTTGCAACCTCATTGGAAGTTCTTCTGGTTCAGGTTGGTATCCGAACAATCCAACTCCTTTTGGAACTGTGTACTTCTTTTGTGCTATAACTTTGTCTGGAACAACTTTTGGTCTTGCTAACAATGAAAAGTTTGTTTCGTCTTTTGGTACAAAAGTTTCTGTCAGCTTGTCATCTGGAATTGGTTCCAACAAGCCTTTCTCGAAAAGAATGTTAACAGCTCTGACAATGTTGCACTTGCCTTTTCCGAACAATGGGTTTGTAAGACTTTCGTTCAACATGAAGTGGTTGTGGACAATTACAATCTTCAACCATGGTAAGTCTTTGTCAACAACATAGTCGTCATGTGAAGAACCTTTAGCTGTAGGTATGTTGACTCGGATATTGACATTTGCCAACGGTGCAATTTTTGACAATTGACCTCTGAGCATGTACCTTGTCTTCACACATGACTCAAGATACTTCATTTTCTCATCTGTAACAAGACCAGAGTTCCTGAGACATGTAAGAATACAAGGTTCATTGACAATTGTTTCAATTGAATTGTAAATTCCATACCTTGTCAAGTCAATGTCAGACTTATTTCTGAACGGGAAATACCCAGCATGTTGTCTGACTGCTTGAGGGTTGTGTTGATACCATTCGAACTTCACGCTTGCAATTCCTTCAATTGCATTCAAAATATCTGAGTCGGAGTCAAACATTTGTTCTCTCTTTGTAGTCTTGAAAGCGTCAAGAAGTTGTGCGGCTGTTGTGACATTGCCATGTGCATAGTAAATATGACCATCTAAATCTGTTACGGTTAGTCTGAGATTGTATCCTTTCTTATTTCCGTCTTGAATGGCAGCAAGTACTCCCATGAAGCCTTCTTTGTTCTTTCCTTCGTCAAAGTTTACTGTAAAGGTTCGACCAGAAGCAATTTTACTTCTAACTTCACGATACTTCTCATATGCATATCTTGTTCTTTCCATGGGAGCATGTGCGTCTTCACCCTTCCCTTTTTTCCTTCTCAAAGGATACAATTGTTCATCATGTTTCCAGTAGAACCTGGCAAAGCCGTCGTGTCCTTCAACTTGAGGCTCACTAACATCGAAAGGCATGTTCATAAGACGCTCTTCTTCTAACCTCTCTAATCTGTTTGGATAATTTGCACGTGCTGTTTCTAGGTCCATTTCGTAGCGAAGACCAGACAATTTGTCATAGACTTTTATGGGTCTTCCCTTCCTATATTTAAACTTCTTTGAAACTCTCCAACCATATCTTTCTAACTCTGCTTTTATTCTAGCAGACCTTCTGTCCATTCTATATGGGGGCATTTTTATAAAAATAAAAAAATGTTTTTTCCTTTACTTTACATAACCACCCGCTGCCATAAGTCTTTGACGCCAACCCATACCAGCTAATGAAGGTTGACTTGGTTTAGTATTGAAACTAACCTTTGGTTTTGGTTTATCTTCAGTTTTTGGTTTCTCTTCTTCTATCGGTTTTTCGTCACTTTTCGGTTCCTCTGACTTTACTTCACTTGCAGGAACAGTTGTGTCGTCAACATCTTCATAAATGTCATATGCCATTTGTTTCTGTTTTCCTTTCAACTTTTTGTGTTTGTTGTAAAGTTTAGAATATTTCGACTCTAAGTCAATGAGATGTTCTATAATGAACTGTTGGTCAGTGAAGTATACTTTCCCATCTGTTGTCTCGAAAGCTCCTTCAGACTTCAATATTTTATTTGTGAGAGTCTGTTTCTTTTTTGAGATACTAGCCGTTCCATTTTTATGAAAAGTGACTTTGTAGTTAGAGTTTGTATTTCCAGACCTAGCACTTTCTATTATTGAATTTTTCTCTTCATCTGTAAGTTCTTTGACAGGTTTTGACAATGGTTCTGAACTTTTTGTTTGTGGTGTCAAATCTACCGTTTCAACTTCTTCGGTCATTTCATCTCAGTAAAAAATTTTAGTTTGGTTTGTTTTCAACTGGTTGTTTAGGTTTTTTAAGTCGGTCTAAAACTTCCTGAGGTATAGGAAGAACTTGACAAACACGTGGTGGTGTAACTGCTGGAAGCCGACAAATCCATCTTGAACCCATTTGTCTCAATGCTGTATTGTTCATTTCATCTCAGTAAAAAAATTTACATTCCCCACGTTTGAGGTGGTTGAGGTTGGTTGTTGTTTACCCACTGTTGTGCATGGTTATATCCTCTGTTAAAGAATCTTTCACCTTGGTCCATATAGTGCCCTGCTTGGTTATAGTAGTCATTTGCTTTGTTATAGTAGTTTCCTGCTTGTCTTCCTACATTGTCCATCCATCCTTGAACTTTTCTCTTGTTTTCAGGATTTGGAATAAGATTTGCTGCATCTCGTGCTACCTCCCAACCTTTCTGTACAGTTTGTATAATAGGTTGTGCTTTCTCTTTCAGTATACCTAATGTACTCAAAATCTTCCTTCCAATTCCAAATGCACCTCTGGCTAGTGTTCCCACTGCGGGTAAAAATCTAGATGCGACTCCTGCTAATGCGCCAAATAAACCCATTTCTTATGGGTTAAAAATGACGAATTCAAACAAGGACCCGTATGTTTCTAAGGCGACAAAGAAAGCACTCATGGTAAAAATCTTTAGTTCAACACCAAATGCTTGGTTTATGGATATCTTGGAAAACATTCCGAGGTATAGAGAAGATGGACCACCATACTGGCTAATATTTGTTGGTCAAAACACAAGATACTGTGAAGCCATACCATTATGGTCCAAAAATATTTTAGATGTGAAAACTGCTTTGACAATATTCGTTGACAAATACCATCCAACAAAACTGACATCTGACTGTGAAAGTTCTTTCAAATCAGACGATATTAAAAACTATCTGCGTTTCAAAAAATGTAAACCAATATTTCATTGTCGACCAAAACCATTCTGCTCTTGTGTCATTGACAGTTGTATAAAAATCTTAAGAGACTTAAATCAAACCACAAGGTGGTGAAGTAAATGAAATGTCATATGACGACAAGTACAGACATTTATCCATGGCAAAGATGAGACAATTTTAAATATTTACAATACCCGTAAACAAAAAGGTTTGGGAAACCACTCCCCCGAAGAAATGAAAAACAACCCTGACTTAGAGAAAACTATTATATTTAATAGTTTAGTCAAAAGAGACAAACAAAAAAGAATGCCAGGCTTCAAACTTAAGAAAGGTGACAAAGTAAAAATAGAAATACCTAAACGCGACCCATATGAAAATACTATTGACTATGACAACAATGGGAACTCGACAGTACTCACGTTCTGTTCGTAAAAATAGAAGAAAGTATACAAGAGAATATTATGAAGTTTTAGGCAAACATGGCAAAATGTACAGACTGCAAGCAGAAGATAAAACTACTATTGTCAGACCTCGTTTCAAACTTGTTAAGGTTCAAGTGGTATACTTTCAAAGACAGTTCCTAACAAATATAAGACAACTCCTGACGAATATGCTAAAGAAGTTGAAAATGACGACTAAGCATTTCTATACCATGCGTAAACTGTCATGTAAGGTGGCATGTAGTCTTTACTTTGTCCTGTTGTTTGCGTATACCTGAAACGCGATGTGAATGGATCCTCCTACATCAGTGTTACTCCAGTAACAATTTATAGCAAACTTAACGTCCTCTTTAACATCATATCCTTTACCTTTTGTCATTCCTGACCAATCCCAAAATCTATGACTATGCAAACCTGCTTCAGATGTACTTAAATTTATGTGAGTGACTGTGCGCAGGTAAATTTGCACCTGAAATCGTTTACTCCCACCTGTTTCCTTTGAAGAGTTTGCACAATACAAAAACCTGTCGACTATTTGAGTCCAAGTTCCAAAACCAAGTACTACTTCTGGTTTGGTAGAGTTCATTGACGTGTAAATAGAACCTATAGGATATACTGTTTGAAGTATTTCTGTCTTTAACGTTTGAAGCTCTGTTTTGTCAGCTTTTTTATCATATAAATCTTGAGCAGTGAATTTAACTTTGTTTTCATCCTCCATGACATAGACATTTCTACATCTAATGTCTTTATCGATGTTAAACCTTCTGGAAAGTTAGGAGGTTTAAAATATAATCCACCCCCACCAGTTTCTTCAATCGTTCCTAAAATACTTTTATACCAACAGTTGAGAAGAAGCTATGTGTATGTCCAACGTCACTTTTCCTGTTTAAGGTTTCTTGTAAGTTTGTAATATTTGCAATGGTATGTGTATGAGTCTTTTTAGAATATTCTTTGTCAGCTCTTGTCACTTCACTTGACATTTTATTGTCAACATATGTTTTATCCGCTTTGTCATCTAACATTGCTGGTAGTTCATCTACGTCATAGATGTTATGTGTATGATGTTTTTGTGGGTATGTTCTATCTGTCCATGCGAAAATATAGTCTCTTGTTGCATCTACATACTCTTTGTCAGCTTTCTTTTCAAGGCTAACGTTTAAGTCTGTTATTTCAGATATAGAATGTGTATGTCCAACGTCACTTTTCCTGTTTAAGGTTTCTTGTAAGTTTGTAATATTTGCAATGGTATGTATATGAGTCTTTTTAGAATATTCGTTTTCAGCTCTTGTCACTTCACTGACATTTTATTGTCAACATATGTTTTGTCCGCTAGTTCAAGATGAGTATGTTCTTTCGTTGCATATGTTGCATCTGCTCTGTCATGTTTCTTGAACTTTTTCAATGACATATTCTTTGTCAGCTTTGTTGTCAATATCTGCTTTCAAAAGAAGTTCATCTATAGGTTCTCGTTTAAAGTTCCTTTTGTTGGATTTATACAAACAGTATGGTTCTTACTGTCTTGAAACAAAACTCGTCTGTCATTGGGTTTAATGTCAGTTTAAGTTTCCTTCTTTCAATGACTCAGATATCTTAGAATAGTTTGAAAAGTTTGTTGTGTTCTTATTTAGAGCTTGCAAAATGAGTTGTCGGTTGTGTTGTATTTCTCTCATAGACGCTGTTTCTTTCGACATTTTATTCTAGATAAAATATGCTTTCAATAGAAAAAGAAAATTCAAGAGTTGCTACAACTAAACCATTAGATGAACTTTTTACGAATGTCGTCAAAAGTTTGAGACAGAGACCGTAAAGCATGAAGGCTATCGTTTTGACTACCCGTTAAGATGGTTAAGAGACCCATCCGTCACAAAAGCTATTGCTTTCGTAGAATGAAGTTCATTTCAGAAGCCATACATGGTTTCCCATTTACGGTCGCTTTTGAAGTTCGATACTATAACAAAGAAAAACGTACGTATGAGAAATTTGAACAGGGAAAACTTTTACAAGTGAATTTGCTTGTAAACTTAGAAACAACTCTTCAAGCTTTTCAAGAAAAAATAAACGATATCTATCTCGAATATGCAAACCAGTTTAACATTGACGAAGGAGAGTACCATCTCGATATTGTTTATGACAGGAAAAATGCAACTGTTAAAATCAATAGAATAGAAGACCTTGGAGAAAACGTTTATATTTCTACAAAATATAACAACTTGGCATGGTATAGATTTTTGAGGATGTTAAATCAGCCTGCAGAATATCCAGTACACCCGGACTTTTATGAAGTCGAAAACCCTAATGGAACATATGAAAATGTTTTTGACTCAGATGCTATTATCGTTCATGCTTCATTTCTGGTGCACAAAACTCTTTTTATGCTTGGCAAATGACTTTTACGAAAAACCTACAAAGCTATATGAACCACGAGTGGAAGTATTTCAGACTTTCAAGTATGGTTTACAACAGATGGAAGAAAGAGAATAGTTCCATTATACCATGCGTTTTACTTAGAACTTAGTCTCATATACAACTACTATCGAACGGTAAAAATATAATTTTAATACGGTTGAGGTGTTGGATTTGGTTGCCAACTAGACTGTGGTGCAGGTTCAGGCTGTTGTATAACAGGAGCTTGTTCTTCTGGTTCAGGGTCTTTAGGTATAATACCAACGAACTGACCTACTCTTTTACCAATATTTTTGACTCCGTTCCAAATTTCTCTTCCTACGGTTTTTATTCCATTCCATATACCTCTTCCAACATTTCGAAAGAAGTTTCCTATTCTTCCAAAGAAACCCATTTTACTATATGTAAAAATCTAATGTCCGCCTAGTCTCTTACGTTTCCTGTTGAGTTCCATAGCATTTTTAACTGGAGCTCATACATTCTATTTCTCCTCTGGTAGAAAACATATTCCGGGTCAACTCCTGTGTTCGCGTCATCTGCATAGAGTTGTTTATATCCCACTTCAGGGTTTGTATAAAACTCTTTCCATCTCATATTTGCATACCATGGTGGTAAGCCTAACGCAGCGTCATTTGACATGCAGTTTGCATTTGTACATCTGTTGGCACTTGACCATAGTTTGCCATTGCAGTTTGTATTCTAACTTCATTTGGAATATTCTCTGGGTTTGGTTGTCCAGGTTGCTGTGCATTCGCTAAGTTCTGTGCGTCCATTTAATATTAGATAAAAATATCTCTTACGAGTACATATGCTGAACATTTGCTGGCATTGGTTCATCTTCATATTCTCTATATCTTTCTGCCACGTCAAATAAGTAAATGACACAATGGAAAAAACCTAAAACAAGTAGTCCTATTTCAAACCACATTTAGTTACTAGTAAAATTTCTTTGTTGTGACACTTTTTCCGGTTTATAGGACCTCTCTCATATTCTATCTTATCGTATCTAAAATCATACTCATGTATATCCTCTAACCATCTCATGACACTTTCCAAACCACTTTTATCGGATGTAAAGTAAAAGCATGGATGGTTATGTAAAACGTCTAAAGTTTCTAAAGAGTCTCTCAAAGTCCAGTCTGCTTGGTATTGAAAATCGTATGTGTTATAGAACGGCGGGTCTACTATAAAGAAAACATTTTCCTTGTTTTTATATTTTTCATACAACTCTGTCCAATGACATCTCACAAACTCTATACCCTCAGTATATTTTTCTATGTTCTCTTTGAAAACCTTTGTATAGTTAAGATATAAAACTTTTGACATAAGTGTTTCAATGTCATAACTCTTATAGAACCACTATACAATAGTCTAGAAGATATACTATCCCAGTCAATATACTCTGCTTTTTTCAAAACCTCTCTGACAGTATTTTTCTTATCTAATGGTATACGTTCCATCTTACCTATAGGTATCTTTTCTTTCAACTCACTCAATATTTGTTTGTGTCTGGTATATGTTTGAGACGGTTCATATAGTTGTCGAAGTCATTGCATATAATCTTTGAGTTTGGGAATACGGTATGGCACAAATGGGATATATAGAAACTTCCACCGAACAAATCTACAAATGTTAGACCATTCGGTAGTTTCTTAAGTTCTCTCAATAGAATATCTTTACATCTACTCTTATTTCCAAAGAAGGGTAACGGTTTTTGTAAAATTCATTTTATATATATAATAAAAATGTTTTTTCCTGAAAAGTGACAGAAAAGTGACAAAACATCTTCGGGGCTAGAAGGGGCGCAGCCCCTGGAAGCCCCCAATACCTTTTTTTTTTTTTTATATGCGCACATTATAAGACATAAAATGAAATTAATTCCTTATTAATCAAAAATATTTTTTATCTTTTATTTTATAATAAATGAGTATAACAACTAATTCATTGAAATCTTTAAAGTTCACTAATTCAGAATTAGAAAATATTTTAGAAAATTTTGGAGACGGTTCTTATCCAACATATATGCAGAATGTGAAAGAGTTTTCTAGATTGTTGAATGAATTTAAATATAACGGACCAATTACTAAAAAGGCTATAATGAGATATTTATATCCCAAAAAAGTTGAAAACAGGAGAATATTCCTCTTTATGGTCCAGAGGACCTGGGCTCAGAGAGCCTTGAAACACCTCCTGAATATTTTGAAGAAAAAATTAAACAAGATGAATATTATAACGATGAGATTGAGAAATTGGAACAATTAAGAGATGAAATAGATGAAAAAATTAAAGAATTAAGAAATGCTGAAAATGAAGTAGAGGATTTAATGAATATCCCAGCTTCAGAATCAGAAGTTCAAAAATCACATGAGGAAAGATATAAAAATTACTTTTTGGAATCAACACAAAATTTATTAGATGGTGAAATAGACGAAACACTTTCAGAAGAAGGCACAAAATTTATTCATAAACATAAGTTACAATTTATTGACGATGGAGATTATCCATGTATATTACTTTCACCTCCTCTTGATTCTGAAAAATTCAAAAAAGCACTGAAAAACGTGACATATGCAACAAATACGATTAAGAAAGAAGACCATGATATTTACACAAATTATTATTTAAATAAATGTACAGGTGTTGATAAAGTTTTTGATTTGTTAGATAAAATATCAAAAGAAACAATTGGTACATATAAAATTTTATGTGATTGTGGTTTCATTGTTGAAGATACCGTTGATGTTTCATATGAAAGAACAGCTCCGAAGGAGGACGAAGTGGAAAGATCTATTCCATTCGTTATTAAGAACATAAAAGATATGAAAACTTATAAACATTATATTTATTCATTTATTTCAGAAAAAATGGAAGCAACACATAAATCATCTCGTCATCATTTCATAGCTATTCATACATTCCTTTTCAAAGTTGTGAAATTAAATAAGACAGGAATTAGATTTAATGTATCAGGGTACGCATTCTTGAGTAAATTAAAATGTATTCGTCACGTCGCAGATGATAAAAATTTATGTGTTCTTAATTCATTTTATGGACTTTAGCCCTGACTCTCTGAGTCTCAGACTTTAAAAAAATAAACTTTATTTTTATTTTTTAATTTTTATTCTTACATAAATGAACAAAAACGGAACGGCTAAAATGAATGATAATCAAATTAGAGCAGAGGTAGAAGGTTATTTAAACGCTTCTATAACATTCCTGATGGTGTTAATCCTAAAACTCGTAGAAGTTATTTAAATGAAGCCATAGATGCATATGAAGGGTTTGACATTTCATCAGAAAGTGAGAGGTTAGCAAGAATGTTAAACGTTAATATTGATTTTTATTATTGTGATCCTCAACCAGAAGACGTGGACATAAATAAGGTAGACTTTCCATTAGTGGAATCAATAATGATAGATCCAGAATTTGAAACAGTAAATATTTTATTAACACAGAGTCCATGTGGAAAACTTCACGCTGACAGAATAACAGACGTTGAAGCACTCACAGGATATAAAGTTTGCTCCTTTTGCAAAGAAGAAGTATATTCTATCCGTGATGATCCAGAAAGGAAAAACCAAAGAAGATTTTTAAAACATTGTGAGAAATGTAAAGAAAATAATGGAAGATTAATTCAAGACGTTCAATTGCAAAACACACAACAACCATATGCACCACATATCACGAAACAGAAGATATATCAGTGGCTATTAGCACATAATTTGCAGGAATATTATAAACCAACAAGATATTATATTACTTTTGACTTCGAAACATTAGAGACTAAAGAAGAACTTCTACTTTCTGAATGTGCAACTTTGAACGCTTACTTAAAACCATTTATGGTATCATCAACGGTTAAATTAAACGATAAAACATATACAAGGAATTTTTGCTTAACATCAAGTGATTCGTTCATCTCTGATTGGATTGAATTTTTATTTTCAACCTGTTCATTAGTTGCTAAATCAAATATTGAACAATATGAAGAATTAATGAATACATTAAATGAGAAACAGAAGGAAGCATTTAAAGAACTTCTAGATGAGGAATTCAATAAAGTGAATATCATAGGTTTTAATTCGGGAAAGTTTGATTTAAATTTAATTCTTCGTGATTTAAATACTGCAAAATGGAAGATAAAATCAATGCTGGGTTCTTCTTCACAATTTAAGCAAATCATTGTAAAGAAAACAAACGCTCCATATGAATTGAGATTTATTGACATCAGAAATTATATAGCGGGTGGGACATTAGACCAATTCACTCAAGATTTCGGAAACAATAAAACACGTGTTAAATCCTTTTTCCCATATCAATTCATCACATGGGAAAATTACGAAGAAGAATTATATAAAGAGGAACCATTCACTCAAGATTCATTTTATTCAGCATTAACCCAAGAAACTATATCAGATAGTGATTATCAAATATATCTCAATGATGCTAAAAATTTTGAGAATAGATTAGAATATTTTATTCATTATTGCAATAAAGACGTTGAAATTATGATTGACCCAATCGATAAAATTATTGAAGAAACATTTGTTTATAAAATTGACATGCTCCATAATCTTTCATTATCATCTAATGCATCAATGATTCGTTACGCTTTAGCATATAAAGACTTTAATCCTAACGAAACATATCCAGAAGAAGAAAATGTGGAATCAAGTTTTGAATTAACGAAAAAGTATTGGAAATATAAAATTGAATCATATAAGAAACAAGATGAAAAAGCAGAAAGAGATACTAAAAATAATGTTTCAATGGATGATTTTCAATACTATCATGATTTAATCCTTTCATCTAAATGCAAAATGTGTGGTAAAGCGTTTACATATGCAAATAAACCAACATTAGATAGAATCGATAATGAAAAACCACATACCAAAGAAAATTGTCAGTTAATGTGTTGTTATTGCAATGTCGTAAAATCAAATAAAGATGAAGATGTTCAACGTTTAAGAATTAATTTAAGAAATTATGCATTAAAAAATAATAATGATTCATAGTTTTTAAAATCATTTGTTTTAAAATAATAAAGCACTCCGCCTGTATAAAATAAATACATGGTCACTCCATCGAAACATAACCATTCAATATCTTCAAATGTTTTATCTGATGATTTCATAAAATTTAAAAATGGTGGGGTAAAATAGACCTCCGATTGTTTTATTTCTTCATTAACAAATGATATATCAGCTTTCTTTGCTAACTCAGTATCAACGTATTCCTTATCTGCCTTCTTATTTAACTCATCGTTAACATAAGTTTTATCTGCTTTAAGGTCTAAACATCCTGAAACCCATCCTGTATCAGCTTTAGTTTTTAAAATCTTTGATGTCCGTTCATGATACCATTCAACCCTTTCTATAATTTCATTATCTTTTTCATCCACATATTCCTTATCTGCCTTCTTCACTAACGCACTAGCCACATATGCTAACTCATCGTTAACATATGTTTTATCTGCCTTCTTCATTATGTCATTTAGGAAACCTTTTATGAATTCCTCATTTAAATTAAATCTTCCAATCTTCAAAACTTTAGGAAATGCATTTAATGCGTAATATCTCTGTTCTTCTGGTGGAATTGATGTTATATCATCCGTTATACCTTTAATTTTTGAATTCATAAATAAAATTTCTTTTATATTTGATATCACCGCACCACCTTTGCAAACGAATTCAAAATGGTCATTTTTCAATACTATCTCCAAATCTCCATATTTCAACCTTTGCGTTTGTTCTGCCGTCTTTGAATTATATGCATATGTGGCGTATGTAATGGTCTGTGGTTGCTGTTGTTTAATCATTTATTACGATTTAAAAATAAATATTTAATCCGTTATCTCATCAGCTATTTTTTCTATTTGAAATTGCCATAATATTTCATTCATGAATTCTAAATCACAATCAAATAGGTCAGTTATTCTAAATTTAATATTTGATAAATCTTTTGAATGAAGAATAAATGAATTCCCGGATAATTGAAATGGATATGATAAAGAAAATATGTTTAAGTTGATGGATAAAATGTTTTGTATTGATGGGTAAGAGTTAGGGTCTAATGTTTGATGTGAAAATCTCATTGGGGTATTAACTTTATCACATTTGATTAAAATGAAATTGGAACCAGTGTCAGAATACAAAACATCCCCAACATCTTTTTCAAAATTTAATATCCCCAACAATGAACGAAGACGAGGAGTACAAAATTTAATTTTCAGCGGAAATTTAATAAGGTTATTTATTTCATCAAGTTCAAAAAGTTTATCGGTTTTGATTTAAAATTTTCTTCATACCATACGATAAATGATTCATTTAAATAACTTAAAATTGTGTTAATATCCCTCACTATCACATTATTTATATACATATCATACGTTTTTTCATGGTCATCTTTAATAAATGATATATAATCTGAAGGGTCTAAAAGAATGGGATTAAATTTACCACTCACAGAAACGAGAGTAACATTATAAATTCCACTAACTGTTAAATTTAATTCACAACTATTATTCGAAATAATATTGATAATTGACATTTTTATTACGATTAAAAATATGGTAAAGCGTTATTTTCCAGTGATAAATAAAACTAGAATAAGATTACCTCAAGAATTCATAAATTCAACGAATAAGAAATTCATTCATGTTATAAATTTTAGTGTTTTCAGAAAATATGAGTCGATGTCATATTCATCATCAGGTTATATTTCACTTCATTCAAATTTAGTTCAATCAAACCCATATAATGACCATTTCATAAGATTTTCAGATGGTATTAAAAATGTAATTGATAGATTAAAATATGAACAGATTGACAATATCGAATTTTTGGAATTTTGGTTTAAATATCCCGATGGAAAAAAGATTGAAGTTAAAGATAAAGCAGATACTATAACAAAAACAATTACAATGACTGATCCAGATAGTGGGGAACAAAAAGAAATAAAACAAACGATAGAAACTGGTGAAAGGTCAATTATTATTGATTATGATTCAAAGGATTATTATTCGTTAATGTTAATGCTTGAATATTAAATAGCCTTAACAAAGAATTTTTCAAGTGATATTTTATATTCATCAACTATTTTATTATAAATATCATTATATGTTAAATGAAGTTCAGTTGTTGTTCCGTTCTTTGATATCTTAATTGTGCTAATATCCTTTATAGGATTTATTTTTGCAACTGTTCCGCAGCATGAAACCTCATCATCTATGAAAAATTGAATCTTCACGTCTGAATCTTGAACATCACAAAGAATGGCGATAATGTGAATTAATGATTCATAAGGTAAAATAATTAAACCGGATTGGTCAATTAAATTTATTATTGAATCATAATTATCAGTTATGATATCGCGATATATTTTCATTAATTCAGAATTAATGTCTATTTTATATGGGTTATCAAGTGGTGCTGGGTATGTTGGATAAGTGGGAATTTCAACAGGTTCTTTACCTGGTTCAGCTAAAATGATTGGGTCTCCATCTTCTTTATTTTGCTCCTCCTCCTTTTTCGGTAAGTCACGAGTTAATAAATTTGGTTGAGTTGCTGACCTTGTTAATTCAGGACTAACATTAACTTTAACATTTTGAATAATTCGTGATTTATCATCATTTACATTATAACCAACCGTAATCTCTGCTTTTGCGTTTGTGTTCTTTTGACTTGTGAAACGTCTTCTCATTTATAATTGAATAAAAAAAAGAAAAATATATTTAAAGTTTTATTTAGTTGTTACGGTAATATCCCAAGGTTCATCCTTGTTTGCTTATACTTTCTTTGTAACTGCACCAATTATGTTATTGATAATGGTTTGAGTTTCTTCCAGTCTTATTTTATCATTTACAATATCTTTAATCATTTCATTACATGCATTCTTAAAACCATCCGATTTTTCTAATTTACGTCTATCACTTTCTTTAATTAAATCAAAGTTATAACCTTGTTGAGAATAAAGTGGTTTCTTTATCAATTCCTTGAACGCTTCTGAAAGTGAAGATGAAGAAATTCTTGCCACTTGAATTGGTTTAAATTCTGCTTTCATTGCTTCTTTCTGTTCATTGAACACTGGATCGAATAAAGCAACTTTAAAGAATTTCTTAGCTGGAATTTCAGGTCTTAAATTTGCATATTGACCATCAAACTGATTAACATATCGTGGTAATCCATCCGGTCCCTCTTCAATAGCGTTTAATTCTTCATTGAAATAAGAATATGGATTATGACGGTATGAAAGAATTGGTCCATCTTTACTGTCTCCGATATGTTGTTTAACAGCTTTTCCATTTTCATCAAATTGCATAGGATAACATTCATTATATGCTTTACGTTTAGGATAATCCGTCATTGTTAATTTATACCCATTTATGACTTTAATATTTCCTTGACCATCAGTAACAAAGACTTCATTTATTCCATCAGGCTTTCCATTTGGTCCTGTAATGTCTGCTTCATGTGCTTCCCAATTTGGTCCATGACGTTTGGCATATGCTTGAGCTTCTGGTAATGTTAAAACGTTTCTCATTTGTTTAACATCCTTTTGAAGACCGGCAACAATGTGGACTAATTCTTTCATTCCGTCTGGAACTTTCATAGTTCTATTATATGCACCCTTTTTGTTTGTTCCTTGTTTTAATGGAACCTGTAGAAGATTTGCAATTTCTGTCATGTTTAATTATAAATAAAAAATAAAAATTAATTATAAAAAAGTTATTCGAATTTAATGGAACCTTTATTTAAATCAACTATTATTTTTCCATGTTCTCCTAATTGTTGATATTGTGTGTAAAGTTCATTAATGCTCATTGGTAAATTCACTTGATAAAGCATAACATTCAACTGTTGACGACTAAAACCACTGAAAATGAAAAGGGTGGACAGGTTTGATTTAATGTTTGTGCTTAATGCTTTAAAGTATTGAACAGCCATAAAGAATGAACACTGAATGTGTCGACATTGAGTTAATAATTGATTAAAATATGATTTCTCATTAGTTATTAGTTTTGATTTCACGGCATCATCTAGAAAAATTAGTGAATGCAAAAATTCTTTATCAAAATTTGAAATAGAAAGTGTTTCAAATAATTCGTCCCTTTGTTTATCAATAATTTTATCCTCTAATCCTTGCTTCTTGATTGTATTATATAACTCTTTATACATTAAAAAGTTTTTTAAATAATCTTCTGCTTCTTCTTGTGATAAATAAATAATTGGAATTTTTATTAAATGCTTTAATGATTCAAATGTATCATCTGAAGGTGAACCAGAACGGTTGATATAAATTAACACATGAGAATAAGGTGAAGTGTTAGCAATAATGATAATTTGTTTTAATATCGTTAATGTTTTACCTTTATTTTGTTTACCAATTGCTGCAGTGATTGAATTTAAGTAACATTCAGAATATGGAATTTTCATTAATTTTTCCTTAGATAGAGCATTTCTATTATCACTCAATGCTTCATTAATCATATCATCTACGTATGTATTATATACTCCTGCTAATTCTTCATAAGGGGTGGATGAATTTAAATCCATTTAATCAAAAATAAATTTATAATTTTAAACATTTCTATTCATCAATATTTCATCATATGAACTTCTATACTGTGGTGGTGTACCTGTTGGATGATATTTCAAACCTTCATCCGGTGTCCATGTCCAATATGTAGTCCTAGTAAACCAAACCTGAGGAGGATTTGTCACCTTTGAACAGTAAGTGTCATTTACACCCTGAATGATTGGATAAGCTTTCACTTGTACTGTAACTTGTGAGTTGAAAGTTTCTAATCCATCAAAGAATATATCCGCTCCATCACGTTGAACTGGAATAGTGCATAAGAATGAAGTTTGGTCTTTCCATGTTCTAGCTAATGGCGTGCCATCATCTGCATTCAGTGGTCTAGTTAATGAGTCCTCGTATTCTTCTGTGCATTCATTCACTCCATCTAAATCAGAAGCTTGAAGCATACGTGTAAAGAATATGTCACCCACTGTGGTCATCGCTTGATCGGGGAAGTTTCTGGAATCTATTGTGACCTGGAGACCTCGAAGCATTGGATTTTCTAAAACCGTTCTTTGCATTGCATTCTTCGGAAATGTTAACACAACATCTGTAACATTATGAAGAGCGTATGAGAAATCTGAGCTAATACCTTCAGGAGTGATGCAACCTCCATTTAGTGAACGAACGTCAATATGTTGAGCTGGAATCATGAATGGATCTTCCTTACTGAATAAACGTGGTATTGCTTTAATTGATTCTTCAATTAAACCGTATCCTGGTGTAATGCATTTATCCTCTAAAACTTCCATCTTTGTGCATGAAATAATAACGTCTTCAACTGTTGCGTCAGCAGATGTAGCGGCTAAGCTTGTAATTAATTTGGCAGGAAGTCCGATTTGTTGGAATTTGCGATCATATTTATAAACATGATTCATAATCTTTTCATAATTTTCATCAGTTATCTTTTCATAAACGTAATTTTGTAAATCAGCAACTCTTAACGGGTCAACCTGACAAAATACTAAAGTATCCCTGAAAACATAATATTTCAAAATGATTTCACCAAATGATTTGGGATAATCATCGAACGCCTGAAATGCTAACAAATCATTTACCGGAATAATCATATCAAAAGTGACATCAACTTCTTCATTTGCTTTCTTGAAAACTTCTGAAGGGTCAATATATTTTCCACATACTGAGTTATCATATTTTTGGACATTATTATATAACGAATGAACAAACTTTTTAACTTTCCTTTCTGATTTTGGTTTATATGTTGCAAATGCGAAAGATTCACGGGCGCAATCCATCTGAAGATAACCGGCATCACCTCTTTCGGTTTCTACTTCTAATTGTTTAAAGCTTTGATTTGATGATTTATAACCAACGAATAAACGCATGCATTTAAAAGTGGCATCACATGTGAAAGCTTTATTTGAAACTAGAGTTGCTTTAACTTTGCGTTTAATATATGTGTCACCTAATTGATTCACATCATGAGCCGGATTTGTAATTCTTAAATGAGTTTGTTTATCATCAAAATATGGAGTATCAGAGTCATAGCATGAACTTTCAAGTTCTCTATAATATCTTCTACCGTCATTCTTTGCGAATATTTTATTTATCTTTTCAAATGAATGAAACACATTTCCATTAATTGGTTTAGTGTTTGGCACTAAATAGTTAGTCGTCATTTATGATGAAATAAAAAAATCAAAATTAAAAGATGAAAATGAATTTTTAATTTTAATGAAATAATCAACTATGGCTGCAGGATTCTTTAAAAAGTTATGGGATAAAGTAAAAAGAGGAGCGCATAAAGTTTGGGAAACAATGAAGAAAGGAGCAAATTGGATATTTAAGAATAAAGAAGCAATTAGTGACGTTGCAGAACAAATAGCACCTAATGTTCCGGTAAGGGAAGTATTAAATAAAGGAGATAAAGTTTATCGTCGACTACAACCGATATTGAGATAAAAATAATATTTATTTTTCCACTACTTTCCTCCTATTTTATTAAGTATTCCTTCAGCAATTCCACCAACTGCGTTACCTGCTTGTGCTCCCATCGCTGGATTACCTGCTTTAGCACCTAATACTCCACCTATGATAGTTCCTGCCGTTTTCGCTACTGGTGCCAAAAAGTTTGCAATGGGTTTAATAATCTTTTGATGAACCCAACTTGCAGCTTTCTTAATTCCTTCCCATAACTTTTTAAAGAATCCTGCCGCCATTTCTGATTTAATATTAATTAAAAAATATATTTCATCACTTATATTCTAATTTTTATTTAATGATAAATGAAACCGATTTTAAAAATAAATGAAACAGAGGAGGAAGAAATAAGTGAAGATGTTCAAAATAAAATAAACATTGTTAAACCATTACTGAAACAAAAATTTTTTCATCTGTTGAAGAATTTAATGACTATTATGCTAATAATAAAAAATTATTTGAAGAATTGACAACATGTAAATTGAATAAAATGTTTAAAGTTGATGGATTCAAAATTTCAAAAATAAAAGGTGTTGTTAGTTTGAAATCTATTCCTCAATCAAGAATCACCGCATTAATGAAAATTGATGATTTAACAAAAAGAATAGAAATTATTGAAGAAAGAATAAATCAAATAATTGATATCATAAATCATGACTCGTTGAGCCCGGGTCCTTAAAGTCCAAGGCACAAAGTGCCCAGGACTTAAAGTCCAAGACACAAAAGTACCCAGGACTTAAAGTCCATCACTGAGTTCAAGGTTATATTCATCAAATATTTCATTATTAAATGCAACTTCTGCTAGTTTATTTATTTTTTCAATACGATCATTTGAAAGTCTATCGTTTAATTTTTTCTGAAGTTTTTCATTTTCTAGTTCTGAAACTTTATTTGGATGATATGTAAATTCATGAAATTCTTTTTCCTCAGTTTTGATCATTAATTTACAAAGAACTTTTGTGGTTGGAATTCGTTTGAACCATTTATCCTTAATATTCGTTATAAATTCAATATCTGGAATTAATTCCCAAATTTTTGCATTTTCAATTAATTTATTATCAAATGCAAAAGCAATGGGTTTAATATTAAACTTACCTTTATAATATAAACTTTCTACATAATCATCGAAATAAACATCTACTTGTTTAACATTTTCAAGAATTGGTGAAAGAGCATCCATTAATTGATTGACGGTTACGAATCTTGATCCACTCATTTTCTTACGAATTAAAAAAATAAATTATTCATAAATGTTAGAAGAAAATATTTAAATAAATTATTTAAATTTTTTTACTCTATTCAAGAATTTTATTTTTGATTATAACTCATTGAATTCAAAATTTTTTAAAAATTGACACCATATTTGGAATCTATGCAAAAATAAAATTCTTTTTATTAATGATAATATAGGAATTGTAGGAATAAAAACTTTTTATAAATTATTCATAAATTTTTAAAATCTGCTATTCGGAAGTATGTTCAAAAATCATTCAATTATGTGAGAATTCTTACGATTACAAAAAAGGTCACACAACCCGCATTCATATACTACTTTTTTCAATTTTGAACAAAACTTAAAACCAAACTAACCGATTAATAGAACTCATAAAATAACAGTGCAAAGACATATTTAACTTTTCAAAAATTCTTCAAAAAAATCCAAATGAAAGAAAATTTCGACACAAAAAAAAGTGTGTTTTTGCGGAAATAAAAAAAACTTATGGGAAGAAATAATTTAATGTAATTGCTCAAATTGTCGCTTAATTACTAGTACTAAGCGGAATATCGATTCTGAATCACACTGATAAATCAGGTTTTAAAAAGGTTTTAGATGACCTATCGGGTGATAAAGCATATATTAGTATAAAAGTATACTTTTTCTCAATATGGTCACTTTTATCGGTACGACTCATCTCTCAATGGACGTTATGTTTTTTTTAATTTTTGAATTTGAATGACGTTTTACAGGCGTGAAGTTACAAAAAATTAATATAATATGAAATTACATATATAATGTTTCATTTGCAATAATTTCATAATTCAAATAAAAATAATCGTAATGGTTTGAATTTATTTTTCCATTTCGCAATGATCTCGTTACTTTTAAGTTTATCAATTAGTATCCATGTTTCCTCAACAGGTAGTGGCTATACTATAACAGATACTCCAGTGCTTCTTGAATTTCCGCAGAGTCTTGACAAATATATTTACGTTGTTTTTCTAAATGCTGACCATTTTGTTCTTTCTAATGGCACTCTTCTTAACAAAGTTTACAAAAATCCGGAAAATTTTTATGTTCAAACAAAAGTTTATCCATCTTTCACAATGTACATAGAAATTTTTCAAGTTAGCGTAAAATGTGATTCAATTGATTTTGTACTCAATTATGATCCAAACCCTATTGAATTAACATCAGATTTAGTAGGAGTTTCTAAATCCTATTGTATTTTCTTCGCCAGTGCCACTCTCATGGATTATACCTTCTACCAAGATTCTCTGAAAAATGCTAATGTAGAACTTTATAATTATTTGACCTATATTCCTCATGTTCCATCTTTATCAGATACAAAACCAGAGGTTACTGTAACATTTTCAAAAAATACTATACTTATACTTCAAACATCAGATCAGCGAATGACAGGATCATGTGGATTGAAATCAATGGAATTTTCTAGAGAAGATGAATATCCACTTACTTCGTACGTAACAAATGGTACTTTTTCCTATACAGATTCTAAATCTATACTTCCTGGATCAGTAAACTCAAATACTGAATATTATGCTGATATTAATTTAATGAATAATCAAAATATGAGGCTTCGATCCGGTTCTTATGTTCTTACATTTGCATCTGGTCAATCATATAATATTAGCCAAAATCAATTCATCGCATTCCACACACCTAAAGATCAAAAAATATGTGATGTCACAGCTTCAGTGAAATCTGGCAAAAATTCAGAGACATTACTTGGAAATACAAGCATCTATGGAGTTTATTACAAGTCTGATGGCCAACTAACACTCAATTCAACTAAAAAATACTCATCATTATATGTCACGGTTTATTCAGCAAATTCAGGCGATGGTTTTTTCGATGAAATGTTTGTTTTGCTAGGTAATACATCTCAATTTATCATAACAGATAATCATCCCCAGGCAGTAGCAGGGCCTGGAATTTCAATCGTGAAGAAGGATGATTCATTACGTTTCTACTCTGCTTTTGTACCAGGAACAATATATATTACAACTTTGTATATACCATGGATACGTTTCCACCGAGCTGACACAAATAATCTTCAATACTTCACCACAGATTGGGATAACATAACGAGCACAAAATATTTCCAATATCCTATTATGATTGATGTTAGACATGCTTCTTATATTGGAAAAGAAGAAGATCTTTATGGGTCGTATGGAATTTTCGCTTCATCAGATGAATATTATTTTAAATCTCTTATACTAGAGAATGATGAAAAGGCAGCTGCTCGGTTTGTAATTATTAGTGATTACGATCCCACCATAGAAATCATAATTATTGTTTGCATGGTAGTTGCCATTATTATTGTAGTTGTTTTAATCGTTTTATGTTGTTACTGCTGCTGTTGCAAGAAGAAAAGCTGCTGTTGTATGAAGAATAACAAAGTTAATGCCGAAAGTCAATCTTCTTCTTCAGATTCTTCATCAAAGAAGAAAGATTCTCTTCAAAATTCACCTCCTCAGCCTATGAGCTACGAAGTACAGTCCCCGCAGGAGGGATCTCAGCCAATCAAAACTCAGGATATTCCTGTAAATCCCTGAAAAATAATTAAAAGTTTATTATTAAATTGTTTGCATATTACTTTGTCATACTATAAATCAATGCAATAAGAAGAGGAGCATTTCAGTTTTTATCTTTTGCATTGATGTCTGCACCATATGAAATAAGAAATTCTGCAAAATTCTCGATAGTTGTTTTTAGCCGCTAAATGAAGTGCACCTAATATTTGCAACATGTGAAATAAGAAATTCTGCAATTTCTTTCCAGCCATATTCTATAGTTAAAAGTAGTAAAGGTAACTAAACTACTTTCGCCGATCCGATTTGCTCCATATTTAAAATATAGCTTGCATATGTAGAAGAAAAGCTAATTTTGAAGTACGCCCGAAATCCACCAACAGGATTTCGAGCTACTAAAAAGGTACTTTTAAATGTGATTTTTTTATAAAAAATTAAATTTATTTTAAGATCAGACTAAAAACTAATTTTATGGAAAATCTATATCAACAAATTTATTACTTATTGGGTATATATATTTTTTGATTATGGCGATTATGTCTGATATGCTTCCAATAAGCCAAAACACATTTCATACTGATTTCTATAAAAGGTATCTTTATTATAGAAGTGTAAGCTATATCTGTTTGTTTTTTTATTATAACAAATTCAAAATTCTCTTATAAGGACTAGATGAAATCTGTATTATTAAATCATTAGCTAAATGAAGGTTCAAATAGAAAGTAAATATCAATTTATATGATACTGAAACCAAATAGTTCTTTTAATAAAAGATAACACGCTGAAAATTATTGAGTATTTGCAAATCTCAAAAATCTATTGGTGAATTTGGCTCAACTTTTAAAATTATAACATCCATATCAAATCATAAAAGCAGACAAAAATTAAAGCCAAATCTATCGGCCAATTTTTTTTGATATTTTGATTTTTGAGGTATACTTTTAAAAGTGGATTTAAAGCACTTATGAAAAAACATTAACTTCTGTCGTTATGATTATTGATTTAGACAATAATGATTTTAATCTTTGATTATCAAAACACTAAAGTCATCTTTTTAACATTTGCTTGGTAGCATTAACTCAAGTCTAAAGTACTATTTTATGTGGCACTCTTAGAATTTTTGTATTCATTGTACACGCTGAAATAGTACCATTAAAGTTATGGCGGACTTTCAAAAAATAGTTTGGTCACCTTTAAAGTAGTAGGATATGAAGGGTTGTGTGACTTTTTTTGTTACATCTATATATAGACGATGCATTAAAATATATTTATTTATAAATCATTAAAAAATTAACATTAATTTTAAAATAATTTATTTTTTTATCTTTTATAAAAGAAGCTATATATAGATGATGTCAGATATTCCGCGATTAATTAAACATTGTTTAAATCCTGAATGGGTTAAACTTCAATTTAAAAATGAAGATTGTGAATTATTAAATGAATATGAAAGCCAAAATAAGCTAATGAGGTATAAATATAATGATAAAGAATATTTAATTTCATGGAATCAATGGAGTCATAATCAAAGACCTCATAAACGAGAAGAAGAAATTGAAAATAATGAAATGGAAATCATTGATGACATTAAAGAGGATGGAATTCCTAAATTTTGTAGAAAAACCTTTAGAACTAAGTTAGGAGCATATAAACGTAGAGTATTAAATCCTGAATACATAAAACATTTATTTAAAAAGGAAGACTGTGAATTATTAAACGCTAATGAATATGAAAATGCTAAATCAAAACTGAGATATAAATATATTGGAAGTGATGAAAGGTGTAAAGATAAAGATAAAGTTTATTCAGTTTCATATAATAACTGGCACACGTTAGGGATAAGAAAACATTTAGGAGATTATGGGAAATGTTCTGAATTCTTTAAATCTAGTATGTACGAGAGAGTAAAAGAAATTAGAAATAATTATTTTCATGAATGAAAGATTCACTACCATAATGAAATAAAAAAATTTTTAAAAAATAAACTTTAAAAATTCATGTCTTACATTTTTGAATAATTTATTTTTAATTCGTATGAAATGAGCGTCAAAACTAACAACGTTAAAAAATTAGGATTCACAAACGAGGAAATAAAGGATATATTATTTAAGAAACTAATGATTATTTGAATTTATGATATCAATTATCTGATTTATTCTTTCTTCAATCTCTTCTATTCTTTTTGTTAAATCATCTATTTTCATTAATGAGGTGATTCTTGATTGAGGAATAGATTTCAAACTAACCACTCCTTTTATTTTTGAAATTTTGAATCCATCAACTTTAAACATTTTATTCAATTTACACGTTGTCAATTCTTCAAATAATTTTTTATTATTAGCATAATAGTCATTAAATTCTTCAACAGATGAAAAAATTTTTATTTCAGTAATTGGTTTAACAACGTTTATTTTTTGTTGAACATTTTCACTTTCATTTATTTCTTCCTCTCTGTTTCATTTATTTTTAAAATCGGTTTCATTTATCATTAAATAAAAATTAGAATATAAGTGATGAAATATATTTTTTTAATTAATATTAAATCAGAAATGGCGGCAGGATTCTTTAAAAAATTATGGGATGGAATTAAGAAAGCTGCGGGTTGGGTTTATAAAAAGATTATTAAACCCGTTGCAAACTTTTTGGCACCAGTAGCGAAAACGGCAGGAACTATCATAGGTGGAGTATTAGGTACTAAAGCAGGTAATCCGGCGATGGGAGCACAAGCAGGTAACGCAGTTGGTGGAATTGCTGAAGGAATACTTAATAAAATAGGAGGTAGATAGTGGAAAAATAAATTATTTTAAAATTATTTTTATCTTAGTATCGGTTGTAGTCTTTGATAAACTTTTTCTCCTTTATTTAAAACTTCTCTTATTGGGGCAGCTTTTGGTGTTATTGATTCAGCAACGTCACTAATTGCTTCTTTATTCTTAAATATCCAATTTGCTCCTTTCTTCATTGTTTCCCAAACTTTATGCGCTCCTCTTTTTACTTTATCCCACAGTTTCTTAAATATACCTGCAGCCATAGTTGATTATTTCATTAAAATTAAAAATTCATTTTCATCTTTTAATTTTGATTTTTTATTTATTAATAAATGACGACTAACTATTTGGTGCCAAACACTAAACCGATTAATGGAAATGTGTTTCATTCATTCGAAAAGATAAATGAAATATTCGCAAAGAATGACGGTAGAAGATATTATAGAGAACTTGAAAATTCATGCTATGACTCTGATGCTCCATATTTTGATGATAAACAAACTCATTTAAGAATTACAAATCCGGCTCATGATGTGAACCAATTAGGTGACACATATATTAAACGCAAAGTTAAAGCAACTCTAGTTTCAAATAAAGCTTTCACATGTGATGCCGCTTTTAAATACATGCGTTTATTCGTTGGTTACAAATCATCAAATCAAAGCTTTAAACAATTAGAAGTAGAAACCGAAAGAGGTGATGCCGGTTATCTTCAGATGGATTGCGCCCGTGAATCTTTCGCATTTGCAACATATAAACCAAAATCAGAAAGGAAAGTTAAAAAGTTTGTTCATTCGTTATATAATAATGTTCAAAAATATGATAACTCAGTATGTGGTAAATATATTGACCCTTCAGAAGTTTTCAAGAAGCAAATGAAGAAGTTGATGTCACTTTTGATATGATTATTCCGGTAAATGATTTGTTAGCATTTCAGGCGTTCGATGATTATCCTAAATCATTTGGTGATATCATTCTTAAATATTATGTTTTCAGGGATACTTTAGTATTTTGTCAGGTTGACCCGTTAAGAGTTGCTGATTTACAAAATTACGTTTATGAAAAGATAACTGATGAAAATTATGAAAAGATTATGAATCATGTTTATAAATATGATCGCAAATTCCAACAATCGGACTTCCTGCCAAATTAATTACAAGCTTAGCCGCTACATCTGCTGACGCAACAGTTGATACGTTATTATTTCATGCACAAAGATGGAAGTTTTAGAGGATAAATGCATTACACCAGGATACGGTTTAATTGAAGAATCAGTTAAAGCAATACCACGTTTATTCAGTAAGGAAGATCCATTCATGATTCCAGCTCAACATATTGACGTTCGTTCACTAAATGGAGGTTGCATCACTCCTGAAGGTATTAGCTCAGATTTCTCATACGCTCTTCATAATGTTACAGATGTTGTGTTAACATTTCCGAAGAATGCAATGCAAAGAACGGTTTTAGAAAATCCAATGCTTCGAGGTCTTCAGGTCACTATAGATTCCAGAAACTTCCCCGATCAAGCGATGACCACAGTGGGTGACATATTCTTTACACGTATGCTTCAAGCTTCTGATTTAGATGGAGTGAATGAATGCACAGAAGAATACGAGGACTCATTAACTAGACCACTGAATGCAGATGATGGCACGCCATTAGCTAGAACATGGAAAGACCAAACTTCATTCTTATGCACTATTCCAGTTCAACGTGATGGAGCGGGTATATTCTTTGATGGATTAGAAACTTTCAACTCACAAGTTACAGTACAAGTGAAAGCTTATCCAATCATTCAGGGTGAAAATGACACTTACTGTTCAAAGGTGACAAATCCTCCTCAGGTTTGGTTTACTAGGACTACATATTGGACATGGACACCGGATGAAGGTTTGAAATATCATCCAACAGGTACACCACCACAGTATAGAAGTTCATATGATGAAATATTGATGAATAGAAATGTTTAAAATTATAAATTTATTTTTGATTAAATGGATTTAAATTCATCCACCCTTATGAAGAATTAGCAGGAGTATATAATACATACGTAGATGATATGATTAATGAAGCATTGAGTGATAATAGAAATGCTCTATCTAAGGAAAAATTAATGAAAATTCCATATTCTGAATGTTACTTAAATTCAATCACTGCAGCAATTGGTAAACAAAATAAAGGTAAAACATTAACGATATTAAAACAAATTATCATTATTGCTAACACTTCCCCCCATTCACATGTGTTAATTTATATCAACCGTTCAGGTTCACCTTCAGATGATACATTTGAATCTTTAAAGCATTTAATCAAAATTCCAATTATTTATTTATCACAAGAAGAAGCAGAAGATTATTTAAAAAACTTTTTAATGTATAAAGAATTATATAATATCAAGAAGCAAGGATTAGAGGATAAAATTATTGATAAACAACGGGATGAATTATTTGAAACACTTTCTATTTCAAATTTTGATAGAGAATTTTTGCATTCACTCATTTTTCTAGATGATGCAGTGAAATCAAAACTAATAACAAATGAGAAATCATATTTTAATCAGTTATTAACTCAATGTCGACACATTCAGTGTTCATTCTTTATGGCTGTTCAATACTTCAAAGCATTAAGCACAAACATTAAATCAAATCTATCAACACTTTTCATTTTCAGTGGGTTTAGTCGTCAACAGTTGAACGTTATGCTTTATCAAGTGAATTTACCAATGAGCATTAATGAACTTTACACACAATATCAGCAATTAGGTGAACATGGAAAAATAATAGTTGATTTAAATAAAGGAAGTGTTAAATTTGATTAACTTTTTATAATTAATTTTTATTTTTTATTTATAATTAAACATGACAGAAATAGCAAATCTTCTACAGGTTCCATTAAAACAAGGACAAACAAAAAGGGTGCATATAATAGAACTATGAAAGTTCCTGATGGAATGAAAGAATTAGTTCATATTGTTGCTGGTCTTCAAAAAGATGTTAAACAAATGAGAAACGTTTTAACATTACCAGAAGCTCAAGCATATGCCAAACGTCATGGGCCAAATTGGGAAGCACACGAAGCAGACATTACGGGTCCAAATGGAAAACCTGATGGTATAAATGAAGTTTTCGTTACTGATGGTCAAGGTAATATTAAAGTCATAAATGGTTACAAATTAACTATAACTGATTATCCTAAACGTAAAGCATATAATGAACGTTATCCTATGCAATTTGATGAAAATGGAAAAGCTGTTAAACAATACATTGGAGAAGGTAAAGATGGTCCAATTAATTCATACCGTCATAATCCATATTCTTATTTCAATGAAGAATTAAATGCTATTGAAGAGGGACCGGATGGATTACCACGATATTCTAACCAGTTTGATGGTCAATATGCAAATATTAGACCTGAAATTTCAGCCAAGAAATTCTTTAAAGTTGCTTTATTCGATCCAGTTTTTCGCAAATGTTAAAGATGAACTTAAACAGCAATTCCAACCAATTATAGTAGCAAGAATTGCATCAGGTGCTTTATCTCAAGCATTCAAAGATTTAATTAAGAAACCATTATATCAGCAACGTGGTTTAACTTATGATTTAGTTAAGGAATCAGATAAAAGAAAATTTGAGAAATCAGATGATTATAAGAATGCAATTAATGAATATATTCGGTCTATTAATTACGATGAAACAGCTAAAAATCAACTTCATGAACAAATACAGGGAATAAGATTCAAAAGTTCCAGCAAAATAAAGTTTAAATATATTTTTTTATTCGATTATAAATGAGAAGACGTTTCACTAGTCAAAAGAACACTAACGCAAAAGCAGAGATTACGGTTGGTTATAACGTAAATGATGATAAGTCACGAATTATTCAAAATGTTAAAGTTAATGTTAGCCCTGAATTAACAAGGTCAGCAACTCAACCAAATTTATTAACTCGTGACTTACCGAAGAATGAGGAGAATGAAGAAAACCATGAGAATGGAGACCCAATCATTTTATCTGAACCCGGTAAAGAACCTGTTGAAATTCCCACTTATCCAACATACCCCCCACCTCTTTCATCAAACATCGAGAACCCATATAAAATAGACATTAATTCTGAATTAATGAAAATTTACCGTGATATAATAATTAATAATTATGATTCAATAATAAATTTAATTGACCAATCCGGTTTAATTATTTTACCTTATGAATCATTAATTCCCATTATCGCCATTCTTTGTGATGTTCAAGATTCAGACGTTAAGATTCAATTTTTCATAGATGATGAGGTTTCATGCTGCGGAACAGTTGCAAAAATAAATCCTATAAAGGATATTAGCACAATTAAGATATCAAAGAACGGAACAACAACTGAACTTCATTTAACATATAATGATATTTATAATAAAATAGTTGATGAATATAAAATATCACTTGAAAAATTCTTTGTTAAGGCTATTTAATATTCAAGCATTAACATTATCGAATAATAATCCTTTGAATCATAATCAATAATAATTGACCTTTCACCAGTTTCTATCGTTTGTTTTATTTCTTTTTGTTCCCCACTATCTGGATCGGTCATTGTAATTGTTTTGTTATAGTATCTGCTTTATCTTTAACTTCAATCTTTTTTTCCATCAGGATATTTAAACCAAAATTCCAAAAATTCGATATTGTCAATCTGTTCATATTTTAATCTATCAATTACATTTTTAATACCATCTGAAAATCTTATGAAATGGTCATTATATGGGTTTGATTGAACTAAATTTGAATGAAGTGAAATATAACCTGTTGATGAATATGACATTGACTCATATTTTCTGAAAACACTAAAATTTATAACATGAATGAATTTCTTATTCGTTGAATTTATGAATTCTTGAGGTAATCTTATTCTAGTTTTATTTATCACTGGAAAATAACGCTTTACCATATTTTTAATCGGAATAAAAATGTCAATTATCAATATTATTTCGAATAATAACTGTGAATTAAATTTAACAGTTAGCGGAATTTATAATGTTACTCTCGTTTCTGTGAGTGGTAAATTTAATCCCATTCTTTTAGACCCTTCAGATTATATATCATTTATTAAAGATGACCATGAGCCACATAGCGGCGGGGTCGTAGACCTTGAAAAAACGTATGATATGTATATAAATAATGTGATAGCGAAATGGGATATTAACACAATTTTAAGTTATTTAAATGAATCATTTATCGTATGGTATGAAGAAAATTTTAAATCAAAACCTGATAAACTTTTTGAACTTGATGAAATAAATAACCTTATTAAATTTCCGCTGAAAATTAAATTTTGTACTCCTCATCTTCGTTCATTGTTGGGGATATTAAATTTTGAAAAAGATGTTGGGGATGTTTTGTATTCTGACACTGGTTCCAATTTCATTTTAATCAAATGTGATAAAGTTAATACCCCAATGAGATTTTCACATCAAACATTAGACCCTAACTCTTACCCATCAATACAAAACATTTTATCCATCAACTTAAACACATTTTCTTTATCATATCCGTTTCAATTATCCGGGAATTCATTTATTCTTCATTCAAAAGATTTATCAAATATTAAATTTAGAATAACTGACCTATTTGATTGTGATTTAGAATTCATGAATGAGATATTATGGCAATTTCAAATAGAAAAAATAGCTGATGAGATAACGGATTAAATATTTATTTTTAAATCATAATAAATGATTAAACAACAGCAACCACAACAACTTAAGGCACAAAGCGCCCAGGTCCTTCAGACCATTACATACGCCATATATGCATATAATTCAAAGACGGCAGAACAAACGCAAAGGTTGAAATATGGAGATTTGGAGATAGTATTGAAAAATGACCATTTCGAATTCGTTTGCAAAGGAGGTGCAGTGATATCAAATATAAAAGAAATTTTATTTATGAATTCTAAAATTAAAGGTATAACGGATGATATAACATCAATTCCACCAGAAGAACAGAGATATTACGCATTAAATGCATTTCCTAAAGTTTTGAAGATTGGAAGATTTAATTTAAATGAGGAATTCATAGAAGGTTTCCTAAACGACATAATGAAGAAGGCAGATAAGGAATATGTGGATAGTGAGTTAAATAAGAAGGCAAATTTGGTTTATGTTGATGAAAAGATAATGAAATTAAAGAAAAGGTTGAATGGTATCATGAATGGACATTGGAGACTTTTAAAGTTAAAGCTGATACAGAATGGGTTTCAGGATGTTTAGATCTTAAAGCAGATAAAGCATATGTTGATGAAAATCATGCAAAGAAGTCGGAAGTAAATGATGTGATTACAAGCATGAAAAATGAAATACTTCAAACATTATATCCTGTTGGTTCTATTTATACGTCAATGAACTCAACAAATCCTTCAGAAGTTTTAGGTTTTGGTACGTGGAAGCAGATTGTAGATAAATTCTTATACTGTGCTAGATATTCAAAGCAAACAGGAGGTTCGAAGAAAATTAAAGAAGCAAACCTTCCACCACACACTCATACAGGAACTACAAACTTTTCTGGTGACCATATCCACTCATTAAGAGACCACCCATTATACAACTCAGAATATGAAGCTGGCTATGACGTTTTATCTCCAGATTATAACCATTCAGCAAAAAAGACTTTTCGACCAACTGAACCAGGAGGAAATCATGTCCATACTTTCACAACAAATCCAACAGGCTTGGGTAAAGATTATATGCCACCATTTGTGACTGTATTCGCATGGTACCGAGTTCAATAAACACACTTAAGCCTACTTTGCAGGCTTACCGAGTTCAATAAACACACTTGAGACTTGACCCAAAGGGTCTAGGCTTACCGAATGAACTAAATATATTTTATGTTTGTAATTAATTAGGTAATGAAGTAATGGATGAACTGCAGAAATAAATGTTTACGTTAAGTGACTCAAAGAGCCCGGAGACAAAGTCTCATGATTTAGGTCATTGAATAATTAATTATTTTTGAATAACTGAAGGTGTCACCACGTCACCATGTGTCACCAGGTTAATTAACTTCTCTTAAAAAGAGTGACAACATGACATTTTGACAACATTAATGAAAATTTGATGCAGTACAAAAATAAAGTTAGTTTTAAAATTATTTTTATTTATTTTTTATTTTGTATGTAAGAACAGTAATGTCGGTCGAAGCAAAAACATTCACGAACAAATCTAATGGTGAAACATTCACAAAAGGCACTTATAACGGTATTGAAGTCTTACGTAGAGACAAGGATGGTTACATTAATGCAACAAAGATGGCAAGAGAAGCAGGAAAGTTAAACCATTTAAACAGATTTCTCAATAGTGCTAAAATGCAGGAAATTCTTGAGTTTTGGATGAACGAATACGGTGGAGCCAAAAGTGGCTCGACCTCAAAACAAGCATTTTATGAGCTTACAAAGGGTGTTATAAATGAATTCAAAGGTATTTACATACATCCTAACCTCGTTCATTTTGTTGCTGAATGGTGCTCTGTAAAGTATGCATTTTATGTCAAAGATATTATGGACTCCATAGACAAGAAAGTTCATGAGAAATTAGATGAAGAAGAACTTGAAGATACAGTAGAGAATGCTAAACCTTTGTTCGAACAAGAAGTTAGAAAAATGCGCGAAAAACAATTAGAACATGAACGTGAGTTATGTTATGGTTATAGAGATTCTCCATTCGAACTAGACCAATGGGAACAAGAAAATTTAAAGAGAGAATTTAGAGAATATGAACTCGCTAAGATAGCATTAGAAGCTGCAGAAAAGAAGTTAAAAGCTTGGGGTCGTTTTGTACAAAAATATTGTGAGTAAATGAACCATTTATTTTTGTCATAAAGACGCAACGTGGCGGGGCATAGCCCATGACCAAAAATATATTTTATCGTTAATGTTTTTAGGTTATTCAATAATTAATTATTTTTGAAGAACTGAAGGTGTCACCACGTCACCATGTGTCACCAGGTTAATTAACTTCTTTTAAAAATGATGACAACATGACATTTTGACAACATTTACGAAAATTTGATGCAGTCCAAAAATAAAGTTAGTTTTAAAATTATTTTTATTTTTTTATTCCTATATAAATGACAGCAACAAACAACAACAGCAACTTTATCGTTTCTGATGAAAAAGTTATTGATTCATTAGCTGAGGAATTAGTTGTGGCAGAAACTAAAACCCTCAACGAAAGAATTGGTGAAAACAAGATTGATTTACATAACTACCTCAAACACGATGGAGGAAGAGGAAGGAAAACTGGTATGGCTTTATTAGTAAATAAAATTTCAAATTTAACGATTATAGATGTTGATATCAATAAATCATACAATGATGAACTTAAAGAAACAGTTAGAAAAGATATTTTATCAAAACTTTCGGATAAAGATGTTATCGTTAAAACCGCTTCAGGAGGTCTTCACATTTATTGTAACACTAATTTCTTCTATTCAATTTCGAACAGAATGATTAAATGCTATTCCTGCAATGATTACGATATTGATATCATGACTTCTATGGATGATTCAAAGCGTTCTTTAGTAGTTATGGCTGATTCAAGAGTTCGCAAGAATGCAACAGAACCAATCAATACATACTCATTCATTCGTGGAAGTTACGACTCGACCATAACCAGAACAGTAAACGATATATTAAATGATTTGAATATTAAGGTAAGAGTTGAACAGAAGAACGAAGAAATAAAGACTATCATGAATGAAAACAAAGATGTAAATATAGGGTGTCCAAAGGTGCGTTTAGCACAGCGCTCTATATGAGACTATTAAAGGAGATATATGCTGATTATAAATATATAATAAAAAATATGAATATATGTATATGATGAGTAAGTTGTATTTTGGCGCCATGCCGGGATATAAAATGAATTTTGAGACAAGAGGCGGTTTCGCGGGAAATTTTGGCGGGATTTTTTTCATTTTTTAATGAAATCATAAAGAAAACATCCTCGCTCTTGCAAAAAATGCAAAGACTGTAAAAAAATCTACGAGACATTGGTAAATGCTTCGGTATGGATGCTCCTAGCTATTCCACTGTAACGTATCATGTTAGGATGTATCACTTCATGAACAAAAAGGCGCCCATCATAAAAATTGACAAAAAATCACCGGATCAAAGAAAAATCAAAGCAATTCTTCAAGCGCTAGATGAAGACCCAAGAGCATCACTCAGAAAGGATAGAGGAGATGACAAAGATACCACGTACACAGTCAGTTATTATCTGCACAATTATTTGAACTACAAACTAGCGTATACACGTTGGGTTCCGCACAACCTTAATTCAGTTCAAAAAAAATCTAGAGTCCAATCTTCGAAAGAGCTCCTCTCTATATTGGGTGCGTATCCAATCCAAGAAGTTTCGCTTTTTAGTAACAGGGGACGAGTCTTGGTTTCAATATGCAACAGAAGCCAAAATCATGTGGATCCCGAAGGATGAAAATCCGCAAACATTCCCGAAGAAAAAATTGACACCAATGATGATGTTTGTCGGTTTTTGGGGCGTGAATGGCATCATCGCAATTGATATTCTTCAAAAACCTAATACGATGAATGCTCAGTATCTAATTGACAATGTGCTTACTCAAATTATCAATTCTGATGAGTTTGAGAAATCCAAACAACAAAAACAAAAGTTTGCAATTCATTTTGATAATTCAAGAGTTCACAAAAGTCATAAGGTAATGAATTACTTGGTGGAAAACAATGTCAAAGTTGTTCCAAACCCAATTTATTCACCTGATATTGCACCCTCTGACTTTTATTTATTCGGCACGCTAAAAAAGAGAGCTGAAGGACGCGAATTCGCGAGTCCAGATGATCTTGAAAATTTTGTAAGAGAGCAATTTGAGCAATTTTTCATGATGATTTAAAGCGTGTCTTTCAAGCCTGGATCGATCGCTGCGAACGCGTGATTGAATCCAATGGTGATTATATTTAAATAAACTTTATATATATGTAACTTGTTTATTTCTATTCGCAGTATTCAGGTTTGTGCTAAACACACCTTTGGACACCCTATATTGACGATAAACTTGCCCAGAGCATAGTTGATGGCATCTGTGATTTTGAAGTACATAATGACGGTGGAAACATGAATTTAGAAAAAGAAATAACATTATTCACACTGTTTCAAGCTATTAATTCGTTACCGGATCATTTGATTAATGAAGCATACGATAACGTTTATACTTCTGCAATTTAACTGAAAATGCAAAAAGTAATTTTGAAAAAGCACGTAGTAGATATGCACATTTAATGACTTCTCCATTTGTTTTGGTGAAGATTCTAAAACTTTATCAAAAGGAATATTATGATGAATATGTTTTACCTTTATTACGTAAGCCAAAAATAACATTTGATATCAAACTTGATGACTCGTTTTTGATAACAGATATTAGACGCAAGGCTGAAAATCATCAGTATAAAAACAGTTCTGGAAGTAATTGAGGATTTATCACGTGTAATCCGTTTTGTAGATTTGTGGAAACAAATACTTCATTCAAAAGGACTATAATATCCACGACAAAATGAATCAAATATCATTCGTTCTTCAATCAAACATGAAAGAGTCACTCAAAATGATTAAATTATTTAAAGAAGAAGGTAAAACAATAACAGCATGGGACGTACTACTAAATCAATTATCCTCATTAACCGTTAAGGGTGTTTGCTTTAAATCTGATTCTCCAGATGTTTTCTCAACGTTTCAAGGTTATAAATACATCGTTCTCGAAAAGCCTGATTACTCAAAAATTGATATGTTTATGAATTTCATTAAAGAAGCCATTTGTGATAATAATGATGAAGTGTATAAATACCTTCTCGGCTGGATTGCATCAATGATTCAACATCCTGGAATCAAGAATGAAACAGCAATTATTTTGAAAGGACTTCAGGGAACAGGTAAAAACAGATTTACAGATATTATTTCTGAACTTCTCGCCGGTTATTCATGTAAAAACATTACTGAATAAGTGAGCTAAACGGTAAATTTCAACTCGGTAGTTGAGAATAAAATGTTTCTTGTACTTAATGAACTCAAGAATGTAGGTGAAGATAGACTCGCAAACTTCAACGCTTTGAAATCAATTATTACGGATAATGAGATTAGAATTAATGAAAAGAATCAACCCAGAAGAACTGCTCAGAATGTTGCTAATTTCATTTTCGTAACTAATAACGTTTACCCTGTCAAAATTGAAGTTGGAGACAGAAGATACGTAGTTTTAAGAGTTAATGGTAAATTTAAGGGTCAATTTGATTACTTCAAGAATTTAATGGATTCATGCACAAAGGAATTTTATGATAATTTACTGACGTATTTTATCAATTACGACCTTTCATCATTTAATGTACGAATCATACCGATGACTGAAGCCAAACAAGATTTAATAGAATTATCAACAAATCCTTTAGATGTATGGATAAATACACATTATGATGAATTGTGTGCGGGTATGACGTGTAAAAATGCTCTATTCTGCAAACCATCAGACATGAAAGACAAGAATTTCCAAATGAGCATTAAGGATAAATGTGATAGGAAACAGAGAAGAATAGATGGTAAACAAACATGGTGTTATGTTTTGAAAGAAGAAATGAAAGGATTATATAAACAGGTTGAACCAAACGATAATGAGGATTCATTTACTGACGATGAAATACCTGTAAATGAAGCTTTATAAAGTATGATTGGAATTTATTTTTGCATTAATCCTGCTGTGTTGTCTAAATGTCATGTTGTCATCATTTTTAAAAGAAGTTAATTAACCTGGTGACACATGGTGACGTAGTGACACCTTCAGTTCTTCAAAAATAATTAATTATTGAATAACCTAAAACATGAGACTTTGTCCCGGACTCTTTGAGTCACTTAACGTAAACATAAATTTTCGTACCTGTTGTCTAAATGTCATGTTGTCATCATTTTTAAAAGAAGTTAATTAACCTGGTGACACATGGTGACGTGGTGACACCTTCAGTTATTCAAAAATAAATTTTCTTATCATTCAAATTAACTAAAGATGAACTTAATAAAATGATGATAAAATAACTGATAACAAAATTTTAATTTTTATATAAATGAATACCCCACAAGCTCAAAATTTACCACGAATCATAACAAGGGAGGAAACGATAAAAATGATGCGAGAACTTGCTAAAAATAACAAACCACTAAAACTGAGAAAATGTGGTTATGCAATAATGATGGAAAGAGAGATGTTGTCAAAGAAAAATAAAAAATTAAATTTGGATAGAGTTTAAAAATTCATCTTTATTAAATTCATCTCTTCCAATCAATTTATTTATTCTATTAAATTCTTTTATTTTTGCTTCACTCAGTTTAAGGATTGAACGGTAAGTTTCTAACTTTTCAATTATTTCTTTCCTCTCTTTATCGTTTTCAGCCCCACCGCATTGCGACTTCTTTTTGTAATAGCATATTTTTGATTTAATTCTGTTTAGTTTCTTTTTATATTCATCGTCTGGACTCTGAATCTTAATTAAATCAGGACTCTTGGCTGCTTTGTTGTCACTCATTTCTTACGAAATAAAAAAATTAAATATTATTTAAATATAATGGAGTAATAAAATAAATCGGAATTTCTATTAATTTATTGTCAACTTCAACTAATGCATTGCCGTTAATATATCTAACAAATTCAGCTATTGTGTCAAATCTTCGTCTTCTTTTTGTCATTGATTTATTAGTTTTTCCATAATCGAGATGAATCAAAACTTTATCCCTTGTTTAAAATTCATGAGCCCCGAATTAATTTGTTCACGTTTAACATCATTTAACCTTTCCATTTGCTTTCTAATATATTCCCATTCTTTTGAAATATCATTTTTCATTTCCACTGGTTTCATGTTTATAGTTCTATGCCATGTATTATTATAATAATATACTAACTGCTGTATGATGGAGTCATGATTTCCATCCCAGTATATCTGACCGTTAACCCTAACGCATCTCTAAGAGTTCTCATTACCGCATCAACTATTTTATTATGAAACGTATATGGAGAGGATGAAAAGAAAAAATTAATTTGTGGGAAATAATGAGTCATAGTTGCCTGAAATCCTTTATCACCATCACCCCTTATATTATCTACTCTTTCATGATCTAGTAAGTATTGAATAGCTCTTCTTGTTCCTGTTCTGTTTTCCCTTTCACCGGAATGCAATATAAATATCTAGTGTTAATGTTAATGGCAAATAAATAAGTAACGTTTCCTTTTGAATATTCTAAATGATCGATTTCGTATGAATATGGATATGGTGCAAATGAAGGGCGACTAAATTTTTCCTTTAACGGTTGAATTTTTGGGTCAATTGGTTTATTTAATATCTTGAAACACTTTTTAAAATCTTTTTGCTTCTTTAATGTTTGAAATGGATATAATAAAGTGAATGATGAAGGATTAACTGAAGGAGGAGAGGTACTGTCGTTGGAGGTTTTGGTGTTGCAAGTGGTTTAATTTTATCTGCTTTGATTTTGGATTTCATTCCCCCCTTCATTAATTCTGGATGTATTCTATTCATTTGTTTTAAATATGCTGTATATAAAGGTTTGATATACTTTCCCGCTTCGAGTTTATGTTGAAGGATGAATTCCAAAAGTTGATCTTCATTTAAAAGTCGGGCTGAATATGGTTTAACTAATGAATCATAAATTAAAGCTTGTGCTTCATTTATGGTCTGAAGGACCTGGGTGTTTTGCACCTTTTGTTTTTGTTCCTTTGGCTTTTGCGGCTCAGGATTATATAATTTATATAATTCATCAATATCTTCTTCTGTTAATACTTTATTTTTGAAATCTTTCAACTGTTTAAGTTGTGATTTAGTTTTTCCCTTTGTATATTCATTATTTTTAATTTTGTCTTTAATTTCAGAAATTATTTTATTATGATATTTCAAAATTTCATTTTTATAATATGGATAATAATATTCCATATCATCACCCATTATATTGTTATCATATTTTTGGAGATATGATTTTAATTCATAATAATTAAGAAAATTTTGATTAAATACTAAATCATCAATTAAAATTTTTTAAATCTACGCTATTCATTTATATAAAAATAAAATAAATGTTTAAGGGTGCCCACCTCTTTGAATCATAGTATCAAAACCATTATTTACGATTCCTTTTGTCTCTTCTGTGGCATTTTATTAAAAATAAAATTTTAAATTGTATTAAATAAATGGCATACAACATCCATTTTCACAACATACAGCCTTAGTGTGTGCTCCTGTTAATGCAGTCTTACCAATTGTTAAGCGAGTCATTGACCCATTTTTAAGTTGTAAATTAATATTCTGACCATCAAATATCACTTTATCATTTATTATATCCAAATAATTTTTAGGTGTTAATTGTTTATTTTGTCGTAAACTAACACCTTTCATTTTTTGTGCAATCTTTTTAAAATCACTTCCATCAATTGAACCGTTGAATGATGTATAACACTTAGGGCATAAAGCAACCATGTTATCACCTTGTTTCTCAATTGCTAAACCCAATAACTTCTTCTCATGTGCTTTTTCTTCAGCTTTATTCTTTAATTTAGGTTTAAATTTCTCATCAAAACAGAAGAAATCAAATGGTGCGAATTTGAAAATGTTTTTATCATAAAATTGTTTATCGGTTACAATTGCCTGAAATGCTTGAGTGTTAGGAAGACTTGGATCGCCAGCAATAGCCCAATAAGATGAATCGGTATCACCTTCAATGAAATGAAAACGATTAACATCCATGCATTTATACATAAAATCATAAATGAAAACTAAATACCAGTATTTTGCGTTATCTAAAGTAAAAAATGCCTCTTGTAAACATGTATCACATCTATAAAATCTATCTTTGAGCATCACTTGATACGTATCCTCTCCTATTTCTCTTATGTTTTTAAACTTATTTGACATACATGCAATGCGTGCCTTCTGTGCATTCATTATTTTAGTCTTTGCGTGATTTTGTGTATTCATTGCATCGTAACCATATGATCCATTAAGTGAAATCTTGCAAAATAAACTTTTTCCTTTATTTCCTTCTAATTCAGCCTTTTGTCTTTCGTTCATAAATTTGTTCGCAAATTCATTAAAACAAGTGTTTTTAGTAAATGTTAAAATTGATTGAATATCATCAATGATAAAATGAAATCTGTCTATTAGATACCAAAGATAATAAGAAGAAAATGGTTGATATTGGTTGTGTGTTGATGCTAACTGAGTTAATTTTCTCTGTTTCTGGTCAACCGGTAGATTGTTTGATTTCATGTAATTATACATAAAACTACCAATTGTTTTTTCATCTGTGATAATATCTAAGTTTCTTATTATCGGTAAAAAGTTTATGTAATCATTAATGTATTTTTCATCAATGTGACCCTTTACTTCAGCCACGAATAAAGTATTTTTCTTCTTAATTATTCCCAGTGCTTTTGCTTTCTTTGTTGCTGTATCACAAATGATAACACCATTCAATCTTCCCGGCATATACATTTTATGGTCAGTATATTGAATGAAATCATGAGGATTAGATGAAAATGATGAAGGATATAATGAATTAAAGTCAACACCAACGAAATGAGTCATAATGTTGGAAGTGTCCTCATTTGATACAGTTTTAGTTTCTGGATTATATGAAAGTTTATTAATGTGCGTGATTCCTTTAAGATTTACTCTATGTTGAACATTTGATAGACCACCAGTAATTCCATTACGGAGAATGTGATAAGCTTCAACTGAATCTAAAGTCATTGGTAAATTATTTTTTAATGCATAATTTCTTAAATTGATTCTTAAACGTTGAACATCTTCATCTTTATTTGATTTCACGACATTGCAATAACAACACATTAACTGACAATTTTCTTTAGTATGTGGTTTTTCATTATCGATTCTATCTAATGTTGGTTTATTTGCATATGTAAACGCTTTACCACACATTTTGCATTTAGATGAAAGGATTAAATCGTGATAGTATTGAAAATCATCCATTGAAACATTATTTTTAGTATCTCTTTCTGCTTTTTCATCTTGTTTCTTATATGATTCAATTTTATATTTCCAATACTTTTTCGTTAATTCAAAACTTGATTCTATCTCTTCTTCAGGATATTTTTCATTAGGATTAAAGTCTTTATATGCTAAAGCGTAACGAATCATTGAAGCATTCGATGATAAAGAAAGATTATGAAGCATATCAATTTTATAAACAAATGTTTCTTCAATAATTTTATCGATTGGGTCAATCATAATTTCAACATCTTTATTGCAATAATGAATAAAATATTCTAATCTATTCTTAAAGTTTTTAGCATCATTGAGATATATTTGATAATCACTATCTGATATAGTTTCTTGAGTTAATGCTGAATAAAATGAATCTTTCGTGAATGGTTCCTCTTTATATAATTCTTCTTCGTAATTTTCCCACGTGATGAATTGATAAGGGAAAAAGGATTTAACACGTGTTTTATTGTTTCCGAAATCTTGAGTGAATTGGTCTAATGTCCCACCCGCTATATAATTTCTGATGTCAATAAATCTCAATTCATATGGAGTGTTTGTTTTCTTTACAATGATTTGCTTAAATTGAGAAGAAGAACCCAGCATTGATTTTATTTTCCATTTTGCAGTGTTTAAATCACGAAGAATTAAATTTAAATCAAACTTTCCCGAATTAAAACCTATGATATTCACTTTATTGAATTCCTCATCTAGAAGTTCTTTAAATGCTTCCTTCTGTTTTTCATTTAATGTATGGGACAAAGTCCCCGCCGTTTGGTCTGAAAGACCTTCAGGACTCAAAGAGTCCGTTTGCGACTTCATTAATTCTTCATATTGTTCAATATTTGATTTAGCAACTAATGAACAGGTTGAAAATAAAAACTCAATCCAATCAGAAATAAAAGAATCACTCGAAGTTAAGCAAAAATTCCTCGTATATGTTTTATCGTTTAATTTAACCGTTGATGATACCATGAATGGTTTTAAGTAAGCGTTCAAAGTTGCACACTCAGAAAGTTGTAATTCTTCTTTAGTCTCTAATGTTTCGAAGTCAAAAGTAATATAATATCTTGTCGGTTGATAATATTCCTGCAAATTATGAGCTAATAACCACTGATATATCTTCTGTTTCGTAATATGTGGTGCATATGGTTGCTGTGTCTTTTGCAACTGAACGTCTTGAATTAATCTTCCATTATTTTCTTTACATTTCTCACAATGCTTTAAAAATCTTCTTTGGTTTTTCCTTTCTGGATCATCACGGATAGAATAAACTTCTTCTTTACAATATGGACAAACTCTATAGCCGGTGAGTGCTTCAACGTCTGTTATTCTGTCAGCGTGAAGTTTTCCACATGGACTCTGTGTTAATAAAATATTTACTGTTTCAAATTCTGGATCTATCATTATTGATTCCACTAATGGAAAGTCTACCTTATTTATGTCCACGTCTTCTGGTTGAGGATCACAATAATAGAAATCAATATTAACATTTAACATTCTCGCTAATCTCTCACTTTCTGATGAAATGTCAAACCCTTCATATGAATCTATTGCTTCATTTAAATAACTTCTACGAGTTTTAGGATTAACACCATCAGGAATGTTATAGAAGCGTTTAAATAACCTTCTACCTTCTGCTCTAATTTGATTATCATTCATTTTAGCTGTTCCGTTTTTGTTCATTTATGTATGAATAAAAAATTAAAAAATAAATAAAAATAAAGTTTATTTTTTAAAGCCCATAAAATGAATTAAGAACACATAAATTTTTATCATCTGCGACGTGACGAATACATTTTAATTTACTCAAGAATGCGTACCCGGATACATTAAATCTAATTCCTGTCTTATTTAATTTCACAACTTTGAAAAGGAATGTATGAATAGCTATAAAATGATGAGAAGATGTTTTATGGGTTGCTTCCATTTTTTCTGAAATAAATGAATAAATATAATGTTTATAAGTTTTCATATCTTTTATATTCTTAATAACGAATGGTATAGACCTTTCAACTTCGTCTTCCTTCGGTGCTGTTCTTTCATATGAAACATTATTAGTATCTTCAATAATGAAACCACAATCACACAAAATTTTATAGGTTCCAATGGTTTCTTTTGATATTTTATCTAATAAATCAAAAACTTTATCAACACCTGTGCATTTATTTAAATAATAATTTGTGTAAATATCATGATCTTCTTTCTTAATCGTATTAGTTGCATATGTCACGTTTTTAAGAGCTTTTTTGAATTTCTCAGAATCGAGAGGGGGTGAAAGTAAGATACAAGGGTATTTTTCATTATCAATAAATTGTAACTTATGTTTACGAATAAATTTAGTACCTTCTTCTGAAAGTGTTTCATCTATTTCGCCATCTAATAAATTTTGTGTTGATTCTGAGACATAATTTTTATATCTTTCTTCATGAGATTTCTGTACTTCTGATTCTGAAGCTGGGATATTCATTAAACCCTCTACTTCATTTTCATTATATTTTTCAACTTCTCTTAATTCCTTAATTTTTTCATCTATTTCATCTCTTATTTTTTTCAGTCTTTCAATTTCATTGTATTCATCATCATCTTTAATCCGTTCTTCATAATATTCGGGGAAAACATCAGGTTCTTTAGGTTTTTCTTCTTCAGATGTAGGATATAAGAAATTTATAACATCATCTTTATTCATTTTTCCATCATAATCTAAATCATTTAATAACTCGGCAAATTTTTGACAATTTCTTAAATAATATTTACTAACTTCATAACACATCTCATCTAATATATCCTTTATTTCCTCGTTTGTGAATCCTAATTTTTTAACGTTGTTAGTTTTGACGCTCATTTCATACGAATTAAAAATAAATTATTCAAAAATGTAAGACATGAATTTTTAAAGTTTATTTTTTAAAAATTTTTTTATTTCATTATGGTAGTGAATCTTTCATTCATGAAAATAATTATTTCTAATTTCTTTTACTCTCTCGTACATACTAGATTTAAAGAATTCAGAACATTTCCCATAATCTCCTAAATGTTTTCTTATCCCTAACGTGTGCCAGTTATTATATGAAACTGAATAAACTTTATCTTTATCTTTACACCTTTCATCACTTCCAATATATTTATATCTCAGTTTTGATTTAGCATTTTCATATTCATTAGCGTTTAATAATTCACAGTCTTCCTTTTTAAATAAATGTTTTATGTATTCAGGATTTAATACTCTACGTTTATATGCTCCTAACTTAGTTCTAAAGGTTTTTCTACAAAATTTAGGAATTCCATCCTCTTTAATGTCATCAATGATTTCCATTTCATTATTTTCAATTTCTTCTTCTCGTTTATGAGGTCTTTGATTATGACTCCATTGATTCCATGAAATTAAATATTCTTTATCATTATATTTATACCTCATTAGCTTATTTTGGCTTTCATATTCATTTAATAATTCACAATCTTCATTTTTAAATTGAAGTTTAACCCATTCAGGATTTAAACAATGTTTAATTAATCGCGGAATATCTGACATCATCTATATATAGCTTCTTTTATAAAAGATAAAAAAATAAATTATTTTAAAATTAATGTTAATTTTTTAATGATTTATAAATAAATATATTTTAATGCATCGTCTATATATAGATGTAACAAAAAAAGTCACACAACCCTTCATATCCTACTACTGTTAAAAAAAAAAGAATTGTAATTTCTTTAATAATGTTTTGTTGTCATCTGCACTATGAGAAATAAGAAGTTCAGCTATTTCTTTTTGCAGACTTTTCGCTGCAGTAATAAGAGCAGTACTTCGTTTCTTATTTTCAGCATTGATATTAGAACCATACAAAATAACAAGTTCTACAACATTTCTGTCTTTCTATTAAGGGTATAGTAAACTCAAAATTCTAGAGTTTTGAGAGTGCCAATAAACTCTATAGGCCTATATATATCTATATTTTAAAGGAGAGGTTACGCCATAATATTTGATATTATAAATTATTAATTCAAAATAAAAGTAGAAAATGAAACTAATTTTATTCTAACCTATATAAATATATCAATAATCTAAAATGATTATAGTCTGAACTATATTTTACCAGATTATCAAATATAAGAGAAATGAAATAAGGCATAAAAATATCATAGCATAATTATTGGATAAATGCATTAATAAATTATTTATATCATAATGAGAAAAAATCAAAATAAGAAAATGAGCATAATAATAATTTAATTAAAAACAAAAACAATAAATAAAATGTAATTTTCGTTAATCAAAGTCATCAATGTCTTCGTCTTCTGATTCCCATTCGGACTTGAAAACTTGATAATCTCCTCCTGGTACACTCTGAATAAATTTTTTGTATTTGTTCTGTTTTTTAGAACCTTTTGTAACAGTTTTTTGTTTCAATATCATTTTGGAGTAACAATTCTCTTCAAATGATTTGACACAATCTTCTGGAAGTGGGGAAAGATGTAATGCTTTTTGTATATCTCCGAGAAAATGCTCTGGATCATTTCATTCTAAGATTGCAACGTTAACTCTAATGTTAATGTTCTTCCAGGCTCTTGATTTGTCCAAATAGCATGCAATTTTGGAGTTAAACGCTTCATTCATGCAGGTAGATCCAATGGAAGAAACTTTGGAAACTATGGGTGTCCATTTGTGAACCCAGTCATAGAGCATGAATTGAAGTTGGATCGAATTGACACCTTTTTGCCATTCAAAGCATTTGTAATTGTGCGGTTCGCAAAAAGAATGATTGCCTACGTAATGGTAGACACAATTCTCCCACATTTTCGTACGTTTGTCAATATTTTCTTCGGCAAAACATGACCAAAGCCACATACTTAGGCTTGCATTCAGACCCCAGAAAGGTCTCTCTATTTTTTCAATCTTCTGAGTCTTGTCGTTGAAAACTTCAACTGTCTTATGAGAAGCTGAGAACTTTGTAAAATCTTTTGAGATATTTTTTGATACATGACCTGGATCGAATCTTTCAAGATGAGAGACGCCAAATTCTTTAAAGACAGAGACACTTTTGTTATCTCGGTCTTTAATAATCTCTTTAACATCTTTCAAGATATTGTATTTCTTTAATTGCTTCAAGATGATTCGAGTTCCAGCACTTTCCATATTGTTGGAAGCTCCGGAATACTGAGCATGCTGTCTGTTTCCACCAATATGGTTGATGTTCACGCATGCAAGAACTCTTTTTGTGACAGCATCGAGCGCAGTTACTGTACAACTTGGCGAGTTTCGCCTGTGCGTCCATCTTGCATCAATGGATAAGTAACCACTGAAGGACTTTCTCGACAGCATTAGGGAAATACTTTTAAGTCTTCTAATCTTATCGTCACAAAATCTCTGTTGTCTCATGACACCACTCTTCACAGGGGGCTTAGTTCCACAAAGAGAAAGAAAGCGAGCACCTTTTGTATATGGCATTCCGGTCATTATGCAAGCACCAAGCATCTGTCGCGCTGAGAGTCGACGACGTTCGTGGAGTAAAATGTTATGCATTGCCTTTGTTTTCCGTTTTGGGTGAACAATATGGCCCATACAACAAAAAAAAATGAAATCCCGCCAAAAGTGAAAATTGAATAAAAAGTAATAATTAATAAATATATACTATATCATTAGATGAATATTTTGGAATAACATTTTAAAATCGAGGTTTTTCAATGGATAACGGTTCAATCAAAAATTTGACCCCATTTTAGAATCTACATTAAAAATGGAACATTTCTGTCGTTTCAAAATTCCAAAATAACGTTTCTATTCCTCTCAAAAGTAAAAATAAACTTTATTGGGGAAAAATATTTTTATTTTCCAAAAAAAATGAAAACCTTAAATGCAAATCTAATTTTGATGCTTTTGTTTGTGATTTTTTGGATTTCGAAAAAAATTTGAAAATTCAGACAAGTTACCATTAACACTAATACGTTTCAGCGAGTCGGTCCCATCAGAGAAATTTTCATAAATCGGCGATATAATTTATTATTTCAGCAAAATATTCTCAGATCCAACTAGAATAAGGTCAAATTATACAAATTTAGCAAAGGCTAGTTATCCTACCTATTCAATTAACTTTAATTTTAAATAATTCAAGACAATTCTCAAAATTACCTTAATAATCGCGTTCTCTTCGCAAAATGACGATTCATCATTCACTACCAGCATAACTGAGGGCTTGTGCTCACAGAATAATACAGATAATTTACTTATTAATGCAAAATTTAGTACCAAAAGGTAATCATAGAAGATACAAAAAAAGTTTCTTTATTTTGATTGCTGATTTTATTTCTTCTAAAATTTACCAAATCTAAAAAATCCAAAATTGAATGCTATTGAATTTCATGTTTATGTAACATATACTATTTATTATATAAGGAATAAAAATTTTATAGTTTTAATCAAAAATAAAGGTGTACTAAATGCATACAAAACAAGGTATTTTTTACTCATCCAAAATATGTTAACAGTGCTATTTATATAATCAATATCCGAATTTCGAAATCATTTTGATGAAATCTTTATTTTAAAATTGAGTTGACTGTTAAAATCACCCGAGAAGAGGGATTATCTCAATGAAAAGTGCATAAAATAGCAAACGCACAAGATGGCACTATGCAGCTTTATATTGTTATACAGGATGAACATATAAAATGTTTGGAAAACACTTACTTCGTTCTACAAATGTGTATCTCTTTATATCAAAGATTCTTCTCAAATTATTGAGAGACTTCTCTCAAAAAAAGGAAAATTTGATAACTAAAAAAAATTATGGCATAACCTCTCGTTTTGCATAGATATATATTTACATGGTCACAGAGCTTATTTTCATTGTCAAAACTTAAAAATTTTTAGTGGACTATACCCTTAAAAATGGTACCAAACAATATGTTATGCAAGATATTGCGAAATATTTTTGATAACTTCAGAATACACAATAATATATTATTTGAATACTTTATATAGTTACATATATTATTGTCACTCAAAAAATCACGATTTCTAAAGTTAGCCTTGAAATGTATACATTATATTCATTATATTATATGCTAATGAACTTTTTGCAAAGTTAGTAGTTAAACATGTATATATTTATTCATTGAAAGGGAGGAATAATGGACTAAAAATTATTGTCACTTTTCAAGTGCACGTTTGAAATTTCTTCAGAAACGAAATGAAAAACGGTAATGATGCTCAGCCAAAACAGAAAAAGATCGTTTACATCAACAAATTCGATTTCCCAGAGGATCCTTCTAAGAAAATCTTTCTACCTAAGAAACAGAGCCAATTATTATCTCTCGCTACAGATGCATTAGATTTACCAAGAGATGCTCAACAAGTTTTTGATACTGATGGAAATGTTATTACAAACATTGACGATATTCAACCAAAACAAAAGCTATTAATATCTTGTACAAAACCTTTACCTGATCCAGAGTTAGAACCAAAATACAAGTCTAGACAGCCTACTGGACGATCAATACGCCCAGTCATTATACCAAAGCAACCAGATGTTATACCACCACGCGACGACGCAGAAATTCAACAATCTTTAGCTTTTCGGAACATTTCTGTTAAAGAAGGAATTAGGAATTCATTAGTATCACTATACAATAACTTATCTCCTCAGCATAAAGCTCAGCTCGAAAGTTCCGAGGCATTAAAACAATTAAACGAACAAAACGCGAAATATTTGTTTGATACATATCTGTCTAAGCATTTTATTTGCCCTACATTACAATTAGATGATAATGATATCGGAAAAATGACTTGGAATAGGGTTCTCTTAATTTTGCAACTCCTGACACATACGCGCCGTAGCCATGGCCATCACCACCACCTGCAGGTCCGTAAGATTCGATAAAATAGCGTCCAGGAAAGAATTGGTACTCGAAAGTCTGTCCAAGAGCTGTGAACCTTTTAAGCTCTTTGAGACTAATCAATTAATTTTGGAAGTTGTGATGTGAAACATTCAAAAAATTAAATTCAAAATTATTGAATTAGATAAAATTTTAAGGGTGCACACGAGAGGATCATGTAAACTTCAGAATTTAGAACCTTATTTTTAGGCATTATCTTGGCTACCTATTTAGGCTCGAAAAGCAAAAAATATCAAAAAATACAACTTGACTCCATTATGACCCTTTCATGGAGGTAGTTTTTATCCGCTAGTATTTTCCCTTTGAATCTCTTTACAATTCGAAATCAAATTCAAAACTCAGTAGAAGAAAGGAAGAATCGACTTACTACGGTTGTAATACGAATAAATACATATATTTAATTATTTTTATTTACATAATAATTGTTTGAAGCTCATATTCCATCAAATTTTTAAATAAAAACATTAAAATGTTGAAAATGTTCATATATTTTAATAGGGTTTTGGCACTTTATTGAGGAATTACTACATACATAGTCGAACTGAACTTGATATTTTGAAATTTAAATTATTTATCAAAATTAAAATTTAACTTGAAATTTATAATTATTTAGTCATATTTTGCATAATTCTAAGTAGATTTTGTAAAAAATCAAGAAAGAAAAATTTTAACGTGCTTTATTTTTTCTTTTTTATAATAATACATATTATTATATAATTAACATAGTCATAATGTTTCACCCTTTCAAAAATATAATCCTCCTCCTCTCAAATAAACGTACATACAAGTGGCCTCTTTTTTCAAAAAATTAAAATTTGAAATTTTGGGCTCAAATATTAGAGATTTTTTCAACCTTCAACGATATATGTTGTCTATATCAGACCTCCTTTCTTTTTGATACTTAACATTGTTCCTAAATCTTAGCCGTTAAGGCTGTTCTGAAAATATTTTTTTTTCGAAAAAATTCGAAAAAAATTCTTAAAATTCAAAAATCCCTTAATTCCTGAGGATTTTGGAAAAAAGTTTTTACATGAACATGTGTATATTATATGAAGTATATTGATAAGGTAAAAATCAAATTTTATTGCATATTCATCGAGAAAATAAACTAACGAATCCCTCAAAATTGAGAGGGTAATCCTCCTCCTCTCAAATAAACGTACATACGGGTGCACCCTTAATGGATTTAAAGAAGAAAAAATAGGTGATTTTTTTGATTGAAACAAAAGTCACCAAATACAATAGGTAGATTTCTAAATCACTCACTACTGACATACATGATTTTTCTCATTTTTGTTTTAATAAATAAGTTTTCTAAGGAAATTAACAGTTAAAACTTTATTTTATAATGGATGTAATTTATTTCATGCCTGTAGTTGAAAATTCAATTGATTTATTTTGAATCTTACATTTATTAAAAGGTTTTAGTCTTTCTTGCGTTCAACACCAAGGGCACCACCACGACGGCCAGTAGACTTTGTGCACTGACCACGGACCTTAAGGCCAAGACCGTGGCGGATACCACGTTTCATACGCATCTTCTTCATGCGCTCGATTTCTGCACGAATGTTAGCACCGAGATCTGTGGCAACCCAGTGAGTATTTTGACCTGTAGCGCGGTCGAAGCGGCGGTTGAGCATCCAAACTGGAATCTGGTGTTCTGTTGGGTTCTGGATGATAGAAACAATGAGTTCTTCCTCCTTTGGTGTAAGTGTACCAGCACGGCGGAGTGGGTCAAGGCCTGCGCGGCGAACGACGGCGTAGGCAAATCTGCGGCCAATACCGGAAATGTTTGTAAGAGCAAGGTAGAGTGGGCGGCGGCCATCAACGTTTGTTGAGAGCATACGGACCATATCACGGAAGGCAGCTGGATCTGTTACTTCGATTGGCATCGTTCAAAAAAGAGCAAGCCATGCAACTTTACAACTATTCAATATTAAATTATTAGACAAATATATCTTTTGATATTATAAATAAATTACATGACATCACAATAAAAAATTTCATATATAATTAGGCTAAAATATAATAAATTATTGTATTTTATTTTGAAGAATATTTATATTTGAGTTTTGAGACTGGTAATCACTCTTCTTCAAGAAGAATAATTTTGGTATAGTAAAGAAATGGCCAAATTTCTTACTTGAGATGATTTTAGATTTTATTCAAAGGATAGTAATATATAATATCCCTCTACATTATAATAAAAACAATCAATTTTATTCTTTTACTTTGTAGAAACATCAATTCAATATATAATTTTTAAAATTTATTTCGAATTACAAAACAAATCCTTAATGCATTGAATATCAGCAGAACACATTTCCATGTACTGGTAAATATTCATATCAGCCTCATCTTTCATTTTCCTTAATTCTTCCTTTGATTTTCCTGATTTTATCAAGTAATCAATCAAAAACTCGCAAAGTTTCTCATTTTTGTTGTGGATTGCTCTCCACAAAACAGTTCTTCCATCATCATCAGCTGCATTAACATTTGCACCCTTAGACAACAAGAATTTAACTTTTTCCAGTGACAACTTTTTCATTCTTTCATAATAATCATCATGATTCAAAAAAATCACAGTTTTCGGCAAAATTGCAGCATAATGCAACGGTGTTCTTCCGTATTTATCCTTCTTCTCCATGTCTACACCATGTTTAAGTATGAATTCCAGTTCTCTACACGTTCCTTTTTGTGCTGCCGTGTGCAAACTATTTTTGTGGAATTTGTTTTCGAAATGAGAACCATTATTCAACAGCCAAATCATTATAGAAAGCGAACTACCAGCTGCAACCATTTCTATTCCATTCATCTTTGCACCTCTTTCTTTAAGAAGTATCAACATGTCTAAATCACAGTTTTTCGCTGCATAATAATAAACATTTTTATCAGTATAAGTTTTCAAATTCAAATCAACACCAATGTCAATTAAATACTTGCAAACATCATATAAACAGAACTTAACAGCTTGAATGACCGTATTTTCTCCATTCCCGAATAATCCACCTGTTATTCCATTCATGTCTGCATTTGAATTTTGAAGAATTTTTACAAATTCTAAGTTATTTCCATTGACAGCGTAATTTATTGGTTGGTCACCGAATCTTTGCGACTTTTTGGTGACGATTTCTGGTCCGCCTTTTTCTATAAGATATTTAACAAGTTCTTTGCTGCCGGCTGACATTGAACAAACTAAAGGAGTTCGAAGTTTTCCGTTCATTATTCCTAAATTTTTGTTTTCAATGAAATACTTGACGAGTTGGTACCTTGAGTATCTCGCTGATAGATGTATCATGTTTAGATTGCGATCATCTTCATGATAAGCGTCTGCTTGGCAATTTTCAATGACAAATTTAATAAAATTTAATGATAAGTGGCGAACACCGAAGTTTAATGGGTTTCTACCACGATTATCAATAGAATTGATGTCTCCAATCTTGTTTATTATCATGTAATATATCAATTCGACGTTTGAAAATTTAAATGCGGAAATCATCGAAGGAAAATCGGTAGTTTTGTCCAAAAGCCACTTAATTATACTATTTCTATGATATTCTGCAGCTCCTTTTAAGCAGCCATCGTAAAAACAACCTGCATCTTCACAATAATCAATAATTTTGAAATTTCCGCCATTAATAGCAAATTTTGCAACGGAATTATCAATATCTGTACCATTCATTATCATGTAATCAAAACAATTATATGCTCCGCTCAAAGCAGCAAAAGATATCGGAGATATTTTGTAAGAAATGTGACCCGTTTTAAAAACGTTAGTCGGAAGTATTTCTTCTGAATAATTTGGATGTTTCTGTATGTATTCAATGAATTCTGGAAGTAAATCGTTTTGTAGAATATATTGTAATGAATCTTCGGAATATCCGTACTTAACATAGTCTGAATCATAGTCAATGTATATTTCTCTGAAGTGCCGACAAAAATCTAGAGGCAAATACTCTTTAAAAGGAAAATTTGAAATATCTGTGCCTAAATTTAAGAGTCCAATGATTTCTTTAATAGTAAAAACTCCATATTGATACAATTTACGTACAAATGGGATTGAAGATCTTGAAGTTACAAAAGCTCCGATTGTTGAACCAGTTTTTACATGGATTTTGAAGAAAAGATTAGCTAATAATTCAAATTTTTCTGGCCTGAATAAAGATAGCTTAGCAATGAACTGGTATATCCAGTTAAAATCGTCGGTAAAATTTTCACAAATAAATTTGAGGGCATCTGGCAATGTTTCCTCTGTTATATCATCAACAATACGCTGAAATTTGATATCTGGTTCTATTTCTGGTGGAATACCAGATTCCACCAATATAGAATTTAAATTTTCGATTGACAAATGGCACTTTTATATTGATATTATCCTAAGTTTATCTGTTGATATCACGTGATCATATTTTTATTGATATAAGTACTATTTCAAGTTTAAATATGCCAACGAAATTTATTCCAATTTGAACCATTATTTGTTACAAAAATTTTTAATGTTGTGCTCCTACATTACGTATTTATAGTTTATTGAGCTATAACTAAAACATATAAATTTATTTATTAATTTTTTACTTGATAGGTTAATAATAGTTTTAAAAAGCAACACATATACAACTAGTGAAATTATTTCTCTTGATCACGTTTCTTCTCGGCGCGCTCTGCATCTGTGAAAACCGTCTTTTTGAGAGATTTGTTAGCACAGAATGAGCTTGCAATAGCTTTATCGCGCGATGTAAGAGATGTGAAGTCTAAAGAATTCAAGTTTGGAAGAACAGAGATAATATAATTTCTATATTTAAGTCTTCCACGATCTTCTATTGGATTTCCATGTAATGTGAGATCGCGGAGATTTTCAAGTTCAACAAGCTTGTTAACATCTAAAATATCGGATATTTTGTTTGCATGTAAATGAAGTTTAACTAAGCCTCTCAATCTACCAATTGTCGGCTCAATTGTTTGTAGCTGATTGAATGATAAGTCGAGCCATTGAATTTGGGTGATTTCAACCATGCTACGAAGAGAAGTAATAAAGTTAACCCAACCAGAAATTTTGTTGTTATTGAGTCTGATGGAATTAATTACGACGTTGTCTTTTCCGTATTTTTTAACGAGTTTTTGCGTTTCTTGAGCGTTTTGATTCTCTTCTATCTTCATTTCGCTGAATTCACGAAGTTCACGCATTGAGAGATCAATCGGTGGGGCTGTAATGGTTGCATAACTGGCAGCAATGGATGATACATGACGAGCTTTTCCTGGATTAGTCATTATACGTTATTTGTCACGTTTTTCCCTTTTATGGAATTCGTCTATAATGCCTTGGATACCAACTTTGCAGATCTTCGATCCGTAAAGTTGGCACCTTCCATTTTGATATTAAAAAGAATATTATTAAATGGCTAAAAAAGAGAATTAGACCTCAAATTTTAAAATCGGGTTATTTTGGATTCTTTCGCTTTGGGATGGCGCTTTGCACCCTCTCAAAGCGATAAAAGTACCAAAACAAGTATTTGAGGCAATCTGATATCAGCAAAAAAAAAGACTTGTAAACGAGAAAGGGACAGACTAGCCCATTGTCACTTTTTAATTTAGCAAATGAACGCTTATGGAGTGGAGTTTTTGGGTAAATCTGATTTGCTTATAAATGAAATAAAATCAAAAGAAACCATATTGGCATTATATTATGCAAAAATAAATGATCTTACTTAGTACTTTTAAAGTTAATTTCAGAAAAAATTTGACACAATGGTATCCGGCACATACAAGTGGTGTACAACCAAAATATAAGTTGGTTTAAACATATATTGCTATATCTCATGATCTTACTTAGTACTTTTAAAGTTAATTTCAGAAAAAATTTGACACAATGGTATCCGGCACATACAAGTGGTGTACAACCAAAATATAAGTTGGTTTAAACATATATTGCTATATCTCATGATCTTACTTAGTACTTTTAAAGTTAATTTCAGAAAAAATTTGACACAATGGTATCCGGCACATACAAGTGGTGTACAACCAAAATATAAGTTGGTTTAAACATATATTGCTATATCTCATGATCTTACTTAGTACTTTTAAAGTTAATTTCAGAAAAAATTTGACACAATGGTATCCGGCACATACAAGTGGTGTACAACCAAAATATAAGTTGGTTTAAACATATATTGCTATATCTCATGATCTTACTTAGTACTTTTAAAGTTAATTTCAGAAAAAATTTGACACAATGGTATCCGGCACATACAAGTGGTGTACAACCAAAATTTCATATACCTAGTTTTACATTTATGTTTAGTTTTATTTCACCTAATTTTCAAAGATCATAATTGAATTAGATGGCCAAGCTATTCAAAACACGACCAAGCTTATCAAAATAAGACCAATATATTCAAAATTCTTTATTCTTTCAAATCATTTCATTTTAATGCAGATCCAAGATCACGAACTCACATATATCGAGTTGCTTAAGTATGGAGTGCAACAAGAAATCCAAGCAGGTTGTAGTTATTCATATAAAACTAGGAAAGAAAGAAATCAAATCCAATTTAATTGTAAGTGGCTGAATTGTCCATGTCGCTTCCTTGTTGATACACTTCCCGATGACAAGTACCACATACGAAAATGTATTAACACCCACAATCATTCTGCCCCTTTTCCAAACAAATCACAACAAATTACATCATATAGGGTGTCCAAAGGTGTGTTTAGCACAAACCTGAATACTGCGAATAGAAATAAACAAGTTACATATATATAAAGTTTATTTAAATATAATCACCATTGGATTCAATCACGCGTTCGCAGCGATCGATCCAGGCTTGAAAGACACGCTTTAAATCATCATGAGAAAATTGCTCAAATTGCTCTCTTACAAAATTTTCAAGATCATCTGGACTCGCGAATTCGCGTCCTTCAGCTCTCTTTTTAGCGTGCCGAATAAATAAAAGTCAGAGGTGCAATATCAGGTGAATAAATTGGGTTTGGAACAACTTTGACATTGTTTTCCACCAAGTAATTCATTACCTTATGACTTTTGTGAACTCTTGAATTATCAAAATGAATTGCAAACTTTTGTTTTTGTTGTTTGGATTTCTCAAACTCATCAGAATTGATAATTTGAGTAAGAACATTGTCAATTAGATACTGAGCATTCATCGTATTAGGTTTTTGAAGAATATCAATTGCGATGATGCCATTCACGCCCCAAAAACCGACAACATCATCATTGGTGTGTCAATTTTTTTCTTCGGGAATGTTTGCGGATTTTCATCCTTCGGGATCCACATGATTTTGGCTTCTGTTGCATATTGAAACCAAGACTCGTCCCCTGCTACTAAAAAGCGAAACTTCTTGGATTGATACGCACCCAATATAGAGAGGAGCTCTTTCGAAGATTGGACTCTAGATTTTTTTTGAACTGAATTAAGGTTGTGCGGAACCCAACGTGTATACGCTAGTTTGTAGTTCAAATAATTGTGCAAATAATAACTGACTGTTGTACGTGGTATCTTTGTCATCTCCTCTATCCTTCTGAGTGATGCTCTTGGGTCTTCATCTAGCGCTTGAAGAATTGCTTTGATTTTTCTTTGATCCGGCGATTTTTTGTCAATTTTTATGATGGGCGCCTTTTTGTTCATGAAGTGATACATCCTAACATGATACGTTACAGTGGAATAGCTAGGAGCATCCATACCGAAGCATTTTACCAATGTCTCGTAGATTTTTTTACAGTCTTTGCATTTTTTTGCAAGAGCGAGGATGTTTTCTTTATGATTCATTAAAAAAATGAAAAAAATCCCGCCAAAATTTCCCGCGAAACCGCCTCTTGTCTCAAAATTCATTTTATATCCCGGCATGGCGCCAAAATACAACATACTCATCATATACATATATTCATATTTTTTATTATATATTTATAATCAGCATATATCTCCTTTAATAGTCTCATATAGAGCGCTGTGCTAAACGCACCTTTGGACACCCTATATTTTTATAGATCTTATTTAACAAGATATTTTGAATCAAATCAAGACCGTGTTTACGCACAATTAAGGTGTTTCAAAGATCTTAATATCCCATTTGATAGTGGGATCATTCCGGAAATGTTTCAACAATCTACAGATGCTTTAAAAAAGTTTTCTAAACGCCTTCATGCAATCAATACCCGTTTCTCAGCGGATGATGTTACATCTCTTACAATTTTTGTCGACATGGTTAAGAGTCATTCTCCGGATGATCTCATCGAGTTTATTCACGAGCCAGATCGTATGATTTTCTATTACGCCCCATTCGAAGCAAATGCTTTTTCACATCAAATACAAATTTATCACATTGATTCCACTTATAAGCTCTTGCGCTCTCGCATACCATTTTATGCCGTCACTGGCAAATTCGCGGAATCAATTGTTTTTCCGTTTTTGTATTTTTTCGTTTGGCCCGACACAAGTGAAAATATACAAGTTTGTCTCACAGCATATTTTGGCTCCATCAATCGCGAACCATCTTATTTTTCAATGGACTGCGCACCTCAAATCACAAATGCTGTTGAAACAGCCATCCCCTTATGCCAGATCATTTGGTGTGGCGTTCATGTGTTGCGCGCTGTCATGAGAAAGGCTGAAAAGTTTCAAGATCGTTCCAACTTCGAAACTTTCTATAACTTAATGAAGTTATTGGTCTTTGGTTCTGAAGAGGAAGAAATTGATCCTGATGAAGTTTACAACAATTTAGAAGAAATTTTAAATGAGGAACCTGCTGCCCGTGAATACTTTGACCGACAGTGGCGCCATCATCTTGACAGGTGGATGCTTCGCTATAGAAATGAAGGAGATGGAACAAACAACATCTCAGAATCACATTTCAAGGTTTTGAAGCACCAGTACTTCCCAGAAAGGCGAAATCTTCGACTCGATGAACTTGTCATCGAGTTATATTCCAGTGTTGTTCCTTCATTCCTGATTAAGTTGCAAATTAAAGGTCTGAATTCAGAGAGAAGTGTTAAAGTTATCAAAAAAGTCACAAGAGATTTCGAAGAAATGACACAATTTAAAAAAGTCGAATGCATCAGTATGCTTGAAGCTGTTCAGAAAGGTCTGAAAAATGATACACTTGATCCCAACATTGTTTACTCAACATTAAAAATATTATTGCAAAGAAGAGTGGGGGACAAACTCGCCCATTGTCACTTTTTATTAACCTTAAACTTGTAATTTTCATTATTTTTAATTAACCTTATTTCTTTCCTAATTCCTGATTTATTTTATTCACTTACTATTAAAAGTCACATTTTAATAAAATATAATAATTTATTTATAGCATTTTTTACTATACTGTAATAAAAAATTAATTATAATAAATTAAATGTTTATTAAATCAAATGTTTTCTTTGCAATAATATTTTTAATGTTGAGTAAACAATGTTGGGATCAAGTGTATCATTTTTCAGACCTTTCTGAACAGCTTCAAGCATACTGATGCATTCGACTTTTTTAAATTGTGTCATTTCTTCGAAATCTCTTGTGACTTTTTTGATAACTTTAACACTTCTCTCTGAATTCAGACCTTTAATTTGCAACTTAATCAGGAATGAAGGAACAACACTGGAATATAACTCGATGACAAGTTCATCGAGTCGAAGATTTCGCCTTTCTGGGAAGTACTGGTGCTTCAAAACCTTGAAATGTGATTCCGAGAAGTTAAATCCGAAAAATTGTATTATCTCATCCTTTGTGTATGCCTGTTTTATGATTCTTTGTTGTTTTATCGTATTGGCAGAAATCGACTTTTTGAGAAGAACTCATATAATTAATTGTATGACTTCTCTCAAAAACCAGAAATGAAAAGGCCGACAAAAATTGACTGTTCACATGTTAGGAGAAAAAACCAGAATTTTCGAAAAAGTGACACCAACTATTAAAGTTATTTTATTACTAGATTTATTTACAAATTATAAGATAATATCATTAACCGAATATATTTTTAATATAAATAAAAAACTTTTTTATACAAAAAATTACAATCAATCGATAAATATTATAAAACATTTATTCCAAAAAGATTAAGTAATAGGTGGGATCCTGCATATAATATAATTTTATGTCATAAAGTTTACAAATTTTAGATGGACCACAGTGAGAATGTGAGTGGTTAATTTAAAGGTGGTCTGATAAAGATATCGAAGTTTACTCAACACAGCATGAAGCAGTTTCTAATACACAATCTTACTAGTGGTGTTTCGGTCGCCAGCGCTCTCATAGGGTGCTGATTTCAAAAACCACTACTTCAAATTATTCAACAATACTCAATGCAGCATGAAGCAGCTACTACTGCTGTATCTTACTGGTAGTGTTTTGGTCGTTGGCTCTTGCACAGTCTCTCAGATTTTCAAAATTTTTTTTCAACACTATCTTGTTTCGCTCTCAGAAAGCTATCCTACAAAGACATCGAAGCTTACTCAACACAGCATGAAGTAGTTTCTAATACACAATCTTACTAGTGGTGTTTCGGTCGCCAGCGCTCTCATAGGGGTGCTGATTTCAAAAACCACTACTTCAAATTATTCAACAATACTCAATGCAGCATGAAGCAGCTACTACTGCTGTATCTTACTGGTAGTGTTTTGGTCGTTGGCTCTTGCACAGTCTCTCAGATTTTCAAAATTTTTTTTTCAACACTATCTTGTTTCGCTCTCAGAAAGCTATCCTACAAAGACATCGAAGCTTACTCAACACAGCATGAAGCAGTTTCTAATACACAATCTTACTAGTGGTGTTTCGGTCGCCAGCGCTCTCATAGGGGTGCTGATTTCAAAAACCACTACTTCAAATTATTCAACAATACTCAATGCAGCATGAAGCAGCTACTACTGCTGTATCTTACTGGTAGTGTTTTGGTCGTTGGCTCTTGCACAGTCTCTCAGATTTTCAAAATTTTTTTTCAACACTATCTTGTTTCGCTCTCAGAAAGCTATCCTACAAAGACATCGAAGCTTACTCAACACAGCATGAAGCAGTTTCTAATACACAATCTTACTAGTGGTGTTTCGGTCGCCAGCGCTCTCATAGGGGTGCTGATTTCAAAAACCACTACTTCAAATTATTCAACAATACTCAATGCAGCATGAAGCAGCTACTACTGCTGTATCTTACTGGTAGTGTTCTTCGCTTCTTACTATCAACTCTAAAACTAGTTTGATGTATTATTTATTCAATATTAACCTTAATTATTTACAATTCTCACTTTTTTCATTTTTTAAATGAATCAATCCGTTCCTGCACCCCTTGCTGATACAAAACAATATATTGATTTCATTCATTATCTTCAATATGGAGTTCAAGCAGAGATGCGTGCTAACTGCAATTATCGGAAAGATTCGCATTTGAATTCAGATGGAGTAACAATTATTAGACATTACTGTAGATGGGGAAGTTGTAGTGCTAACTTTACCTTTGAAATGAAATCTAATCAATACAGATTTGTAAATGGACATCATTTTCATAATCATGTTGGTGAACCACCGTCTTTTAAATATATACATATATAAATATATACATATATAAATATATACATATATAAATATACATATATAAATATACATATATAAATATACATATATAAATATATACATATATAAATATACATATATAAATATACATATATAAATATACATATATAAATATACATATATAAATATACATATATAAATATACATATATAAATATACATATATAAATATACATATATAAATATACATATATAAATATACATATATAAATATACATATATAAATATACATATATAAATATACATATATAAATATACATATATAAATATACATATATAAATATACATATATAAATATACATATATAAATATACATATATAAATATACATATATAAATATACATATATAAATATACATATATAAATATACATATATAAATATACATATATAAATATACATATATAAATATACATATATAAATATACATATATAAATATACATATATAAATATACATATATAAATATACATATATAAATATACATATATAAATATACATATATAAATATACATATATAAATATACATATATAAATATACATATATAAATATACATATATATATACATATATAAATATACATATATAAATATACATATATAAATATATACATATATAAATATACATATATAAATATACATATATAAATATACATATATAAATATACATATATAAATATACATATATAAATATACATATATAAATATACATATATAAATATACATATATAAATATACATATATAAATATACATATATAAATATACATATATAAATATACATATATAAATATACATATATAAATATACATATATAAATATACATATATAAATATACATATATAAATATACATATATAAATATACATATATAAATATACATATATAAATATACATATATAAATATACATATATAAATATACATATATAAATATATTTATATATATAAATATATAAATAACAAAATACAATCAAAAATAGTGTTTGAAAAATTAAGGTTAAGTGTCACTTTTCTATTGTCACTTTTTCGTAAATTCTACCACACTCCTCATATAATTAATTGTATGACTTCTCTCAAAAACCAGAAATGAAAAAGCCGACAAAAATTGACTGTTCACATGTTAGGATTCCTCTCTTCGTTCATTTGGTACTACGTTATGCCGATAAATATTTTTGCTTTCACATCATTATGTCATAGTGATGCATGCTGGCTTTTCAAAATTAAGCGATTTCTAATATCAATTTTCAATTTGATTACTCAAATAACATGGAGTCTAACATTTTTTTCTATCTTACCATTCAAAGATATGTTCCTTGTTTCCAACTATTCAAAATGGCTAGCTTTATTTTTTAATTTTTTTTTCGGATTTCTTGGATATTTCGTAACTAGCTCGCCAAATCCGCCTGCTAAAGCCAATCAATCAAAAATCCAAGAGATATACTATAGATACATTCATATCGAGTCAATTGTAATTTCTTCCATTCTTACAATTGTAATAGCTTTTTTCAAAAACGTTTATGATTCTGTTGGATCATTATATGAGGATCAATTTTATCAATTAATTGGTCAAGGTAATGAATATGCAAATAATTTTCCAATTATTTTCTCATTTATATTAAACTATGCATTACCATGTATCATACCATCAGCATTATTTATGTATTCGATTCATTATTACACGCAACATGAATTCCAAATAAAACACTTTTCAAAATCTTTCAGAATTTCATTTCGAATACTTCCTTTGTTTTATCTTATATCTGCATTTTACATTTATTCTATTCTTGTCAAACCAGTACCCGGATCAGATCCAAACTCACTTCTTTTTGATAACTTAGTTGTTCCTGAAAACGAATTATTAACTTTCCCTAAACATAAGAAAAATATAATTTATCTTTCTCTTGAATCTCTTGATACAGTTGTTTTTCATGAAACTGTTGGTGGTTGCTTTGATAGAGAAATAATTCCATTTATGGAAGAATTGGCATTAGATAAAGTGAATGTTCACTTTTCGCATATGAAATATCCGGATCTTGGTGGAATGTCAATTCCTCCTCGTCTTGATTTTACACTTGCAAGTGCATTCGGTGCTTTATGTGGCGTTCCTTATATGGGAAAGAACCAGTGGAATGATCATTATGATGGTTTTTTGAATAATCTTAATTGCTTGGGCGAACTATTGGAATTAAATGGATATATTACATCAGCAACATTTGGTACAGGAAAAGGAGATTTTGGATATGGCCATGTATTTGATTTGCATCATTTCCAACGCATATTCTCAAACAGAGAAATTATGGGTACTACTCAATGGATTGAAGATAAGCATATTTATAAGTTTTTCAAAAAAGAACTCAAATATCTTTCGGATACACATCAACCTTTCATGGCATTTATGTGTACATTGGATACACATGAACCAGGTCATATCTGCAGCTTATGTCCCAATACTCAAAGTGATCCAGCTACTAAATCAATAGAATGCGCAGATCGTCAGCTTAAAAGTTTCTTGGAATGGGCGCAGACGCAAGAATGGTATAACAACACAGTGTTTTTGATTTACGGTGATCATATCTCAAGAGATAAGAATTTCAAGAAAATGGCAAAAGAACATAATTACGTCAAAAAATCATATAATGTTATTCTAAATTCAAAAAGAAAGGCGAAAAGAACTCATGAAAGAAATTTTACTGTATTTGATTTATTGCCAACTGTATTGAATGCAGCAGGAATTCAGATTAGAGGTAACCAAATAGGAATGGGAATAAGCCTATTTTCAAAATTGCCGACTCTTCTTGAAAGATATGGAGAGAAATTTGAAGAAAGTTTTAACCAAATCTCATTTTGGTATGATACTGTAGTAAATCATAAATCAATAAAATGCGAAGAGAACATCCCTTGCATTAGTTTAGGTAATTATTCAACAGAAACTACATATGCAAATTTAACAGCAGAATACCAATAGTTGATAAATCCAAAAATTCAATATTTTAGCTTTTCTGAGGTGTCACTTTTGATGAATTTCTGTTTACAACAGTATACCTCATAAGGAACAATTCCCTCCTTAAAATCGTAGACATTTTTATACTTATTAATCAACCATTCAAAATCATATTCCTCTGAAAAGTTATTTTATTAAAAATTTAGAATTTTAATAAATATAGAGTTTGAATTTCATACAATACCTATATATTTTCAATAATGGAATTTGAAAACCATTCTCAAAAGTTCTCAGAAAACCTTTTTTTCATTAATTTTAAGAAATCTGAGTATTAAATTAAGTGTTAAATTCGTTTGACACTACTTTAATTTTTAAATTCAAAAAATTATATGTGCTTCTTAAAATGACTCAAAAAAAATTTATTATAAAATAATATATAATATTAAAAATCCCACAACATTTTTTTACTTTACATAATCGTACTTCCTCGACGATTAATTTCCACTCAATTTCTATCGTTGACCGAACTTAGCATGCAACAATATTATAATAAATTTAGATTATTTTTAAATGTTAAAATTATTTTAGAGGAATTAATGATCATTGAAGATGTATTCCTCATAAACATTTTTTAATCGAGAAAATAAGAAGGTTTTAGGGCTGAGGTAATTTCAATATTATATTGAATTATTCATTTGAATTCAATTCAGCAATATTTAGATTTACAAATACATTACATATATGAAATAAGATACATGTAGAGTTCATTTTCATTAAAAAATTGAAAATAGCAAGATTTGGAATATTGTATTAGTGATAAACTTGATTTTATTCAAAAATAACCTGAATATAAGGAGTAGATGCTTCAAGTTTACATTCGACTTTAAGAATAAAAGGGATACTCACTAGAATTGCAGACAAAATCCTCAATTTATTTTGAATTAACGTTTAATTTTTCGAGATTTTAGAATTAATTCCATGAATAAAAGCCTAGATCCGTCATTTTTAATAAGCAAACTAGTCGCAAAGTATAGACCTGGTGATTTAAAAGCATTACGAAATGCTATTGATATAATCAAATCATACCCAAATACGATTTCAGCAAAAAATAATACATTTTATTTAAAAGAATGGATGAAAATTACAAAATCTAAAGGTGAAGAGCAGCAAGTACAAAATTTAAAGAAAGATGTCGACTTTTTAGCTAAAAATCTTATTAGATCTCCACAATTATTTCAATTTCTTTATCACTTTACTCAAAAATCAGAAAATAAAGAACAACAACCGCAACTATTTACCGACGAGCATGAAATTCCATTAAGTTTCATATACGTTTTACAAGGAGTGAATTGCAGATCTTTTGAATGGAGCGATTCAAGAGAGAGGTTCGTTCTTTTAGAAAAAATACCACCAAATTTATACATTCCTGCTCAAATTGTTTCTCAAATCGGATCAATGGTAAAAATGATTCGCGATTATATTGAAAGACGTCGTTGTCTCACCCAAATTAAGATCAGTGCTGTTCTCAAAAGTCTATTAGTTGACTATTTACTATACATTTCGTCAATTGAACAAATGTATTCTGATCTCACAATTTCTCAGTTTCTTTTTCTCTTAAACAACAGGCAAATCGATATAATTAAGTCAGCAGCAATTATCATTAATACAATCAAACTCGAAAGTGGCGGTATTCTTGTAAACCGCTTAATGGAAATCGAAAAACATGGAGATGAATTAATTAAAATAGTTGCAAACAAATTTAGAAATGCAGCATTTGAAGTAATAGAGAAAATGAGCATTGATTGGTCTACAAAGGGAAGAGTTGATGATCCATTCGGCGAATTCTTCGTAAAGACAAGGGCAAAGGCAACAACACCAGGAGAATGGTGGAGTGATCTTTATTACTTGTCAGAATTAGAAGTTCCAAAATCAATGTTGAAATCATCTGTTGGAAATGTTTTTTCATCAGGACTTTGCTTGAATTTCGTTCGCCAATGGGAAGAGAACATAGAACTTGATATTGAAGCAGAAAACTTTGATGCTTTAGTTAAAAAGGCTTCAGAAATTTCGAATTCTCATATGATGACTTTATTCATTGATCATGAAAAAATCATTTCAAGACTTAATGATGCAGTTGATTTTGTTCTTTTCAGGAGAGGAGATTTCGCAACAGTTCTACTTGAAAATTCAGCAAATGCTGAGAAAAGATTACCTCTTATACTCCATGACTACATTGGAAGGAAATGTCCTGATCTTAAATACCTCGAATTTGGCGGAGAAGGTTCTCGTTTAAGATACGAGCCGCAGGGAATTTCATGTGTTTTATTCACATCAAATTTCAATGATGTTTATGAAGCTGCATCTGCTTTGTTGTTAAGAGTTAGACGTGCACAATTTGCAATATCTCGTGTAGGAAGGTATGAAAAAGGATTTTCTCAGGGAGTTCTTTTATTTGAAATGCTTGCTTTGTGTAATACAATTTCAATGTATTTCAACTTGTCAATAGTTTCTAAAACAGCTATAGTTATGGATAAGATCAAGAAGGCGAAGGAATTTGCTGAAATTGTTAAAGCATTCGAGAAGAATTCAACAGATATAATTGAAAGTTGTTGGATTTCAGCTGCCAACAGATCATTAAGAGATAAATTATATATGCTCATGACAACAGTTGAAGAGGCCACAATTTTACCACGCGATGTTGAGAAAAACAGAAATTCATTTTATAGCTCATTGAAAGAGTTTTGCAAGCTACTTGCAACTAAAGACGGAAATGCTAAAATACTATATCGACAAATATATCAAGTATTTCCAACTATTTTGATGAAATTAACAGAATAATTTGATTTTATATGTTATTTGTTTTTGTAAATATTATATTCAAATATTTTCGGACTTTCTTATATGCATTCTAAATGCATGATACAAATTAGATGATATTGAAAATATAGAATCATCAAAAGTATGAAATCACCAGCCATCATATAAAGAACTGATATAAGTTGGTTGAGTCTATAGTAATTTCATAGTGCTTTTATATCAAATACTCATATTTCAGATATTGGATATATTTGAACAAAATGAAAATAAAGAACCAGTTATTTTTTACTGACATATCATTTACATCATAGAGAGTATATTCGTATTACTAAATTAGAGTTAAAAATAGAATGGTCGAGTGAAATCCTCGCCCAGCTACTTATGAAAATAATCAACAAAATCAGCTTTTTGTTAATAGTAGAATACAAATATAATGTTTCGGACTTAAAACAAAAATTTTAAACCGTCACCAAAAATAAATGACTATGTCACTTGGCGAACGCTTTTCATACCTTAGACAAGAGCTCAAGGAGCTCCAAGCTAAGGAAATTCAACTTGAATTAGATCTCCAGCGGCACGAGCGTGTTTTAGAAACAATCGCCAATCTTGAACCAGGACGTAAATGCTTCCGCCTTGTCGGTGAAGTACTCGTTCAGAGCACAGTTGGAGAAGTTCGCCCAACACTCAAAGAACAGATAGAAAACTTGAAGGAGGCTGTTGCTCAATACACCCAAAATGTTGAACTTAAGGAAAAAGAAATCCAGAAATTCCAGGAAGACAACAAGATTCAATTCGCATCAGTTAATCAACTTCAAGAGCGTGCTAAAGAAAATTAAAGGGTATTATATAATATAAATTACATAAAGCTACCTTTTTGTTAATTACTCCAATATTTATGCATGACATTAATGAAATCTTTGAACTTATTCATATATTTACATTAGCCATCTATCATTTGCTGAATATTTCCTTTTTTATAGAAATCTAACCTGAATCTTTGTAAATTAACTATAGTGTGGCTAAGATGAACTAGTTGTGACCCATAAACATATGAACTTCCAATCAATAAAAAATTTGAAATAAGTTTTCTCTGAAATCAGGAAATTCTTAATCTATCTTATGAGTGGTTATTATTTTTGCTAATTTTAGAAAACCTTTTTTCAAGCGATTATTTTTCTTTCAAATTTTCTAATAATGTCACACATTCGAGCTAGAGTCAATGCAAAATTAAGTTCTATTGTTCTTGATGCTCTAAGAGAGGCAGGACTGCCTTATTCATTCACTGACTCGAATGCAATGGTTAATTGGGTTGAACCGAGTTATAACTTTTTAAATAAATCATTAGCAAGTAGATCATTATATGCTGTCACAAACCAAATCACAGGAATAGGAATATTATATTCAGGCTCTGTTTTTTCAAGATTATATCAAAAATTTTCTAGAATTCTTCCAGATATTTATGATTATTTACCTCCCACTTACGTTTTACCATACCAAAATATGGATTTCATGAAGAAAATAAAGAAAAACGGTCGAGATAAATTTATTTACAGATCTGACCCAAAAAACAATGAGCCAGGACAAATTCTTTTTAATCCACCAGATTATATAATCATGAGTGATGACTCTGCAATTGGCCAAAAGAAGATAAATAGCATAAGTATCGATTGTCAAGAAATTAAAATTTCTGCATTTGTTTTAATCGCATCAGTATCACCATTAGCAATATTTGTTTACAGAGACGGCATTGTACATTATTGCAACACAAATGAAGAACTTTATAACGATACAATTGATAAAAACAGTAGATTCCAACCATTATCCGAACTTTTTGAGCGTATTGAAAACGAATACTCTATCAAAGAAGCAAAATTATGGGATAATCTTCATAGAATCGTTGTTTCTTCGATATTATTGTGTTATCCGTACTTTAAACCATATAATACGGAAAGTTATCCATATAGTCACAATTTCCAATTGCTACAATTTGATTTTCTCATGGATACAAATTGGAAATTTTATTTGAACAAAATTGAACCAGTTATTTCATCATCACACATTAATATACAAGAATACCTACTCAAAGTCAAGTTTGTTCGCGACGGAATCCTTGCAGCTCTTCCGATTCCGGAAATCCAACATATTTTTGATTCCAGAAGAAACTGGTGGAAGAAAACAGATGCAAAAACAACTGGAACAACTGATATTTCTTATGGAGAAACAATTTGGCTGGAATTTATACAAAATAATCCACAAATCGAAAATTACCAAGCACAATTCTTAAAATCAGATAAGAAATATGCCAATTTCAAGCTTGCTTATCCATCTAATAAAAATAAAGAAAAATATTCAAATATTCTTCAAACCATTGCTTCTGTTCCATTAGAGATCATCAAGAAATAATGGGATCAATGCATACATGAGATTTTATCTTTAGTTGTGTTTATTATTGTAATAAAAAATTGTTATGTTGTTCATTTTTTCATTTATCGCTAATATATTAGAGAACTATCTAACTAATGAGTAATATTGTCAAGATTATGCTGAAATCCATTTGATCAAAATTTTATTTTTGCTATCAACGATAATAAATCAAAAAACTTTATATAAACAACATTACTATCAAAAATAATATTGATTGACATTCTATACAATATGAATAATGACTTCCTTATTACGATATTTAACAATATAATGAATGAATCCAATGTAAATAATTTCATTCACGCATCATGTAGATTGATATATAGATTAACTCCTTTGACTAATTGTATTAAATATTTTTTTTATTGAGCACAGAATCAATGCGAGGCTGAATGGTATAGATCAATAGAGATAGGTAATCACATTATTCAATAGCACATCATCCATTTGTGGTCAAAGGAATCTCATCCAATTGAATCATTCAAAAATAAATTATTTTCGTGAATTCCGGGATGACAAATCACATGTATTTTCATAAATAAAAAATAGATAAAATTATCCTGCATCATGAGAAAGGGCAATTTTTTTACCCATTATCCTTGTCATTCGTTCTTGATGCAATTTTTCCAGTGGGCAGACAAAACTTTATCGCAAAATAAAGTAATACCATTTCCCGAGGAAGGTCTTGCATATCTAGAACGTCCTCCGCCAAGTGATCCTGTATTAAGTAAGTTTCATGAACAATTAGTAAAATTTATCAAACAATTGATTCCTACAAAAGCAGATGTAAACGTTAGACAGTATATAGTTGACCAAATTTGTGATAAAATTAAGAAATCATTGCCATGCCCTAAAGATAATAAATTAATCGTTTTACCATGCGGTAGCTGCATGAGTGGTACATTCCTTCCAAACGCCGATATAGATTTTGCAATTTTCTACTACCCAATTCCATGCAATCCTGTTAATATAATGCAACAACTACAGACTTCACTTGCAGAGTTTGCTTTAGATGGATTTAATCCCCTTCCGCAAGCAAAAGTACCTGTGCTTAAATTCATGACCAATCCAGGCATTTCTATCGATATATCTTTTGATGAATTGCACGGACCATTATGTGTACAGACAATTAGAGAAATATTTAGAACTATACCATGCATTCTTCCAGCACAAATATTTTTGAAGGCAATGCTGAGAAGAAACAAACTTGATCAACCATTTTTAGGCGGAATAAGTTCTTATACACTACAGTTAATGATTTTAGCTTACGTTCAATACGCTGGCGAACCAGATAATATTACTGATCTTATAGTTGGTTTTTGCAATTTTTATGGAAATATATTTAATTTTACGCTTACAGGAATAGACGTTACAGAAGGCGGGCAATTCTTTTCTCGCGCTGAAGAGAATAAGCTGTCTCCGGACACTCCATCAGCAATGTATATACAAGATCCGCTGAATAGTAACAATGTCCTTGGTCACAACGCGTTTAAGATGAATGAAATTAGAGAAGAACTCAGAGTGGCCCACCAACAGGTTATTTCCGGCAACGGAGAAGAATTAATTAATACTTTGTTAGGAGAAATTATAGAAATACATACAATACACGACGTGATACGCGAGTATGCAATGGATAAGGATATTTCACTCGAATAGAGATTATATATTATGTGTATTGAATTGTTATGAACTTAAAAATTTTATATATTATTTTGTCATCAATAAATTTTTAATATGATTTTATAACTAACAAAATCTTACATTAGACTTGAGTATTTTCATCAACAATAATTTTTTTTGTTAATTATTTCTTTGGATCAACTTTTGGACCACTGAATTTGCAATATATATACTAGCTGTTATCAATTCCAAACTAACAACCTTGATTATTTAAAAAGATATCCTTAAAAAATTTCAATTTCTTTCAATAAGATCTTATATTAACTTGAGATATGCATATCACATGGATGGTTAGATTACTGTTCCTAAATAGGACATTTTGATTCTCTGTTAATGAATGTTAAGATCGAATCATCAAATAAGCGATATCCGGACTTACGGTAATATTGCATCTAGATAAATCATTCAAAATCCAGTTAATGCCATATTGAAGCTTGAAAATAGCTAAAATTTGATGATATCACTCTTAAAATCAATGAGAATTAGGAAAATTCATATTAACCCTTAATATACAATTGTAGTAGAACTATATGTTAAATAAAAATTCGATGATGTTGTTTTTCGTTTTTTTCTCAAATTGTAAACGATAAAAAAAGCTTTATCAAGAATGAACGAAGAAATACAACAAATCGTTGACAGAAACGCAACTCTTGAGGCAGAAAATGCATATTTATATCAGACAATCCGTGATCTAACTGCGGAATTAACTGTTTTTAAGGCTTCGCACTCGAAATTTCGGGAAGATTGCATGAAATACATTCAATCATTAACAACAAGTTCAATATCTCCTTCAAAGGAAATGAATCAAAAAGTTTTTAAATTCACAAGAGAAATTGAAATCCTCAAATCACAATTAATCACATCAGAAAAGAAAAATCAAAGTCTTACAACAGAAAACGAAAAAATCATTCAAGAAAAAGAAGAATTAGATAAAACTCTACAAGAAACGAACAATTCTGCTTTACAAAATAAACAAATGTGCAATGAAATACTTCATTCACTTCTAAGCTTAGAAAATACAATGAAAGAAAAAGAAATTGGTACAGACTTATCAGAATCATTTCAAAATATTACAAATGATATTGATGATCTTACGATTTCGCAACAATTACATTTAATGCAGTCAACAATAGAATCAATTTCTCTAAACATTGCACAAACTAAAGAAGTAAGAGTTGTAGATAAAAAAGAATTCGAAGCCAAAGATCAAACTATTAGAGATCTTCAAACTCGAATTGAAGTTCTTCAACATAGAGCCGATGCAATTGATGAGTGCAATGCAAACTATATCAAGGAAAGAGAAGATCTAAATAATTCTATTTCTACTTTAAGACAAGCTTTAACAGTTATGAAACAAGAATTTGTTAAAGCTGATAAAGAGAGGAAGGAACTGATTGCAGCAAATCAACAACTTAAGAATGCAATAAAGGAATATCAGCAGTTTAATCAGAAACAGGAAGAAGAATCCTCAAATTAATTGTTTTTAATAAAAGTTTTATTGTTATGGATTATGTTATAAATAAGAAACTTTTTTATGATACTTTAACTCAGTATAGTCAATCCTTATCATATAAATCCTTTAAATGTATGAAATATGCAATTAATTCACATAACATTTATTATGCTACATTCTTGATAAATGAATAACTTGGATCTAGCTATTGATGAATTTTGTCTTGAATATTTTAAAGTATTGATTCATTATTAGTTAATTTCAATCAAAACAATGATATTAGAAGAAGCTTTGCTTATTCCATGATGCTCAAAATTCCATCTATTTGCGAATATTTCTGCTCAAATGGGGCAAATATCAATTTAAAAAGTGAAAATGTACTTACAGCTCTTCATATTGCAGCATATGATAAAAGTAAAGAAACAGCCGAACTTCTTATATCACATGGTATAAATATCAATGAAAAAGATAGAAGTGATATAATAAATTTATGTGTTTAGAAAAGTCCAAGTGAGCCGCCATCAGTAAGTGAAAAGACAACCCACTGAGTACGATATCGATTGTTCTCTGGTTTCTTGCATGTGACAAATGTACATTCATGTATAGCATTGAAATTCAGATAGCATTTTTTGTAAAGATTATCGATGAATGCCTCTGTCTTATTCTCAACATCAACACCGCATATTAGCTTGATGCAGTTAGAGAATGTGCTTGGTTGGATATCGATGACTGAAAGAGGGATGTTGATATGAGTCAGAGAGGTACACTCAGCGAATGCATAATGACGAATGTATTGAACAGAGTTGTCTGGGATGAGTATGTTGACAAGGTTCTTACATTCGAGAAATGCACCCGCTCCAATCTCTCGGATCGTTGTCGGAATAAAGAAGAACTTGCATTGAGAACCAGGCGGGAATATGACTAGAAGTGTTTTGTTCTTATTGAAAAGAGCAAAATTATCAACTGTGAAGTACATGCTATCATTGCAAATGATGCTTGCAAGTGATTTGCAACCAGAAAACGCGGCAAATTTTATATTCATTAATGAAGAATTACTTTCAATGATGAATGTGCTGAGATTAACGCAATTATGCAAACCATATTCTGAAATTGTATGTGTATCACGTGGAACTGTGAAAGTCGTGATATTTGTCCATTGAAATGCATTTGAACTGATAATCTTAATTGTAGGAGGAAGAATTAAGTTACTTAGTTTGTATGCATTACTAAATGCATCTGTGCTAATAACTGTGATTGGAGGCTCACCTAAAAAAGTGATGTTTTCAATTCCTGAATTATCAAATGCATTTGCATAAATACTTTCAATTGAAGGAGGGATATCCAATGATTTCAATGAAGTGCACTCAGAAAAGCTAATATCTCCTATTGATGTTATATTTTTAAATATCACAGTCTTCAAATTTGTGCATCCTGAGAAAGACTTATAAAGTATTGTTCTTTGAGTACCTTCAAAAATTATCGTTTCCAAAGCTGTACATCCACCGAAAGCGTCATTTATTTTTGTTACATTTTTGAAGTGGACTTCAGTTAAACCTTCACAATTGGCAAAACCAGATTTAGCAATTTCTATTAAATTATCTGGTAAATAAAGAACCCTCAAAGAATTACAGCCCTGAAAACCATTAACACCAATTGAAGTAATGGTATTTGGAAAAATAAATTCTTGAAGATTAATGCAACCAGAAAATAATTCATAACTTATTGAACTTAATTGAGAATCTGGTTTGAAATTAATTGTTCTAAGACCTGAGTATCCAGCAAAAACTCCAAATGAAAATGATTGAACTGTTGAAGGAATTTCATAGCTTTCTAGATTACTGATTCGAGCAAAAATTTGCGTTTGAGCAGCATTGTAAAGAAGGCTTTGATTATCACAATAAAATGGCGAGCCATCTTCAAAGTCAAGTTTGATACCTGGATCGAGGCTTGAACCTTCAATTGATGTAACACTCTTCGGAATTCTGATACTTTTTAAGTTAGGGCAGTCGCCAAATGCATAAATTCCTATGCTTTTGATATTTTCTGTGAGTGTAATGCTTGAAATCTTAGAAGAATGGAATAGAAATCGAGTGATTGAAGTCAGACCACTACCAATAATAACCGTGTTTAGATACTTACAATCCGAAAATACTGAAATTCTAATATGGTAATATTAACAAGATTTGTGCCAGCAAATGCTAATTCCCCAATAGATTTTAATTTTGAATTGAATGTTATATTATTCAACATAGTGCCTTGAAAAAATCTAGATGGTATTGATTCTATATTTTCAGGAACTACGAATGAAGTTAAATTTCTTCTGAATAGTAAAACAAAGGAGGTTTTTCCTTTTGTATATAATATACTATCATCAGATGCATAGTATTGATTTTCTGGATCAACATCAATTCCTTGTATTCCTCCTAGAGCCCTAATAGAAATACTCGAAACTAGCTTCGGAATGAAAATTCTTGATATAGCTGTGTTTATAAATGCCATATTCTCAATGCTAATTAATTGTGATTCTGGTTCGATATTTAATGTGATCAATTGTCCACAATAAGCAAGGCAATAGGTTCTGAAGTGAGTTACTGAATTCGGAATATTTAAATAACTAATACCAGTGCCTTGAAAAACTCCATCTGCTAGTTCAGTCAAATATTTAGGAAGTATAATTTCTGATAGCTGTCCACAATTCTTGAAGGCAGCTCCTTTGATTTCCGTTAGTAATTCACAGTTAGTGAAATTAATCGAAGAAAGTTTTGCGCAGCCATCGAAAGCATGTTCACCGATAGTTTTAAGCCTAGAACCTGGCAGAAATGTGACAGATAATAGAGTATTTTTGCTTCCTGCAAAAGCAAATATTCCAGTTGAGGAATTTCCGTAGATGATCTCACATGATAATCGTAGAATAACATGTACACAGCGTTCTGTTGTAAATAGTATGCGATCATTGTCAAGATAGTCTTCACCAACTACTATTCTCTAAAGATCTTGTTAGTAAACATGAGAGTTATGCTATTTTTTGACTATATTGTTAAATCATTACTAAAGTACACGATCATATTTTCATCGTCTATGAAGATACCAGCTTGAGTATTTTCATATACAGCCCATTAAAAACGAGCCACATTTGAACAAACCGCCTTCCCTCAGTATATTGAATTCATAAAATTATAAAACTAAAATTATGAATCTGAGAGCCATATAATTCGATTCCATTCTATATTTACGTCTTTCCCTATGAACGACATTTAAGTTTAGAAATCAAAAATTAATATAATATGACTTGGAAAGCTAGTATTGTTTTACTAAGAAGAAGGTTTATTTATATGTTCTTCTGTTCGAATTTGAAATATAAACACCGTAAACTTATTATTTTCTAATACAAAAGTATCACAACAGGGAGTTTTCAACGTAATTGTTTCATTAAAAAATTTAATTCATAAAGTACAATTTTAAAATATTGAGGTCACAAAGTTAATCATACTATGTGGTACGAAACAAACCAGAAATCTTATGAACTCATAACATCAATGAACAATTATTCGTTTATTGATATTGAACTTGACTTTATTTAAAATAACAAGATAACAACAAAAATTTATGATTTAATAACAAAATAACAATTTAATTTCAATATTTTATTCTTCTTTGTTTTGTTCTGCAAAACCTTCTGAAATCATCTTCTGATTTTTGAAGGCTATCTTCAACCTTCTGTTATTGAGGTCTATTAACAGCAAATTTGTTTTCATCCTTCTTTTTTTGAGGAAGAAGTTTTTCTTCGGACTCTTTCATTGTTTAGTCTCTAAATAGTGAATTTTAACTGGCGCTTTTATTTCCAGTAATTCTTCAGGAATTTCTTCGATTAAAGCCTCATCGTCATCATTAGTCGTTACACTAGAGGAAAAACATGATTAATATTAATATCAACTTGATGAGCAAGATTTTGCTGTTAAAATCTTTTAAGTTTTTAGTGATACTGCTTGAAAAGAGAAATTTATCATCATCTCCTAAAAAGTATCATTTTTTGTTAGGACATCTGCAAAATAAATCTGAAAATGCAATTAGATAGCAAAATTGCGCATGGATTCACACATCATCGAAATTTATACCAGATAAATGATGAGCGAAAGTTGGAATTCTATTAAATGTTATATTTAAGTGATTCGAACTGTTTAATACTTCATAAACATCAACCATATCGAGACAATCCGAATAAACGTTTATAGAAGGAACAGCCAACCCAAAAGAAGAAGCTTATAATACAAACTTCGACCTTTGAAAAGTGACAAAAATTGCGATTAAAATTTAAATTGATGTAAAGAAAAAATTTATCAATAGATCAAAACTTGATCATCAAATAAATGTTGTTGCATTATAAACGATTTTTTTGTGAAGAACTGACCATTCGACTTCTTATAACTTTCTGATCAAAATTTTAACAAAAACATAAAAATACTTCGTATGAGATATTTATAAATCAACTTAAAAACAAAAATTTCTGAATAAAATTTTCATTTCACTACCGTTGAAAAGTGTCATTTTTTAAAGTATGGGATCCTTAGAGGAGCAGAAAGCTATTCTCGATGAAGCAGAAAGCCTCATTGAAAGACGTGATTATGATGGCGCAATGTCAAAACTTTTAGAAGTTGATCATCCAGATCTTCAATCAAGACGTGACTTCTTAATGGAGCAAGCCCAAAGACAAGGCAAGTAATTAAATCACGAAAATACACATAACAAATCAATTTGTATTACATTTTTAATAAAAATATTTTTTTTTATTTGTTTTAACTAAATATATTTTATCTTTAATGCTTATGCTACATCAGAAATATGCTCGTTTCTCATCGGAATTAATCAAAAACAAAAATTAAATAGTTATTATTTTTTACAACATAGTTTCGCTCTTAACACTGAGCTCAGCCTTAACTTTGTTCTTTGCATTTACCTGCTCTCCATCTAATATTGTGAGAGTTGGTAAAATAACAAGAATTGGCGGAATATGGCTCTTATCTTCCTGAATAAGTGGATTATTCTCTATCTTTAGATCGAATAATAATGGAAGCTTCTCAAAGGAGTGAAGCTCTTCGGGTGTTTTGAGTTGATTATATCTAAGATTAAGAGACCAAAGATATGGAAGTGATTCCTCTGTAAATTGATCGATTGTTTCGATAGAGTTATGGCTAGCATCTATTTCTCTAATCGAAGGAAGGTTTGGAAGCTCAAGTTTTGCAAGTAAATTTCCTTGCAAGTTAAGAATTTGAAGGGATGGCATAACAGCTAAATTTAGAGCTGTAATTGAGTTATTTGAAAGATTGAGATGCTTTAAGAAAGGAAGAGATGGAATATCTCCAGCAGAAGCAAGATGATTGGAAGATAAGTCTAAGTAAGTTAAAGTATTCAATGTTGGGAATCCATTAACGTTCTCAAAAAGATTTGAACTGAGATTGATTGAGTGGATGAATTTTAATAAACTGAAATTCGAAACACCTTCGGAAATCTGGTTTTGTGATAAATCAAGATCAACAAGATTTGGAGTATGCTCGAGAAATGCGAGTGATTGAATTTGATTTTGCGATGCAGTTAATTTTCTAATTTCATCTAACGGCTTTTCATTTTGTATTTCGGCAACATCTTTGCCTGAAATGTCAAGCTCAAAAACAGCCATCTCGATGCCGCGCATGCTTGGTGTTAACTTGGGTTTTTCCGACATCGCTAACGAATTAAAAGTGACAGCCATTTGAGTATCAATAAAAATACTAAAATCTGTTGTAGGCGAGACTCGAACTAATAGATGTCAAGTCCATTTTCATATTTTAATGAAATCATCAAAGCATAATTGTAGGCAATAAAGCTGGATATCGCACATAAAATATTAAATAGGAGTTAGAAAAAACAAAATACAAACCTTAAATATTTAATCATACAAAAAAAAAATTAATTAATTATTTCCTATTTGCTCTAGACATTGGTCTCAACGATAGCAAACCAATTGAAGACATAGGTCTTGATCTGTTAGCGCTATTTGTAGTCTTCGAGAAAGCGGACTGAGCTTTAAATGATCTTTCTGCGACATTTGGAAAAGCTCCAGTTGTTTTGGCCATGGATGGCTTCGGGGATTCAACTTTTGGAGGTTTTGTAGTGCCAATCTTCAACTTTTCGTATTGTTGCATCACTGGAACAACTCTTTGTTTGCCTTTGAAATAATTAATTTGTTCTTGAGTAACTTCTTTGATTTCTGAAACCATATCAGCAAGATTAACATTCTTAGTGGCTACAGCATTGAAATTGGCAATGGACTTTGTTTCAATCATCTTGAATTCGTCAATAAATTCTTTGATTGAATTTTCAAACTGTTTTTCTTGTCTTGTATGCTCTTCGTTGACTTCTGTTTCATGGTCTTTAGTAATCTTTTCTAATTCATCCTTCTGATTTTGAATTGTAGTTTCTTTGAGTTGGGCAAATTTCGTTTCTGTTTCAACGCGTCTTCTTTCAAGTTCTTCTTTAGCAACATCATGTGCTTGCTGACGTAACTCTTTTGCTTTATCGAAATGACAAACTTTTGCTTCTGCTTTGGCTTCTTCAAGTAATTTGATTTGTTCATCGACATCTCGCTCAGATTCAGTAATAAGAGTATATGTCCTATCTTGCTCTATTTCCATGAGTTCGGAAATATGTCTTTCCTCAGTTGATTCGACTAAAACTTGGTATTTTGAGTAAATCATTTGAGTATTTTTCCGACTTTCTTCTGCTTCGTCTTCTAATCTCTTTTCGGCATACTTTCTGTACTTTTCTATTTGGAATTTGGCTTGTGTTAAAGCATCCTGCATCTGATATTTAGCAAAATTTGCAATTTCTGTTTGAATTTGATTTTCATATGATTCAGCCGTTTCAAAATCAAGGACATCAATGGCATTCTGTTTCTTGATTCTCAAGTCATTGATTGTTGAGTATGTTGTCTGAGCAAGATGATCCATCGATACGTTATTTGAAAAAGTGACATATTATTCATATTTCTAAAGCACAAAACTTTATTATTTATATGTAAAATGCTTCTTTATACTACAGTTAGTCATTTTGTTCATTTTCATTTGAGCATTAGCAATGAATCCTGCAATCTTCAATACCATATTGACAGTAATACAAGTTCCATGCGCTTTTGTTCGTACAATTTGGTATTGTGGAAGGAAAAATAAAGCGAATTTTAAAGTTTACATGATTTATTGGCTTTTGATTATTCCAAGTCTCATTTCCCGGATTTATAATTTAATGCCGTATACACTACATTCATTATTTTTGCATTGCATGTTATATATCTGGTTGCAATCTCCTTTCTTGAATGGATCGGCAATAATTTTTAATATTTTTGCATATTTCTTCAAATTACAATACTTACCCATTGGAACTGACTTCTTTATGAATCCTATTTTTAATAATACTGTGAATAATTACAAGAAATTTCTTAAAGAGCTTCCTCATCCAAATTATTCAGAAGATAGCAGTCCATCAGCTGACCCTTCAGGTTCAGCCTACTAGATCACAAAATACTCGCTTTGTTTATTCAGTTTTTTTAACAATTTCAAAAATATTATTATACTATAATTTTAACTTGTTAGGATATATATATTTATTCAAATAAGCTTTTGTTTGTTCTTTTTCCCAAATGTTTATTCTTTTTCTAAATCATTTACCATTATAAAAAGATGCATATTTAATAAAAAAGTAATTATTGATGTTAAAATGTTGCATGCTAAGTTCGGTCAACGATAGAAATTGAGTGGAAATTAATCGTCGAGGAAGTACGATTATGTAAAGTAAAAAAATGTTGTGGGATTTTTAATATTATATATTATTTTATAATAAAATTTTTTTGAGTCATTTTAAGAAGCACATATAATTTTTTGAATTTAAAAATTAAAGTAGTGTCAAACGAATTTATCACTTAATTTAATACTCAGATTTCTTAAAATTAATGAAAAAAAGGTTTTCTGAGAACTTTTGAGAATGGTTTTCAAATTCCATTATTGAAAATATATAGGTATTGTATGAAATTCAAACTCTATATTTATTAAAATTCTAAATTTTTAATAAAATAACTTTTCAGAGGAATATGATTTTGAATGGTTGATTAATAAGTATAAAAATGTCTACGATTTTAAGGAGGGAATTGTTCCTTATGAGGTATACATCATAACTATATACCTCATAAGGAACAATTCCCTCTTGATAGCTGGGAAACTTTCTCTGAATAACTTATCATTTGGAGAAAGTTCCCCAGCTATCTATTAGGAACTAAAGGCTATGAGGCACTAATATATAATCAGTGCCTCATAGCCTTTAGTTTCCTATTAAAAACGAGAAAACTTGTTCGAAATGATAAACAATTTCGAACAAGTTTTCTCGTTTTAAGGAGGGAATTGTTCCTTATGATGCATACATTATAAATATATACATCATAACTATATACCTCATAAGGAACAATTCACTCTTGATATCCTGGATATTTTTGAATATATTTTTTTAATTAAAGTTCTCAAAAGTATTATCAAAAGTGATTTTTTAAAAATATCTCCAATTAATTAACTGATTAAAAGTATTATATTTTTAAAATTAAATAGTTTTTCAATTTTTTTGAAGGAATTGAGATACTTCCCACGACAATAAAATTGAGAGGTTTACATTATGACTGATCTTAGCATGCAACAAAAATGAGAATATAAGAAATTAATTGGCATTTTTTTCTGCTCTAAAAGACAATTCGTTCTTCCTAGCAACAAATTGAGGCAGTGGAACTACTAAGTTGAGTTTCTCCATAATTTGTTCAACAGGGAAAAGATTATTGATCAAATGTTCAACCTGATCAAGAATTCCTGCCTGGAACAATTTTTCGAACTCAATCTTCTGTTCTTTATCAAGCGTTGTTGCTTCTTCTAAGACGGAGTTTTTAATAAAAGCAGCATCTTTTCTAGTTTCTGGGTTTGTATCGATGCAGCTCATTACGGGTTATCCTGTAGGTGCAAAAAATGCGCAAAAACGATTATTTTGAATTGAATTTGCGCATTTTAAAATATTTCCGTGTGACGATTATTTCAAGTACGTATCTCATTATCTAAAACGATTGGTAATGAATGAGATATATCATGAAGTTTATTAATAAATGTGTAAGAAATATATTTAGTTAGATTATGTATGTTAGTAAATTTAAGATATCATTTTGCTAAATATAGAAGCTAATCATGTATACATTCAGTGAATGATAGAAAATAATTTTTAATAATGATATAATGAGATAAAAATATATGTTATCGTATATTGCCAATGATTTGATATTTCTATCTTTTCCAAATTACGGTATATTCATATGTTGATTAGATCAGTTAAATATAAATAGAATGTTAATGATTATATTTTAATTGAATAGCTGTAGTTTGCTACTTAAACACAATAATTGAAGCATTATATTGAATTTGCAATACTATGCCAAATAGATGATACATTATATCAATACTAGCGAAGATAATATATATTATAAAACATAAAGCATAAATTGCTTTATTAATTTCAAATAATTTAGCAAAAGTGCAAATAAATAGTAATTAACCTGAATAGTGTTATGTCCTATATATCTATATCGCATGTAGTCGGTTTTTTTGAGAAATAAATTAGAATCTGATACTGTTTGCTAGTTTGTGAAAAAATTCAGATGACTCATTGAATTTAATTTAAATTTCAATAAAAATTATCGTAGTTCGAAATTTTTATCTTTAATAAATCAAAGCTTCTATTTGGTTTTACAACGAAAATAAAAAATTGACATTTTCGATTTGTTCATAAGAATATTTTTTACGTTAATTGGAAGCCATTTTTTTAAACGTAAATCATCGAGATGTTTATGATATTTCATCCCAAAACTTGCCTTAATGCGACTTATATTGATGTATTATTTAAATATTAAGAGTGATTTCACCAAGATCTTCGAAGATTCAGAAGATCGTAGAAAAACTGCTCTTAAATGTACTGAATCGATTACACTCTTACTACTAGACATCTAAATTACATAAGTACAGTCTCCTAGAGAGCAATTTATCCAAGATCTTCTAAGATATGGAAGACCATGGAAAAACTGCTCTTTAATGAGCACTAATATCAAAATTTCCATTATTGAGTGCCAAAGATGCATAAATACAGTCTCTTAAATAGTAATTTTTCAAAGATCTTCCAAATTTTCGAAGATCCTGGAAAAATTACTCTTTAAGCTATCTTAATTTTGTATGTCCTACATATATGAAACATGTATTCAGAATGGTATTAATTTAAAGATCAATTCCTGCAATATCTTCAAAGAATGGAAAGTGAGTATTGGAGGAACTGTTCTTTAATGCTGAGTATTTGGAGAGTTTATCTAAATTATGATCAGAAAAGTTATCGTTTTTGAATTGGATCATATTCATTTATAAAGGATTGCATCCATTAAAAACTAAAACTCGATAAAACGTTGAATTGACAAATTATTTATTATAAAAACAATAGTGTGTTGAGAAATAATTATGATTAGGGATTATTTTTATCGAAAAAAAATTCCAAAAAAAATTTGAAAATCAAAATTTGAAATGAAAAACTACAAATTTTTCATTATAAGATGTAAAATGAATTTTTTTGAGTAAACCAAAGCTTCCTAAATTGATTAATAATCCAATTTTATTATGAATTTAATCATTTAATTCATTAAGTCATTAGATTAAAAAATAAAAACACTAGATAATGGAAAATATATTAGCAAGTTTAAATAGAAATATGATGGAGTTTAAATATACCCTGGTATTTCAGAAATTTAGATAATATTATTTGCATCGAGAAAAAAGTAGTTCGAATTTTACCAACTGAGTTTACAAATGTAAAGGATTGGGATATGCTTTACATTTGTAAACTCATTTAGTAAACTTGTAGTTTGATTTATTGCATCGAGAAAAAAGTAGTTCGAATTTTACAACTGAGTTTACAAATGTAAAGGATTGGGATATGCTTTACATTTGTAAACTCATTTAGTAAACTTGTAGTTTGATTTATTGCATCGAGAAAAAAGTAGTTCGAATTTTACCAACTGAGTTTACAAATGTAAAGGATTGGGATATGCTTTACATTTGTAAACTCATTTAGTAAACTTGTAGTTTGATTTATTGCATCGAGAAAAAAGTAGTTCGAATTTTACCAACTGAGTTAACAAAACGATTATCTCCCTCAGTACAAAATACCCTAACTTGAAATGCTAGCAAAAATAGAGCGTTTGGATGAATGAAGTGTACGTTTAAAAAATGGCTTCCAATTAACGTAAAAAATATTCTTATGAACAAATCGAAAATGTCAATTTTTTATTTTCGTTGTAAAACCAAATAGAAGCTTTGATTTATTAAAGATAAAAATTTCGAACTACGATAATTTTTATTGAAATTTAAATTAAATTCAATGAGTCATCTGAATTTTTTCACAAACTAGCAAACAGTATCAGATTCTAATTTATTTCTCAAAAAAACCGACTACATGCGATATAGATATATAGGACATAACACTATTCAGGTTAATTACTATTTATTTGCACTTTTGCTAAATTATTTGAAATTAATAAAGCAATTTATGCTTTATGTTTTATAATATATATTATCTTCGCTAGTATTGATATAATGTATCATCTATTTGGCATAGTATTGCAAATTCAATATAATGCTTCAATTATTGTGTTTAAGTAGCAAACTACAGCTATTCAATTAAAATATAATCATTAACATTCTATTTATATTTAACTGATCTAATCAACATATGAATATACCGTAATTTGGAAAAGATAGAAATATTTCATTAAGAGTGAATCCAAAGAAAATGCAAATAACTATGATATCCCAATAGTTTATTTGTTTTTATAACAGATCATGAAATGTCAATTGAATATCTCTAAATTTTCCCCATTAAATTTTTTATATTCTACCAAAACTTTAGATCTGAGTCATATCTCCAATATAGAATATATTTTTAATCTTATCACATTTTACTTTTATTATTATTAATTAATGAAACTCAATACAAATCATGATATGAATGTATCTCTAAAATTCAATAATCGTCACACGGAAATATTTTAAAATGCGCAAATTTTGCGCAAATTCAATTCAAAATAATCGTTTTTGCGCATTTTTTGCACCTACAGGATAACCCCTCATTACAAGTGATTTTAATTTGTATTCATCATTATTTAATTCTTTGGTTAAATCCTCGTTTTGCATTATTTTCTCTATTTCGGATTCTTGTTCATCTTGTAACTTATTCAGTAGTGTATTGATGAGATATTTCAAGTAATCGAGGCTATCTGCTAACAAGGGAAATGATTTCCTCAATATCCTTTTCCGTTTCTTTAACAGGTTTGTCGAGATTTTGTAAAATATGATCGACATTTTTTAAAACACTTTTAACTTGATCTAATTCAATTCTGTTTGATTTAATTATGGCTTTAACAGCTTGGTTCGGTTCATTTTCTGTCATTATATAATATATCACACCACCGAGTGCGAAAATATCGGAAGATGGTGAGTATACGAGATTTTTAATTACTTCAGGGGATTGATAAAGACCTGTTCCATGGGGATGAGAAGTCGCCATTGGATTGCCTGATTTTTGAACATCATCGTAATCGATGATGTGAGGAAAATGTTTTGTATCAATTCGAATATTCTTTGGACAAATATCTCTGTGAACAATTTTGTTTTTGTGAAGAGTCTCCAATTGATCAGCAATAAAATAAATCCATACTAATTTTTCGGCATATGAAACTTTGTTTTTTTCCAAATAATAGTATACTAAAATCAATGTAAAGGCTATCATCATTTTTATGAATATCAATGAGTTCCTGGAGGAAAATATTCTCTTTTTGAAGTTCTGCAGTTTTTTGAATTGTTTCGAGTACGCCTTTCCGATTATTTCGCGCGAAACTTTTTTCCCGATACACTTTGCGAAGTATCCCTTCATTTTCAAAAACTTCAATCTCAGCATTATTTCCTGCATGATAAGTATCATCCATTTTTATTTTTGTTTTTGACTAAATTAATTCACTTCTTAATTTTTTTTGACTTCTTCTGATATGATTGCAATCTAGTTTTATACCAATTGAATATACTATTTGTTGACAAACTTCAATTCTCGGACATACGATTATTTTTGATTCAAATGCTGTTCGGCATTTAAAATCAAAAATAATCATTTATACGAGAATTACACTTTTCCGACATTTTTGGGTCGCTTCGCACCCCTGACAAAACGTCGGAAAAGTGTAAATTTTCCAAAGTCAACACTCAATCAGATTGTCTTTCTCTTACTATATGGATTGAATTCCAATATCTAATTTCACGCAAAATATATCAAGAGCAATACAATTTCAATTGAAATCATGTTAAATTTTTTAAAAAAGATCGACCATTAAAGGTGTTACATTGAGATAACCGAACTATATCGTTCCTAAGTTATTGCTAGGAATGAACTCTTTGATCAATCTCCCTTTTCTTGATAATATTTTTTAAAAAAATGTGTATTAATTTAGTCAAAAATCAATGGTCATATTGAGTGTATGATAGAAAAATAATGACTGATTATCATTTTGATAATTCTTCTTTAAGAAATGAAATTTTTGACTAATTATTCCTTTGATTTTCCGCATAATCTGAACTATCCTAAAAAATTAGGTCATTTCGGATATTTATGGAATTAGAAGTATATGCTGTAGATATGAACAGCATCTTTGTTGATCAGGAATGAGAAAAGTGTACGTTTATTTTTTTGTATTGATGTCGCGCCAAAACAAGCGTGATCATCTTTCTGCAATTTTAGATTATCTAGACTCTGCCGAATCAAAGCTAGATAATGAAATTAATGAAATGGAAGCAAAATTATCATGTGTTACAAAAAAAGTCGCATTTGATATCGAATACGAACCAGAAATAAAACCAAAAGAATATCCACTTACTAAAATATCAAAACAACGCAACAGATCGAAGTTCCTTTCTAATAGTTCTATACAAAATTCGCAAACACAATCAAAATTAAACCAAAAAAGTGCTCAAAAATCGAGTATCCAGACGAGCAAGTTAAACTCTAAGTCGAAATATAATTCTTCAATTAAATCTCCAAGTTCTATACAGCAGAAACCTCCAATCAAAAGCCAGATCGATGAAATTAATATTTCAGGAGAAGTTATTAAGTCGTACCATCTTGATTTTGGATTTCAACCATCATCAACAGTAAAAGTTGAAAATCTGACAAGTGGTGTCAAAAGAATATTTCATAAAAATGGGGATGTTTCTAATGTTTACAGAGATGGGACAATGAAGACATCCCATAAAGGTATAGTATACACATTTTTCTCTAACGGTGACAAGCAACAAGAATTCCCTGATGGAACTAATTCTTATAAATACGCTCAAAACAACGCAATCGAAGTTAACTATAGGAACGGCATTAGAGTTATATTCTTCGCAAATGGACAAATACAACATTATACTCCAGATGGTAAGTGTGAAATCATTGTTCCTGATTCGACAATCATTGAGCAAGAAAAATAATTTTAAGCTATTTTATCTATCGACGAAAACACAATAGTCAATTAGAGGAATTGTAATATAACACTATCAGAAGTGATTTGGCCATAGGTTCTTCACCTTTAACACAATCTGTTTAAGATCCATTGATAAAAACAGATTCTACAAAGAATTATAATAATTGTTTATTTCTTAAGATTAGTTCATAAGAATTTTCTTCACAACTTCCTTTATCATTAATTATCATAGCCATTTTGACATTCTTCGATGGCTTGAATTGAGTGAAAACATATGAATGTTATTGAACTAATGATGATAAAACATTTTTTTCCATCCAGAAATTTTTTATTTTATGACTGATAGTTTAAGGATGCACTTACCACTTTTTGACCCTTAAGGTTTTATTTTCTGATCGGCTTCACGCCTGTTCTCCTATTTTTGAGAGCATGTCAGAAAGTGGTAAGTGCACCCTTAAGGCCGGAAACGCAAAATAATCGAAAAACCAAGGTTCGAATTTCAGTATATGTTAGCTATGGTTCAGTAATGAGAAATGGATAAGAAAAAAAGTTGTAAAATCACAAAAGAATTGAGAAGTTTATGGAGGTTTGCCAGAATATAAATGAATGATTTATTGTATGATGGATTTATCAACATATTAAAGAGCATTGTGAATCGATATGTTTATTATACAAGTTAGCACATTTGACGATAAAGAGATCGAGAATATATACCAAAATATAAAAAGCAAATTAATTGCAACAAAAATCTTATTGCCATCTGAGTTAAAGGGAATAATTTTTGAAGCGTCAAAGTTCAACAGCCTTTATTTAAAGTCATATTTGTCGATTTTCCAAAAAGTTTCAACTCTCTATCCCAAAGATCAAAGATGCCATGATATTCCTTCTTTATTATTATATGATATGTTTTATTCTAAGGACAGACAAATAGTTAAAGATGAACTTGAGAAACCAAAATATTCATTACCTTTAACTGAAAATAATGCAATTTACAGGTCAATAATCAATGATGACCAATATTTATAAATTTGGCTCATAGAAAGCAAAGAATTTCAGAAAAATCAAATGATAACTATTTTATCCAGATCCATATACAAATAATTCACTTTTGGAATTATGCTGCTATCATGATGCAGTTAAATGTTTTAAGATTTTAAAGTCAAAATTTAATTCAGATGTTACAAAAAAAATGCTTATATTATTCATTCTTGAGCGGAAAAACAGACATATTGAATGAGTGCATGAAATTTCAGAATCCAAATAAAGAATGCATGAAATATGCAATAGTATCTCACAATGATAGCTTGAATGGAGATACAGATCTTCACATCGCTGCCCAGGGGAAATCCCTAAAAATTTTCGAGTTTCTTGTTTCACATTGCGCAGAGATCAACTCACAAAATAATAATGGGTGTACGGTACTTATTTATGCAATTTGTAATAATAATATAGAAATGGTAAAATGTCTTGTATCTCATAATGCGGATGTCAACGTAAAAGACAAACATGGAAATTTCCCTCTAATTTTGGCTATTGGGTTAAGAAACATAAGAATTATTGAAATTCTCATTTCAAAAGGTGCCGATATTAATGCAAGAAATAATCTCGGACGCATGGCTCTTATTAATGCTGTTGATAACAGCCAAATGGAAATTGTACAATTCTTTATATCACATAATGCTTATGTGAATGCAATGAATGAAAAAGGAAATTCACCTCTTATGTATGCAGTAAGAAATAGAAGCGAAGATATCGCCAAATATCTCATAATACATGGGGCAAATGTGCGGCTTAGATCAGTTGATGGAAATTCTCCACTACGTATTGCAGTGGAAAATGATTTAGAAAAAACAACGAAACTTCTTCTTATGCAGGGCGCTAGTATATATGCTAAGGATAATAAAAGTGAACAGTATTGGAATTCGCAAAGGATAAAAGATTATTTAGATATTCTGACTCTCAAAGGCTTGTAATTTGTCGGGCAGCATTGGATAAGTTTTTTGTTTCTTCAATTATAATGATTGAATTAAATAGTTAAGTAATTATTACATTAAGAATGACTTTCCATATCAATTTAAACGTCAAATTTCTTAATGAACTAGCGCTAGGTATCTCAATTAGTTGAAAACAAGTGATTTCCACAAGGAAAAATTCCTTTACAATTCAAAGCATTTGATATTTTAACAATCTAGTAGGATCTATTTCTAATGTTTAAAAATCATAATATAAAATAAAAAGCTAATGCATATACTGATACTGTAAGCTATACATAGTTGGAATGACGCTATTTCGATATTAAATAGCCTTCTAATCGATATTTCATTAGTCTCTTTCTAAAATTCCTTCATTGCCACTTTTTTTTTGTAACGTATATAAATGGAGAATAAACGTGAAGCATTCCGCAAGTACCTTGATGATGGTGGTGTTCTCGACGCACTCACAAGAGTACTTGTAGCTTTATATGAAGAGCCAGAGAATCCAGAGGCTCCATTAGAGTATATTAAACAATTTTTAGGATCTCCAAATGGAATTGATGTAGAGAGCCTTCAAAACGAAAATAAGGAATTAGAAGAACAGGTAAAGACATTAGAAGCAAGAGCAGCAGAGCTAAAGCAACAACTTGGAATAACAGAATAAATAAACTGTATTATTTTATATCTTAAATAAACGGATGAATATATAGTTATACAAAACCTACAAAATAACAAAAATGAAATCTATTCTCTTCACTAATTTAAAAAATATTTGAATATCTATCATAGATCAACGATCTCAGAAAGCAGTCGAGATCACATCTAACTTTTTTATTAATTCCATGCAAATCTAATATGAATATATCACGATATTGAGATTTTTATTGATATGATTTTAATTTTTTTTTTGAATCATGCATTATATGATCCAACACATTTAGTTATAGCATAAATTATTACCCGGATAAAACTAGTCATTTCGTTTATTCACATTTCAAATAGAATAATGTCATAAACTTTCAACAATACTGATGTGTGGCAACACCATATGACTAAACTAAAAGGCTCAAACATTTACTTATGATTCTAAGGTTATGATATCAATATATTAAGGATTATTCAATAGAGATGGTTTCATATATAGATGCTTGGGCTATGAACTGCAGATAGTGACTATAGTTTATGCTCAAATGATCGTTTGACAATGTTTTTGCTCCACAGGCATAAAAAATAAGAAGTGATAAACAAAAAGTGACAAAATAATATGTTTAGGGCAATTGCTGAGGAACATAAGGAAAAACAAAAGGAAAAAAAGGCACATATGAAAGAGCTTGAAACAAAAATTGTCGATCAGTCTCTTCCAGCACTTAGCGATGCAGTCTTTGAAAAATTAACAAAAGGATCAGAGGAAATTCTTACAAACCAAAAAGAAATAGACTGTAGATGCAAAACAGTTCGCGAAGAGTGGGAAAAGCTTAACAATGAGCTCGGAAAGTGGGCAACTATGATTAATGACCTTGATCGTGCTGTTAAAGAAATTGGAGATGTTCGTGCATGGTCACAACAAATACAGGCTCAAGTTCAAGAGGCTGTCGAGCGTCTTGACAAGCAATAAACTATTCTATTCCGATTTTAATTTTTATTAACTTCTATTTATATTCTATAAAATACAATTTCTATAACGATCAAAAATCATACATAAATATTTGATATCTTTGATTAAATCTAAAGAGAGAGAGGGTCAAAGTTGCTATTTGTCACTTTTCCACAAGAAGATAATGGGGAAAAAGTTATCATATAGTTGATCTCACTCACCTAGGTGAGAGATGCATGTAGTGTAATGTGATAAACAGTGGGATTGCTGATCTAAGTCCTAGGTTCGAGACACATTGGCTTCATTTTTCTCTTTTTTATTGACGTAAACTATTCAATTTTTGTGTTCTCCATTCAAATTTCAGAATTTTTTTTGCAGATTTCACGCTACATTCGAAGTTACCTTTTGTAACAACCACCACTGCCTACGAAAGACGAAAGTGTGTCACGATTTCACCCGGAAATCCGACGGTTGTTTAAGAGTATGCACTTTTGTCACCTACTCAATCTAAAGATTTGTTTTTCATTTTGAATTTATTTTTCATAAAAATCATGTTTTTAAAATGTAAATTGTTAAATCAAGCTATGGTTAGAATAATTTCGAACTATTTTGAATTAAAAAATGAAATCAAATTTGAGTTAACTTAGTTTAGTGTGAAAACATTAAAAAACATATTTTCCAGGTTGATAAAATAAGAATTGTTTAGTCAAATAGAAGGATTTCGATATTTTTTTGAAAAATTTGTTGAATTTTGCATGGAAGCAGCTATTTTTGAGCTTTTATTTTGCGTTACAAAAAGAAAGTTTATTTAATATAATATATGCAGCAATTATTCCGTTCGTTTAAAACAAAATTAAATTCCAAACGAATAATCACATTCAATAAATAAAAAAATACGAAATCCAGAGAAGATGTGGCTTATTTGAGTTCATATCCGACAAGTTCTGGATCTGGCATTTGCTTGTTATCTGTCTGAGAAGCAGACGAACCAGTAGAAATGTGGAGGCTCTCAGATTCGTCAGTCTTCTGTGGGTACTTGGCATCGAAGAGGATTTCTTCTTCAGCGTATTTGATATTTGTATTGATTTTTCCGCATTTCTTGAGAATCAAGAATGCAACGACAGCGATGATGAAGATTACCAAAGAAATAAGGAAGATCACCCATCCTCCGTGAGAGAAAATCATACAAATCATGGCTGCGATCTGGACAACGACTGAGAAGATGTTTAAGTAAGGATACAAGAATGCTTGGTGGTCGAGATCCTTCTTTGGATCATATCCGCGTCTCTTTAGTTTGATTCTGAAGACAATTTGGGATATGATGATTCCGACCCACATCAAAGTGCCCGTGAATCCACTGATACCCAAAAGAGATCCGTAGAGTGATGAGGATCCCTTACCAAAGACGCCCATTGTTTGTGATAAGAAACCAAAGATGAAAACAATCCAAATGAAAACAAGAGTAAATATCGTAGCGTTGAAAGGTGCAGCATACTTGTTGAGTTTGGATAAGAACGCTGGAGCCAAACCTTCCTTTGACAAACCATAAATGCATCTGACTGTACCGTAAAGACCGGAGTTAGCGCATGAGAAAGCAGCAACAAGAGTGACAAAAGTGAATAATTGGCCGGCCCATTTCAATCCGTATGATGATAATGCGTAAGCGAAAATTGATTCGTCGAGTGAAGCTTTGTGATGAGGAACGATCATAATCAAACACAAAATAGGGATAATGTAGATCATGATAATTCTTGTAGCAACTTTCTTGCAGGCTGCTGGAATATTCTTCTTCGGATCTTCAGTTTCAGCCGCAGAAAGACCGACAATTTCGGATCCCTGGAAGTTAACCAAAACATAGATCATGTATGTGATGAGAATTGCATAGCCATTGGGGAAAAGACGATGGGCCAATGAACCCTCACCTTCTGTAATGACTTTTCCGCCAATGAAACCAACTTCTGTATCTGTGAATGGATGCTGTTTCTTTCCAATGACACCAACCCAGATAAAGAAGGCGACAACGACGAAAAATACAATGACTAAGATTTTCGCAATAGCCATTGCTGATTCGACGTGGCCGAACCATTTGACCTTGAACAAGTTGATAAGTGTCAAAAGGACAAGACATATGCAACCCCAAACGAAATCACTCCATGCGGGGTTCTTGAAAGGAATTGTGTAATAAGTATTCATGAAGGTTGAGAAGGCAAGACATTCGGATGGAACGTAGACAACCCAGTTAACCCAGAACGACCAACCAATGCCTGTACTGATGGCATCTCCTAAAAACTCTCTATTGTAAGCAACAAATGAACCATGACGTGGTAAATTGACTAAAAGCTCGGAAAATGATTGCATAACACCGAAAACACAAACACCAGCAATAAAGTAACCAATGAGAACGGGGATAGCGCCCATTTCAGCAAAGGTAAGTCCGAGGCCTAAGAAATAGCACGAACCAATAATTCCTCCAAGAGAAATCAAAGTAACATGCCAGGATTTGATACCTCTTGATAAAGAGGTAGGCGGACCGTCGTCCACAGATTTAATGACTGGTTGAGAGTCATCATGTGGACCTAAGTCGTGTAATTCTTGACCATCTGGGTCAACATGTTGAAATTCGGTAAATTGAGCGACTGTTTCTGTTTCGACTTCGTGACTGTTAATTGGAAGATCCGGAAACTCTTGTGGATCTGGAGATTCTTCGCTAGAATGATGATCTGAATCCATTGCGAGAAAAAAATGAAATTGTGAATATTGTGTTAAAATCAGAAAATTGAGTAGAAAAATGGTCTGTTTCTTTTAAATTTGAATGCAATTAATTTTAAAATAAGACCATTGTAATTAGAAGTGCATACTAAATATGATCTCATTTCGACAATTTTTTCTCCAGCGTTAATTTTGCAAATTACCACAGACTATTTCAGAGGATTGAGCGGCAACTCAATCCTCTGAAATAGTCTGTGGTAATTTTTAGTCTCTACACTATTTCAATATAAGCTCCATTTTTAAACAGTTTTTAAAAATCGAGCATTGAAAAGTGTGATGAGACTTTTATTTTTTCTGTCAATTCGTATTCTCTCAAATGATTCTGACATAAAGGTTAATATTAACTTTAGGTACAGCAAAATATTGCATAAGATTTGCATTTGTGAACGTAACCCAATTTTTTAAATGATCCAGATTAAAAGAATTAATATACAAATACAACCGATATGTAACCTTTTTTCACGAACTCCAAGCCATAGAATGAAAAAATTTTGACGGTTTGATTTTGATAAAATATATTGTACAATACACCAATATCAAAATTACTTTTATTGTTCTAATTGTAAAGTTCTCAATCAAATTTTGTATTCAAATAAAATTTTTATTCCATCAAAATCAATGTTTTTAATTATATCAATCTAAACACATTTCAATATTGAATTTCATATTATAATTCAAGTTTTAGAAAATCATCCATTTTTTTAAAAGAAAACAACAATAATGATTACTGAAGTACTATCTACACAGGTCTAGCATAGAAACTTAGCCGGCGATATATAAATTTGGGTTCATTATGACATAAACAAATCACAAAATAGCCATTGATCTTACAACGATCTCGCTATTTACCTTCTTATTTCTCAAATATCAATGGTATCATTGACAATATCATTTTTATTTTAACAGTCTTGTTTGTTCTAAATCCTTTCAAATGAACTATTTTTTAAGGATTTATGAATTCTTACTATAATAAGATCCTTTTAAATGTATAATTCCTCCTGATCCTGAAAGAGATAACTGTAAAATAAAGGGTGTGACTGTCTTTTAATCTGTCCACCCGAATACTATCGATTTCATTTTAAAATCTTATAATCCATTGCTTAAATAATAGTCAACAAGCATTTTTACTCGAAAATATAATTAAGCATTTTACATCAATTAATTCAGAATCGTACATATCCTTCAAATTTGATATAATTCACTACAATGGTAAATTTATTATTATATGACGATCAAGATTGGTCAAATATTTTCAGAAAAAATTGAATTCTTTCAATCTTTCAGAGGTAGGGCAACGATAGAAAATTTTTGGAAAAAAAGTTCGGAGATCTTAAACGTATCATATTCCCTGCATGGTTTGGTATCTTCCGCCATGCGTTGTGCCAAACATATTGACACTTTCCAATAATTAATTTATGGTATGAGTCACAGAGTTAGATTATAAAAAGAAAGTAAATAATTGCAATTAGAAATCATATATGTCGGAAATCAAATGTTGATGAGCAGAAACCTTTTACTCATCATAAAAGAGATAAATCACTAAAGATTTGTATACATTAAAATTTGATATTTGGTGCTCGAAAACTGTCTGATGGGACTCCTCCAAAATGAACCAATCTATCGCTGAGGACCAAATTAGATGATGTGGATGGTGTATTCTCTAATTCTAACTTAGGAAGAATGGGAATAAAACGAATGACGACAACAACATGTCAAACATAGATTAAATATCTATGAATCAATAAAGTATACGTGCATTGAATGTGATAACGATCACTTGAGGCTTATAACTCTTTGACTAAATTATGCAATAATTAAATATAATCATTTTTATATTTTTATACTGATAGTAATTAATATACTATCCTGCTTAATAAATGGTATGATCAAATTTGTTTGAAAATTTAATTATGTATATGAAACTATGTCTTCTATATAAAAATCAAAATTTTCTAACGAACCTAGATTGAACCTTTATGAAAATCTATCATTTTTGTTAATTGAGTTAATATGAATCTTTTACATATGTATATATAGCATTGATAGCTTATATAATCATGGTTTATTCCATATTAACATATTTTTTCAGTTAAATTTGTTAATAATATCATGTAACAAATTAATTCGAGTGCGGGACAAATTTGCCAAGTGTTACTTTTCAATAACCTTAAATTACACTTTTCTCATTTTTGAAAAAATAACCTTAAATTATATTTGAAGAAATTATGTCTATGATATATGTTTTATGCTAGAATCTTGGAGTTTTCATGCACTACACAAGAGCTCCAAGGTTCCAAGAGTGAATGCTCAATAGCAATTATAGAGATGTACCTTTTCAAAATGACTTTTACTGATTAAATTTAATCAATAGAAGACATTTTGAAAAGGTACCTCTACAATTAGATATACAAGAGATTCAAAGCTTCATTTCAGATAGATTTGAAACTTTGAAACTCTTGGTAGATTTTGAGTGAATGCTGACAATCATCTTTGAGAAGGTTTTCTTTAAGAAAACCTTCTCAAAGAGGTTTCTCAGGAGCCCTGAGGCTCCCTTTCGTAATGATTGGGAGCCTTGGGGCTCCTGAGACGAAGAATGGCTTCGCCGAATCTTTGATCAGCAGAGGCCAAATGAAAAGGCCTCTGCTGACGGATTCTCAGGAGCCCTGAGGCTCCCTTTCGTAATGATTGGGAGCCTTGGGGCTCCTGCAGCAGAGTATCGCTCCGCTCCATTAATTTTTTTAAAAAAAAGTGCCGTGTGGCAAATTTGTCCTGTTCCCAATTAATTCAAGATTAGAATGTCTACAAAATGCTAACAAATAAGAACAAAATACGATTTCTCGACTTAAATTTTAATATGGAGTAGTTTTTCGTTTAAATCTAATTAAAAATGAATAAAAACTTATCTTGTACTATTTTCATTCAAAGATTTTAATAATGTAAATCATGCATTTTCATAATTCAGTACAGTTCTTTTTAGAATTAAAGTTGATGAGGATGATATTTGTGATTTAAAATAATTTGTTAATGTTCACCTTTTATTCATCACCTTGTGGTATGCCCTAAAGCAATAGCATTATCAATTCTGCTGAATTGATCAACTCAAAATTCCAAAAAAAATTCAAAATTTCAAAAATGAAATTAAACAATTTGAATTTTCACATAAAAAATCAATTTCGAAAAAATTTGGAAAATCAAAGTATTTGATAATTAGTCAAATAATCAATTTACATCGTTTTTACTCATAAAAAACAACTAATTTTTGATTTTGATATCATATTTGATAAATACTCATTCCAGAGTTGACGTAATGTATTAATTATTGTTAGAGATATTGCTTTCGCAGCAAAATTCTTATTTCATGAAAGAAAAAAAAAATGATTTTATTCCAACAAAAACAAGTAAACAGATGAATGGAAACGTACTATATTTTCATAAATGTAGTAATCAGCGTGTCGGCTTTTGTTTATCATGTTCGAGTCAAAATGTATTAACTTGTAATAAGAAATATTCGAAGATTATATGAAGTATTGAGCATTCTTTGTAGAAATATTTGTAATTCATTACTAACATATATAATAAAGTTGTTTTTTTTCCTTATTGCAATAATTTTGTCTGATTTTAATAACTTTCATGTATACGAGTTGTGTGAATATGCATCATAATATGCGTAAATATACTTATTTGCGACGAATAATGTGGTTGCATAATGGAGGTGCTAAATTTTTGATTTTTAATATGGGGCTTTGGTATGTATAATCATGTTCTTATCTCAACGTAGGAGTATTGGTGCAATATGATTAAAATTTACGAGGCTGATCTTAAATTGAATAATTCTGGAGTATAAATCACAATGCAGCTAATTCTATGTTAAAGATAGATACAGATTGTAGTAATCAATTAGGGAGTACAAATTCATTCTTTCATTTCTGTCGTATTGAGCAGAAAGGAAGAGATCATAACCCTAGGAAAAAAAGCCCAAATTTGTCACTTTTCATAGTACGTTAAACTCAATTCGCTCGGCGAATGCCGAGCACACGTACTCATCATTCAACATAATATTCTCATTCTTTGGTTATATATAGTGCCAGACAACACAAGATTTCAAAGAATTACTTGAGTTTTTCAATTAATCTTAATCCGATTTTAGATTTATCGAGAACTCCATCATCACAATCACATACTTCAGTGCGGTAACTACAATTATCCATATACAGAAGGAAGTTCTTTTCGAACAACTCATTTGGAGTCTGTTTTGGAAAGAACTTCTTTCTGTCCGACTTAATTTCATAGTTCCTGATCAACCAAAAGACAGAAACCACACACTATCTACTCAGGAAAGGAGTTCTTTCTAAATCTTCCTTAAATTGAGATTTTACGAGAGATAACCCTTCTATTGCACTTAAAAATGAACATTTTGATATCTTTAGTATCACACATGGTCATATATAGTATTTCATCTACATGAATACATTCATCTTTCGAAGTCTCTCATTAAATGGGAGGCTTCGAAAGATGAATCGTTTTATTCATACAACTTTAAATCTCGAACACATTTAGAGAGTGAGTATATCATTTTATTCTTGTTTTGAGTTTATTCTGATTCAAAATTGCAGTGAAAACAGAAGTTCACACATCATATCTGAATGTGAGCTCATCTATACTTATACGATCTCAATACCTCCACTCTAAGCATAAGAGGTGAAGTTATATAAAAATTATCAGATGCGTTGAAGTCTCAAAAGTATTGCCTGAATGCTTGTTTCATATTTGTCCAAGTAGTTTCAATGAATAAATGTATTGTTTTTTATAATTTCGATTTATTTTTAGAAAATATTCAATATAAACCTTTATTGTGTTATTTACATCTCATAAATTCTCTGTCTAAATCATATAAAAGCGCGTTTTACCCCTATGAATCAAGAAATTCATTCAATATTCATGGTATATTTATTAAATTTATACGATTTACTAATAATCAATATTATATCCTCATAAATAGCAATATATTTTGGTAATCTATGATAATCATATACAATATTTGAAATCAAATTTTCATTAGTTTAGGTTCCTTGTTAATAATAAACCATTATATTTATTACTAATAATAAAATCTATGTGTCGTATTGAAATTCAATAAAATTACTTATTCGGTCCAAAAAAACAAATTAGATAAAATTTTCTTTTTTTATGTAATTTTTGTTTTTCATTTTTCTCAAGATCCTAAGTTATGTTCTAACTTTTGACATCATATCCTATCATGCTAGGCTATATATTATAGCATATCCAAAAGGCAATGAAATCTATCAGAGAAGCCTTTTTGACCTATCGTTGCCCTACCTCTAATCTTTCTGAAAAATAATTTCATTTTTTTGTTAGTGGAAAACGAATATTCTGATTGTTTCATAATTGCACTTTCTTATAGTAGCTCAGTCCATATTATTCAACTGCATATTTTATAATTTAAACAATTCTAAACCCGTTTTTACATTCAAGGTTATGATAAGCACGTTTTTATTCTTTACAATAGTTACGTATCAATTTCCCTACTTTATTTAATGCAATTTATCATTCAATAATCTCTATAATATCATTATATGAGTCAAAATTGAATTTCAACTTTTTTTTTTCATATGAAGAGGGTACCACATTCATTTGCCAGAGTTCACCATAAGAAAATCAAATTCTTTTTTCTTTAATACTTTTATAACAGAAACATTGAATATAAAGTTGAAATTGGACTTATCTTATATTTTAAAGTCAAAGGACTATTAAAAGAAAGCTCCATTTACACGAAAACAATTTTAAAAGCAAATCAAGTACTCTCTTCAAATATATTTTAGATTTAGAAATTCTTTTGAGGAATTCTCTAGAGTGTGATTTTGTCAACAATACATAATAAAGTATATACTGTATGTTTATGCTATGCCCTATTATTAGAAAAATTTATTATAATATTGAATCAAGCATAAACAGCTTCCTCATCATTATTATATTAATTCTTTTAGGTATACAGTGAGATTAGCATTTCGTAGGTTGTGATTTATAGCTGATAAAAATTGTTTGTATTTCAAAAAGATTAGATATAGATCTACGGATATCATTGCGAAACAAAGTACTTAAGTGTGAAGAAATAATCCGAAAGGAATTGAAATAAGATCAGAATCGAATTTTTCTTTTTCAAAATCAAGGAGTAAACTATTGATTAATAGTAGAGATGTTTATATAACGGATCGCATTAAGGGTGCACCCGCATGTACGTTTATTTGAGAGTAGGAGGATTACCATCTCAATTTTGAATGCTTCGTTAGCGCAATATCTCGATGAATATTGTATTAAAATTGAATTTGCCCATACCAATATATCTGATACAATATCCTTAAGTTTTACTAAAAAGAATTTTTTAAAATCCCTGCAGATTCGGGGATTTTTCAATTTTTTGATTTTTTTCGCAAATTTTTCGAAAAAAAAATATTTTCAGAAGAGCCTTAACGGCTAAGTTTTATGTTTAATGTTGAGTATCAAAAAGAATGGGCGTCTGATATAGCCATCATATATCCCAGAAGCAAATAAAAATTCTGACTTTTTAAGCATAAAAAAATAAAATTTTATTTTTTGCAAAAAACAGGCCACCCGGATGTACGTTTATTTGAGAGGAGGAGGATTAAATTTTTGAAAGCAGTAAAATTTGTAAATATTCTAGTTATATAATAATATGTATTATTTTAAAAAATAAAAAATTAAAGCACGTTAAAATTTTTTTGATGAATTTTTACAAAAGCTACTTAGGATTATGCAAAATATAGTAATTAAACATAAATTTCAAATCAGATTTTACTTATGATAAATATTTTAAATTTCCGAAAATTAAGTTCAGATCGACTCGATACGTTGTAATTACTAAATAAGGTGCCAAAAACCTATTAAACAGTATCAAAACTATCAAGATTGTAATGTTTTTGAAGAAAAATTTATAGAATTATGAACTTCAAACAGATATTATGTAAATAAAAATAATATAATGGATTTGTTTATTCGTATAATAGCAGCAATAAGTCGATTATTCACTTCTACTTCTGAGATTTGAATTTAATTTCGACAGAAAAAGAGATTCAAGAGGAAAATACTAGGGAATACAAACTGCCACCATGACAGGATTATTATGGAGCCAAGTTGTACTTTTTGATATTTTTAGAGTTTTACTACCTATTTAGGTACCAAGTAATTGCTTAAAAATTAAGGTTCTAAATTCTGAAGTTTACATGATCCTCCCGGGCGCACCCTTAACATCATCATGGAAACTAAGCGAAATCAGATATTGATTCATGAAGTTGGATATTAATGTTACAAAACTGCCATTTTTGAGTTTTGTTGTCTAGTATTGAAATATTTTTGTGAACATGAATTTTCTTCTTTCATAATATTGAAGTAGTTCATTTGTTACATATATTAAAAACAATACTTAAACGATAAGTCAACCGTATTTTTTCTTTATTGATTTGCAAATATCTTAGATGAAACATTAAAATATTTCTTCGGAAAAATCTTCACAAATCTTTGAATTAAAATGATTGCTTTCCAAATGAATTTTCAGAGGACGCAAAGATTTAAACGAATGAATACTTAAGAGTAATAAGGATGCAGCAAATATTTATTTTTGATAATACTGCCGAATCATTATTTTTGTATTTTGGATTTGTATTCCTATATAACAACAGATGCCAAAAATTAATTAGGCTTCAAATCACTCAATAATTATAATACAAACATGACAACAGAAGTTTTTCAATTTTTACAAATAAAACCGCTTTCTTAATTCAAAAAAATCACATTGATTTGAATTTTTAGATAAATGAAAAAATTTTGTAATCTACTTTAATTAGTAATATTGATAAAAAAGATTGTACGTTATCAGCATTTTCAGAACTATTCAAATTCTTTGTGGACGTAAAATCCAATTTCAAATCCAATTATAATTAATGAGCGATATTGACTAAATTTCGAATTTCACAAATATTTCAATTCATACAATATTTTTTTTTACAATTGGATGAATGATTTGGAATTTATAGATCCTGAACAGAAATTCGTATATACCTATGTGAACTTTGCTGACTATCTAGATGTTCCATGGTATGAGCAATTAAAAGAGATCATGTACCAATATTTTAGCAAGATTCATACAGATGCAAAGACGCACATCCTGATTAGCTATGTTCTTTCCTTTTTTCTAGCTATACAAGCAATTTTCCCTACATTAGCGCAACAATCTTTTCAACAAAAATCGAATTTACTTGCTAAAACGGTAAAATTACTTTCCGCGATCTGGTGTGGCGGTGGATTGTTTGGAGAGAACCCAGCACTAGTAACATCATTTGTCATATCATTAATCTTCACTGCTTTTATGATATTTACGTTTTTTCATGCATTTCGATACAACCATGTTTTACGTCTTTCGTTTACAGAGTAAAATACAGTTTTCATCGTATATAACTATATTATCCCTATTTTAGTTCCATTTATTACTACAGGAATAGGACAATCAATAGAATACATTATTAAAGGTGAAATAAGCGCATTTTCAATTATTACGCTAATACTATCGATAATAGTATTTGTAGTGCACTTATTATTCCAATATATGTTTTATTCGCCGAGAATTATGTTTTTAGCTGACATAACATTAAATTGGAACTCGCTAAGTAGTATGTTGATTACATTATGCAATGGACTCCTTTCCATGCTTACATCAGCCTCAATTTCCATAACAGATTCAAAGATATCGATTTTATTTGCAACATTAATTATAACGTACTTACAGTTGTTCCTATCGGTCTATTTATTTGTAAATGTATCGTTCATTAACAGAAAAATCGGTTCTATTTATTCCGGAATATTATTTGGTTGTGGAGCAGCAAATATCGTTAATATCATTGCAGTTTATAAGACTATCAACTATACAATCATATTCTTCGCTACAATCTTATTAGTTATCGCTTCTGTTCCAATATTTTTGATGATATCAAATAAAATCGTTCAAAAAGCTCTAACGAGGATATCTTTTGTTGACAATGAGAATCAGAAACAAGTTTACAACAAAGCCGATGAATTTATTTCAGATGTAAAATTAACAATCGAATTTTGTCCTCTGCAAGTGTTTTCTTGGACATTATACGAATTCTTCCTCGAACTAGAACCTCGAAACAACGATTTGATACTACTTTATTGCAGATTGATCTCTGCATTTCCAAGATATCAGTATCATCTCGACGATGTAGCGAAATTCATGAACTATTCAACTCTCAAACTACGTAGAATATATTTCTTGCAATTATCGCACATCATCCGCCATAGACATACCACTACAACTACAGAAGTTATTTCATTTTTCAATGATTACGATAATCAGAACAGAACTTTACAATTATTGACCCAGAAATTCTGGGAAAACGTTTTATCAGAGAACAGATCTGCTTTTTGGACGACAATGTTAGATTATAACAAAGAAATCAAGAACATGGAAGTTTTAGTGAGACAAGCGATCAACGATTTCGAGAACAGCCCTGAAGTAATCTCACAAGCCATAAGAGTTTATCAAACAGTCACTTTTAACTTCCATCAAGCAAATAAACACTCTGATGAGCTGAAATTGTTAATGAGTGGTGTTCCTGCGCATCCTGATCGTGCTCTTCCTAACATTCTTTCGGTGTTTCCGATGATTGGAGGCATTTCCGCCGATGTCGTACAGGATATTGAAATTTCTGGCCACGCGATTGACATGCACGATATCGATTCCGACTTAATGCAGCGTAAAGAAGTAGTCTATGACCTTCTCAGCCATCAAAAAGTCGGCCAAATTTGGTTACAGGTCATTTACTTCATTTTGGCGAGTGTTTTGTTGGTTGTTTTCGGATCTGTGTATATATCTAAGCTCAGTAGTACAGTTGTTAATGAGATAACCCAGACATCAGATTTTATGATCGAAGCAAGTACGTTGTTACACGTTTTCTCGCGTTATGCCTTATTCAAGAGCTTCAACAAAGGCTTGTACCACACGAAAGATACTCCTATGTCCAATTCTGATGAAACCATGAAACAAATTTCTCCGAATTGGTATCCAGAGTACCTTTCTAAGTATGATCCGTCGGATACAAAGATGGCCAGCTTGGAATATTCTCTTAAAAAAGAACTAGGACTAACGGTAGAGAAATTAAGAGAATTAGATCAAACAAGAGAGAACGTTAAGGTGTTTAATGATCGGTTCTTGGTCGAACAGTTCGAACCATACAATTATACACTCAATGAACTCATGGTTAACATATTTTCTTACGAAAAATTGGATTTAACTTTCCTCCAAATGACGAAAACAGCATTTACATACTTGAAAGACATCATAGCAGAGTTTGCTGATGCTACGGACTTCACGAATACTCCTTTATCCATTAATATTCTTATGATATTAACTTTGTTAATAGATTTATTGGTTTATTGTCTTCCTATGGTTCTCTATTACTTCCTTATCCATGTTCAGATGGAAGATATCTGTTCTATGTACTTTTCCCTTCCAATGAGCGAAGTCAAGAAAATAATCGGAGACCAAACAAAAGCTAAGAAGGAAAACAGCCTCGCAATGACCTTAATATCCTCTTCCGATAACAAATTCTTGAACTTTCCCATGGCAATAGTACAGTATACATTGTGCGTCGCCTGTAGCCTACAGCTACAGGCACCGACACAATGAAAAAAGTGACAGAAAACTGACACCATACGGGCGCGCATATGTACGCATATATGTGTAAAAATAAACGTTCATATGTAAACTAACCTTTATTCACTAGCAGGAGCTTTGTTGTTCGCTTCCATTAAAATGTAAACTTTACGTGTCAAAAAAATTCTGTCACGTAAACTATTTATGTTGAGATTGAGTACCAGACTCTAATATAAGTTCAACCATTATATTAGAGTCTTTAGGAATTTCATATGGTTCTTTTACATAATATTCCTTTTTTTGACCATCAGTTGATTCTTCAACTCTTTTGAATGAAAAGCGCTTATAAAACTCAAACACGAGTGCATCTTTATAACCAGTGATATCGTAAAATTTTGGTGGCACAAGCTGTTCATTCACATTACATATAAATTGTTTGTTATCATGAGCAATATTACTCAACGTTACTAAAGGCTCAAGGAGAGGATTTATTCTTATCTGATAACCGACAAATTTATATGTTGGTTTGCCCTTTCGCTCAAGGATAAACCTGATATTCGCTATAGTTATGAAAAGCTCATCAAAGTACTTATATGTTTTTTTATCTTTATCATTTTCGTCAGTGAAATCTGCTATGGTAAAACTATAATATACATGCATTCGCGAGATATATTTTTTTTCCCATAAGTCTAAAAATTTTGCTTTCGATGGAATTACTTTTTGCGTGAATGTTCTACCATGGTCATCTTCCCAAACAAGCTCTGGTTTTCTTGATGTTGTGTCTGTTTCAGTGGTTTCTAATAACGCAGTGATGAAATCCAACACATCTCCTAGGGACATGTCATATTTATAATTCAAGGCATTTTTTTCTATACTACTGTATGAAGGTAATGTTATGATTGGTGATGTACCTTTTCTTAATACATTCAATTTATTTTCATTTGAATCATAGTAACAATCAACAAATTCTCTACTTGCCTCAGTCATTTTTTCCATAAGACCTTCATTCAACTCCTGTGTAGTCATGTTGGGTTTTATGTAATATCTCATGTCAAACCTTTTTTTCACTGATTTTGATGAATCTGTCATTTCTAATGGAATAGCAAGAAACTCAAAGTCTGGATGCTCAAGACTTATCTTTCTTATCTCAAGAGCTTTTGACGCAGGATATTCAATGAAGTCTCTCGGTAATTTATATGAGACTGTATTACCACTTATCGTGCCATCATTCATAACATGTTCATAGTATAATCCATCATATTTAGACATTTTATATGTAACTAAAAGATGGAGAAAGTTATTAATCAAGTAGATAAGATTCTTCATGATGGAGCACGTAAGAATAGTAAAGAACTAAACAATGCACTCATTATGCCATTTTCTGATGATTATCCATTTTGTACTAATGGTGTTTATTTCTACTGCGGTAAGATGGGTTCAGGTAAGACATATGGTGTTATTCGTCATATAATGATAACAGACCGCTTCACTAATACTCCATATTATGACTCAATAGTTATCTCAGCAACATCAGGAACAATGGATAAAACAGCGAAGACATTTATGAGTCAAGTTAAAGCACCAGTACTGAAAAAGGATGATAAAGAACTTATGCCTTATTTAATGAAGAACGTTAAGATGAAAGCAAAGTATTACGCTATTGTTGAGTTCGTTCAAAGTAAGTTCGAAAAAATTTCAGAGGAGATGGAACACATCTTAACAAAGCATCAACTAAGGAAACCTGATGGAAAGTTTGAGTATAAGAAGATTGCAATATATGTTGTAAAGAAGTTGAACAAATATCCTTTCACAAAGTATCCCAGTAATTCTCTATTAGTGTTAGACGATTATGGTGGTCATGACTTATTGAATGACCCACGTTCACCATTAGCGAACTTCATCACTAAGGTCAGACATTATAACTATACTGTTGTCATCATGTGTCAAACATGGAGACATATATGTTTAAACATTAAGAGACTATGCACTGACTTCGTTATCTTTCAAGGTTATTCTATGAGAGACTTTCAGTCAATGATTGAACAGTCAGGAGCAACAGAAGATTGGGAAGAGTTATGGAACAAATACAAAGAGCTACCAACACCTCGTTCATATATGGAAGTTCATATAGTTGCAGGAAAGACGGACTTTAAAGAAGTTAAGCAACAAAAGATGACATTATTTTAAGAAGAAATAAATGGGTTTTGGCGATTATGTTAAAGCTGGATGGGGTATGGTGAAAAAAAATCCTGGTCTTGTAATAGGTGCTGGATTTAACATTGCTAACAAACTTTTCCCTCAAGTTGGTCAAGTCGGTGGTGTTATCGGTAGTCTTGGTGAAAGAATTGCAAAAACTACATTAGGTGAAGATAATGCATTAACGAAGAATCTTAAAGCATTCAATAAAGCTCTTGGTGGTGACTTCAGTAGAGACAAGCCTGTTGAAACACCTATAGTTCAACCTCAACAAACTATTGACAACAATAAGTATAACGCATACATTGGAGGAGCTATTTGGAACAATCATAAGCCATTAGTTCAGTCAGTACGTGTACTATCAGACATGCCATGGATTAATGCTATTAGTGGCACTATACGCAGATAATATATTTTTATGAGGTTTAAATGAGTGAACAAGAGAGGAAACTCATTGATGAACGAGTTAAGAAATGGGAGAATGAACGTCCGATAATTCGTACCATAATTAGCGATCAAAAGTTCAAGCAGCATACATTTGATTTTTTGCGCGATATATATAATGATCTTGCTTTTGATTACAATGCTAGGCAATACTTTGAGAAAGAATATGTTCAAAAAGGTCGTATTAATTTCCCAATGAGAAGAGAAGGCTTTTTGATTACATCAACATATACAGCACGTGGTAGAGACCCTTTTACAGACGCGGTTCGTAACTTTAAAGCACGTTCTTCTATTAATGATGATCCAGATTTCTACATACCTTATTTTCGTCCACCTTCGCATCCTTTACGAACCAGTGATCCTGGATATGACGCTAAACGAAGATATATAGAGACGAAATTAGCTAAATACAAGGAACCTAAGGATCCAAGGACTGGAGAAGTAAAGGAATCACATGTCAAGATAAATAAGCTTTACAAAGTAGTTGAAGAATTGGAGAAACGATCTAATGAGATTAACGCTGAGAAGAAAAAGGAAGTACCAAATATGAACAAACTAGATAAGATGATTAAGGAATATAGAGGATTGGCGAATACATCGAGCGTTCTAATAAAGGAAGTAGAAAACACGACAAAGCTGCAGAAAATGATTCATGATGAATTACTGTTAGGTGAATTTTCTATAAAACAAAGACAGAGTAACTTAATGGGTGAGGCTTATTATTTGGAGAATTGGTATAATGAGAGGTTAAAACAAATGTCGACTCCAACACCAACTCCTACACCTACTCCTACAGTAGCTCCAACACCAACTCCCACTCCTGAACCAACAGTAGCTCCAACGCCAACTCCTACAGTAGCTCCAACGCCAACTCTGACACCAACTGCTCACGCAGGTCCTCCACCAATGTCGAGTAGTCATGGTATAACATTAAATAAACCAACACCTACACCAAAAATAACTCCTGTATCACATCCTAGTACAACTAACCCAGTATCTGATTCAAATCAAGCGGAAAGATCACAGGTTCTTAAAAGAGCTAATACACCAACTGCTTCCCCTATTAGAACACCAGAGCCAACTCCAAGAATCACAAAGGCGCCAACACCTTCACCGACTGTTGAACCAACTCCAGAACCAACAGTACCTCCAACTCCATCTCCAACTCCATCACCGACACCTACAAAAGCACCTACTCCATCTCCAACTCCGACTAAAGCTCCGACACCGTCTCCAACACCAACTAAAGCTCAACACCGTCTCCAACTCCAGCTGAACCAACTGATGCAGAATCTATTCAAAATTGGTTAGACGAAGAAAAGCGAAAAGAAAAGGCTGCAATTGATGCTGCACTAGATAAAAACACACCACCACAGACACTTGGTGGTTACATGTTAAAGAAAGACAACATTCAAAGACAAGAACGTGCATTGAGTGTTGCCAGAGAACAAGCACAAGAAGAGAAGAAAATAGTTGAAGGAGAAGCTTCAAATAGAGGTGGTCCAGGAACTTACAAAGGATCAAACTATCCAGCAGAGAAAGCCTCGAGTGATAATGTTGTCTCAAGAGCTACTGATTTAGTTACCCATGGTATTCTAACTGGTGCAACAGCTGTTGGTAGTGCTATTGGAACCAGTGTTGACACTGTTGTTGATACTGTAAGAACTGTTACAAATCCTACACCTGAAGATAGGAAGGAAGAATTTCTTACTCTTAATACAAAGGCAAAACCAGGGATATGGATTGGTCGTGGAATTTTAAATGCTGGTAGTGCTATTGGCAATGGTGCTTCAGCGGTAGGGGATGGCTCGGAAGAACAGCAACATCAACCGCAAATGGAATACTAACAGGTGCCAAATCACTTGGTAATTGGGCTGATGATAAGTATACAAAATATTATGAAGAAAAAGCTCGTAAGGCTAAGGAAGAAGCTGAACGAAAGGCGAAAGAAGAAGCTGAACGTAAAGAACTAGAGGAGCTTAAGAAGAAAGAAAAAGCTCGTAAGGCTAAGGAAGAAGCTGAACGAAAGGCGAAAGAAGAAGCTGAACGTAAAGAACTAGAGGAGCTTAAGAAGAAAGAAAAAGCTCGTAAGGCGAAAGAAGAAGCTGAACGTAAAGAACTAGAGGAGCTTAAGAAGAAAGAAAAAGCTCGTAAGGCTAAGGAAGAAGCTGAACGAAAGGCGAAAGAAGAAGCTGATAGAAAGGCGAAAGCAGCAACACCATCGCCAACTCCATCTCCTTCACCATCTCCATCTCCTTCACCATCACCAACTCCATCGCCATCTCCATCTCCTTCACCATCAATAGCGGCTCCTGTGAGACAATTTGGTGCATGGGGTGCTGATTTAGTCAAAGATGCTGCACAAGGAATTGGAAAGGAACTGAAGAACACAACATTAGGTACAATAGAGCGTTTTGGTAATCTTACGGATTACACAATTAGATCAGCTGCTAATCTTTTATATAACCAGACTACTGATAACGGTACTGATGAATTGGCTGTAAACGGACTAGCATCAATTAAGAAATCAGCAGAAGATAAATACGATGAATGGAAAAAGAATATTAAGGGTGAATATAATAAGTATGCATATCCTGAAGAACATATGAAGTTAGAGCTTACCAGACTAAGATCAAAATATGGTAATGAAACAACAAATACTACAACGCAAACGACGAAAGCTGACAGAAAGATTGATGACACTCCTACTCCAACTCCTGCAATGGCGAACATCACAACAATTGCTCCAAGAGTTCCAACAGGAGAAGGTATATCAGGAAATGTTTCAACTACTCATAACATTACTGAAGCAGCTAATGTTTCAGCAGTTGAGCAACCTGTTGTTAATGTAACTCAGGAAAACGCTACTGAAACATCAACACCAAGACAGGATGTAAATAATGAACGTCCAGAAGTTAAGGAGGTTGCAAAAGCATACCTGGAGAAAAATACTACACAAGTTCTTGAAGCAGAAAAGCATCTCAATTCAGACAAAACACCATCTCCAACTCCTGAAGCATCAGTTCCTCCAGCAATTGGTGGAAATATACCTTCAGTATCACCATGGCAGAAATTTTATGGATTGTTTAAAGGAGCGAATAAGGTAATGGATGCTGCTGAGAATCTCCAAAAGTTCAAGAATGAAGTCGCAACTGGTGCAAAGGAAATAGAAGAGAATGATAAACAAGCTGCTGAATTAGCTAAACAACAAGCTGAAGCAACTAAACAAGCAGCAGCTCCTAAACAATCTATATCTAAGTCTCAAAGACAAGGTCCTGACCCAAGTGCTAAAGTCAAACAGAATCCAACACCACCTGCAGCAGAGAAGTCCAAGAAGGACAAGGACAAGAAGAAGGATAAATCAAAGAAGGACAAGGACAAGAAGAAAGATAAGGATAAGAAAAAATCGTCAAAAGATAAAAAACATAAAAATTTATCCAGTAAGAAATGAGTCAAGTCATTAAAGCATCAACTAAACAAAAGTGGTTAACTGAATATATAAAAGATGGTAAGGTTCCTGATGGATATTATGTACATACAATGAAAGACGGACGTGTACAGTTCCGTAAAGTCAAGCAACCTCTCAATGATGAACAGATCAGAAGGAAGATCTCATTGTATGAAACAAAAATAAAGGACTTACAAGCTAAACTCGAAACCCACGATACTTCTCAAGAAAACTAGGCATATCTTTAACATGACCTTCATTAATATTTTTCCTCCAATACTGTACTTCCATTTGTGACAACCTGTTTGGATTACCTTCACGCATACCTCTACCTGTCACTTTTCCTGTATTTTCGTTCTCAAACGTAACATCATACTTTACATCATTACCGACAAGTTCATGACCATCAATACTTTTAACAGCACCGTGTCTTCCTTGATCTAAAGTTTCTCCTTGCTTTAATCCATGCTCTATTTTTGTCCATATCTGATAACGTGGATATCTTGCAACACTTCCATCTTTTGCTCTTAACAAGTATGCACTTGTATCAACTGAATCAACTGTATAATAAGAAGGATCAAGATGTCTTCTTTGTTGGTTACCTTTACCCCATGTTCTTGGTTCAACTATGACTTGAACTTTTTGACCAGGTCTTAAGTTATAAAGGTTATTTTTTCTGACATACTCTTCTTTCAATCTTTGCTTCTTTATATATTCCTCATTATCCTTTTCTGTGAAATCATCAGGCTTTTGTTGTGTGCTTGAATGATATTCAGTGTTGTAGTCATTAATAATTTGTCTCATTGTATCTGCAGTGAAAGGTGGTGTTTTATCACCTTCTTTGAGGTTTAACTTCATATGTAACATAGTTCTAATAGTTCTACAGAACCTATTAATAATACCTAGTATGTTATGATTGTATTTCTGTGTCGTCATGTGCTCAATGTTATGACTGACCAACAGATCTCGAACATTTTGTGTCGTATAAGCTGGGTCTTCATCACTAGTAAGTATTGTAGGTTTCATTTCACCTGTAGCTTGTGAAATGAACTTCTGCATTGCACTTAGAACATTGTTTGAGTTCTTTTCACTCATTGGGAACGCATAACCTTTTCTACTGTTTACATTGATGAACAAAAGAAAATATGGTGGTGTTCCACCAGGATTCTCAAATGTATCGAATTGATAAGCTCCCATATCAGTTGAATATATTGGTAGCATCAAATCCTCTTGTATTAAAGTTTTTTCTTGTTTACCAACAGTCATTTTTTTATTAACGTTAAAGTCTTACAGGCATTGAGTAATCGCTATAACCATCATGGTCTGCGAATTCATGTAATCTTGATGCATCAGGTTCTTTCTTCGTTGGTGCATGAAACCTTGCTTCATCATAAAGGTTCATATAATGGTTTGTCACGTTTGGGGTAGACCCAATTTTTGCATATTGAGGATATGAGTAATGATACACTAAGTTGAACCCATTACTACCATCATCAACATATATCTTTGGTGGAGGTTGTCTTATTAAATTCCTTCCTCTTGGGGCTTTGAGTTGGACGATCTGATCTAGATCATTGTAAACAACTCCTGTTGCAGTATATTCTGTGTTGTTCTCTGGGTTAATGTTCGTCATTTATATGAGAATAAAACAATTTTTACTCATAACAAATGAGATCGAAGTCAATTCTTTATGGTGCAGCTAATCTTCCAATTGAACCAACAAGCAATGTTGATTCAAGAACAACTAATAACATTGTGATAAAGAACTATCCATCTGGTACAGTAAGTGATGCTCCAACAGAGATAAAAAAAGAGGAAACAACTACGAACTCAGAAGCACCAATGTATCCTCCTCCTTTAAGTCCATTAACTTCCAACCTGACCTCATCGAGATCTGTGGAGACTTCATCGAGGATTGGTGTAGAAGAGTATTTACTTAGTATATACCAGAAGATACTTCTAGACCAAGACAAAGAGCTCTTTTCTAACTTAGTGAGCAAAGATCAGATCTTACTACCTAAGCCAGACTTGGAAGAAGTTGTTCACAGAATGACTGGGTTCAAGTGTGAAATAGACCTACTGGACCCAGACATCACATGTTGTGGTATTCCACCACCTTTCTCAAAAATAGCTCAGATCAGAATCATTGATGAGAACAATATTGCTCAAGAGTTTAAGTATGCATATAATGCTCAATATACTGAGTTAATAAGTAGGTATAATTTATGTCTTAAGTATGTTATTGTTTAACCAAAAATTTTTTATCTAATGTTAAATATGGTTGTTCAAACAAGAACAAAAGCACAAATGTTTCAAGACTTACTCAATAAAACTTATTGTTTACTCAAGTAATTATTTTAGAACGTTTCGACGTACTCCTTGATCTTATCAAGAGCTTCGAGCATCCGCTTCTTTGCATTGTACTTGGCGAGGATGGCTTGCTCAATGGTGAGCTCGAAGGCTTCTTTACCGATCGGACGGTGATCGCGAAGATCTTTGAGTGCATCAAGAGCTGCAGTGTACTCTGATGGTAAATGGGAGCCATCTAGTAATGGGTACAAAATGAGCATGTATTCCTGTAGTAAGTTCTCCTGTTTCAAGCGGGACTTGAACTCTTCGCGGAGATCTTGAAGCTTTTGGAGCTTCTCAGTGGCTTGAAGGTAGTCAATGATGACCTTCTCTTGTCCTCAAGTGCTTGTGGGAGGAAGTGGACATAAGCTGTTGACTTCATCAAAAATGAAGTGGTCATGACACTTTTTAAGTTAATGTCCGAGCCATACAGTGATGTCGAAGCAGCACATGAACCAAAGAAGAAGTCTTGCTGGGAAAAGACAAAGATTGTTGGTAACGCAATCCTAGCCATTTGTGTTGTTTTGAACTTGATCGTACTTCTGATCTTGTTCTACAAACTCAACAGAGGTTATTGTCTCAAGTAAACACTTATTTTTATTACCATATAAATGATTTTTACCAAACCTCCTTTACCTTTCATAGGTAATAAGTCGAAGATCAGGAAAGCTCTTATCGACATACTCAAAGACATCAAAGGGGATTATGTCTTCGTTGACCTCTTTGGTGGTTCTCTCTATATCTCTCATCTGTTGCATATTATGTTCCCAAAAGCAACGATCATAGCTAACGACTATGATAACTACGTTGATAGACTGAAACACATTCATGACACGAATGAAATACTTAAGGAACTTAAGGAGAGAATAAATGTTAAGCCAGATGAGAAAATTCCTACTGATCAGAAAGAGATCGTCAGAGAAGTTATAAGTAAAGCTCCATACATAGACTGGGATACATTATGTTCACGTCTTCTCTATTCTGGAGCATACAAATACTATGATCTTGACACATTAATGAAGAAAGTGTTATACCTCAGATATACTAACTTATTTGGTGAAAACATAGATGACTATCTTGAAGGTTTAACTATTGTTCATAAAGATTGGAGAATACTCTTCAATGAGTATAAAGATCTTCCCAATGTTTTCTTTATATGTGATCCTCCATACTTCCATACTTATTCTATACAGTATGGAGATGAATGGACTCTTAAAGATACTGTAGAAACCTTTGATGTCCTTAATTATCCATCTATTTACTTCAGTAGTGATAAATCTTATACAGAAGAACTTTTAGAGATATTGACAAAAAGATATGGAGAGAAGTTTTCTATGAGAAAGCATGTTATAGATAGAGGTTTAATTAATCCTAACACCAGAAAAAATGAAGTAATATATGTCACTTTTTCTGTTAATGGAGAAGAGAAAGATCAAGAAGATAATAGTTGATGAGGGAACTGAAGAAGCGACGACATTCATCTTTGACGACGGAAAGCTCACATTCGTTGTCGATAAAAATGGACAACACTTACACAAAAGAAAGAGACCAAGAAAATTTTTAGATCTCCCAAAAGCTAGGAAACCAAAGGAACCATTTCCAGTACCAGCCGTCCAAGAACCAGAGAGACTTTTGATACCAAAACCTGTGGTTGACAAATATGATCCAGATCAGTTCTTCCCAAAAATACCAAAGTTAGAATAAAAACTCCTTTATTTCTTTAGTATTATATAATAAGTCTATTAGTAAGCTCTGTTCTCGTTCTGTTCTGGTATTTTGACGTCTTTTCATGGTCTCGCATAATAAGATCATGAACTTTTTCTTGAGATACTCGAAGAGCTGAGGTAAGTTATCATATTCTGGATATGTAGGAAGCATCCCTGCTATCGTAAGTGTTGTATCAATAAGGATTGGACTTATATCGGAAAAGTCGAGATCTGGAGTAGAATAAGAAGGTAAGTCTCTTACATGTAGGTAGTCATTATATGCTTTACGCATGAGACTGAGTTTCTGGAGCACAACTATGAGACTTTGGTTCTGACGTTCAAGTTTGCTTAAAGTTCTCTCCAAGCTTCTGTAATAAACGTCAACCTCTGTAAGAGCAGATATTTTTGCATTGATCTCGGAGATCTTTTCTTGAACTTCACCAAGTTTGACCTTAACTGACGTTTGAGCTCCCATCATGTTTTCATCAAGGTCATTCTCTATGTCATCAATGATATCTTCCCATGAAGTCATGTTTTCATCATTGATCTTAACGTGAACACTCATGAAAAAAATGTCATGTAAAGTATAAATGTCAGATTTTTACTCTTGAGCTTCTTCTCTCTGGATTGACTCGTCTGTAGGGCTTAATGTGCCATCACGTTCGACCAGAAGGTTCTGCTCAGGTCTGTCAAGGAGCTGTCTGTAGGTCGTGAAGGTTTCAACGAGTCCTTGGTAAGGAGTTTGGAGATCAACATCGACCCATGGGTGTTTGCGTAAGAAAGCAGCAAGGCTTTCACGCTTGGAGTCAATGACATCTTTCTTATTGGTTAATCCTTCTTCAAAGCTTAGGATTACTCCTGCAGTTGATTCAAGTCTTTGGATCTGGCGTCTGGAAACCTTGGTGAGTTGTCTTATCCTCTCGTTTCCAAATACATGCAGGAGATATGCAGAAATTACTTCATTAAGTTCGATTAAACAAATTGGATGAAGATCAGTCATGGCTTTTGTAAAGCAATCTTTTGTAAAGCTGTCTTTTGTAAAGCAGACTTTTGTAAAGCAGACTTTTGTAAAGCAATCTTTTGTCAAGACGTCTTTTGTAAAGCAGACTTTTGTAAAGCAATCTTTTGTCAAGACGTCTTTTGTAAAGCAAAAGTATTCAATTTTGTGAGAAAATGCTTTTGTAAAGCAGTCTTTTGTAAAGCTGTCTTTTGTCAAGACGTCTTTTGTAAAGCTGTCTTTTGTAAAGCAGTCTTTTGTAAAGCTGTCTTTTGTAAAGCTGTCTTTTGTAAAGCTGTCTTTTGTAAAGCAGTCTTTTGTAAAGCTGTCTTTTGTAAAGCTGTCTTTTGTAAAGCTGTCTTTTGTAAAGCTGTCTTTTGTAAAGCTGTCTTTTGTAAAGCAGTCTTTTGTAAAGCTGTCTTTTGTAAAGCTGTCTTTTGTAAAGCTGTCTTTTGTAAAGCTGTCTTTTGTAAAGCAGTCTTTTGTAAAGACATAACCGACGACCGAATGTCCCAAGATGGTACAACACCAGCTCCAGCATCACCAACACTAGATATGATGGCAATGATGATGCAGATGATGCAACAGCAAACCCAGCTTATACAGCAAATGCAGGAAAAGAAAACTTTCAATAAACCTGCAAAGAACTCACAAGATCTTGAAGCTGGACTCAATGCTCTCAGGAACGACTACAAGAGAGAGCAGATGACGTTTAGGAAGAAGGGTGATGAAGATTATGAGAATGATCCGATCGAGGAAGACGAGATCAAGTCCACTGCATCCACAAAGACCCTCCAGGATGAAAGAGATGATGAGGGATTCCTTACCAAGTCTCAAAGACTCTTTGTCCTTGAGTTCTTCACGATCTCTGCCTTGAGATCTATGAGGAATTGGAAGGGTCGCGTTCCAAGTGGCTCAAACAAGCGCGAACTACTCATGACCGCAGTACCGCTCACTAAGACAAAAGTCCAGCTCATGGACTTTATCCTTTCCGCTTGTCCCGACGAGATCTAAGATCTGATCAGAGTAAAAACTTACATTTATGAGCTAAGCTCAGTAATAATTAGTTGTTTATTCTTTCTTCTCATACTTCTGTGCAAGGTTTCCACGGAAGAACTCAAGCAACATTTGGATCTTTCCAAGCTTTCGACCTTCTTTTTCGAGGTCATCCTGGTAAGTTCGGAATGCGTCAACGTGTGAGCTCGCATAGAATGCAGCAACAACAACCTCTTCTGCACCTTCTTTGCTGTCAAGTGGCATGAACTCGAATCCTTCCATTCGACCAAATAAAAGTGACAAAAATGTCAATGAGACCCACTCGTTGCATAGATGCTAAACCTGGTCCGAAGATGCAAAAGTTCTTCAGAACACTCATGTCTGACCAGAGGGAGTACGGTCATGAAGAGGTCATACAGATCTTCGATCAGTGTGTACCAAAGCCTGAGAATCCAGACGAACTCTTCATGTAAATTTACTTGCTTCAATGGAGAGATGAGAGACCAGGTATGAAACTCAGACCAATAACAATCTTTCCAGGTTTCTGCAATTACCTAGAACAAGCATGCCAGATCAAATGGTCTGACACCATCTTCCTCCAAAAATAAACTTTATCGTTTATAACACTTCAGGATCTACATCTATTTCTTCTGCTTCATCCTCAATGTCGATCTCTTCGACAGGTTTGATAGCAGCTTTGAGTAAGTTCTTACCCATTGTCTTAAGTTCAACTGGGTTATATTCTTTGTCTTTACTCTTTGTTGATTTCGTGAGATCTACATATAAACAATAACTTTTAGTCTTGTCAAGGTTTATTCTCGCTGAGAAATGGTCAGGAATGTTTATAGCTATCTTTTCAAACTTGAGTAAATTAGCTAAACCTTCATTTGTGTATTTCTGCTTATCGACAAAGATCATGATCGGACTTGCACTATAACCATACTTTCCTTGACGTAATGTTTGTGGTAAGCATATAAGTAGTCTCTTTGCTGTTTTATTTTGCTTCTTCACTTCATCTACAAACTGTTGGATCTTAAAGAACTTCAAATGATGTTCAGACATCTTTATATACCCGATAAAAAGTTCAGATAAAAAAATAATTAGCTATATTTTTATTAGTGCATAAATGAGTCTTTCTTTGAGATTTTCTGATGAAGATCTAACTTTGGTAAGATCTTTAAAAGATGATGAAAACATTCTTTCTGTCATTGATGAAGAAAAGAAATACTTCAGTAATGATGTAAAAATAGAGCTACTCATTCATACTGAGAAACAGTTTGTGATCGTGATCTTGAGTTAAGCAGCTCTGAACCAAGCGAATACAGTCATAAATGGTGGTAAGAAGTCTTGACCTTTTCCTGTTGCATCTGTGATTCCAGCTACTGTGTGAGTATGGTTTCCTGCAGATCCGCAGAAAATACCTGTACTAACATCTCTAGGGTCATCTGTGATATCATATCTATTCATACCTTGTCTATCAGAACCTGCTGCAAGATTTGTATAACCTCTTTTTGTCATTGAATGTGAATGCTCTCCATTAGTAGATGTTGTTGCACTGAACCTATGGGAGTGTGGTGGAAGGTTTTCAACTCTGATAGTCTTTGAACCACCAAAGTCCATTGATGAGTTAGAACAGTAAAGAAACTGATCAACAATCGGTTGCCAAACACCTCCATAAAGGGTTTGCGGGCTTGTTGAGCTCATTGATGTAAATATAGAACCAATTGGATACATCATGTCAAACATGTTAGAAGGTCTATAAGTATAATCTACTGTGGTGACATCGTTCAAATAAAACTCAAACGTATCTCCAGGATGAATAGTTAAGTTTGTTCCATCTTTTTTGTGGAACACAAGTTCAATAGATTTACCATGACTCAATGTATAGTAACTTGGACCTTTTTCTGATGGACCAATGTTATAATTTATAAATATTGCAACTTTACCCATATCATTATTACCAAAGCTAACTGTAATGCTTTCAGGTATTCCATTGTTTACAGATGCATTAGAGATCTTTGAGATCTGTTCATTAACATAAGTTTTGTCTGCTTTGTTGTCTAACAGAACTGGTAACTCATGTGCTTTAAAGTTGTTATAACTCATAGACATATTATATGCAGTACCATTCAAATTTTGCAAGGTCTCTGTTAAACTCATATGAGGATCTTCTTGTGGAGCACTTGAGCCTAAAGTATAGTTCAAGATAATGTCATCAGCTCTTATTTTCTTGATTTGAACTGGTTGGTCATTATCAGCTCCTATTTTATTGATTATAACAGGTTTGTCTTCTCTTGAACGAATTGATTTAACTGTCAAAGGTTCAGTGAACTCATTATTTTTCAAAGGAATCAATGTTGTATTGATGTTTTCACCATTAATATATACTTCTTTTGCATCAATACCAGATGGGAATGAAACTCTTTCATTAACTTTAACTGTTGTACCATCACCTGGGTACATATCTTTCTCTGGACCTTTGATTGTCTTAAGTATGACAGACTGTGATAAAGTATATTCTTTAGATGCAACTTTACGTATCTCTTCGTCAACATAACTTTTGTCAGCTTTGTCTGCAATCTTAAGTGCAGTTCTTCCTCCATTATTTTTGTTCTCCTCAACTTTCTTCGCTAATTCAGCAAGAATGAGATAAAGATAATCAGTAAGGTCATCAGTACCAGACATAGTAATATTATTGTTCTTTCTTGATGTATTAGCAACTTTCACTAAGGTCACAAAATCAGGGTACAAAGTACTTAACGTAGAAATGATTGTTTTTGGTCCAGGATCTTTCTCTTCTTTATCATTAGCATCACGTGCATTGAATTGGTTCCAAAGGTCCAGTCACATCAAAACTCTCAAGTTCCATATAACCTTCATTTCTGAATCTTTCTATATGAGTTATCTTCTGGAAACTTGTTTTAGTCTTTTCAACTAAATTTTTTATTCCATCCACAAAACCTCCTTTATGATTTGGACCAAGATTACCCAGAGTGTCAAGAACAGTATCTATACCTTCTTGACTTTCAACAAAAGCCCAAAGAGCATTTATTTGACTCTGGAGTGATATCCATGAGGCTGCAGTAGCACCGTTTGCTATGGCAAAGATGAATGATAAAGGGTTGAACTTAAGACCAGATTCTTTATCTTTGACAATTTCAACGAAGTCATTGATATTTTTCTTCAAGTATTCCTTAGTCAGAAGAACTCCATCGCCAGCTATACCAGTTGCTTTTGTCTTTCCTTTAACATCAAATGTGATTGGTTTCTTCAATAAAATAACTTCTGGTGTTGTACTGATGCTATCATTAGTGGAGAAAAATTCTCCGACATGACTTGCTAAGTATTCTTTCGTCAATAATGTTCCATCACCAACAATACCAGTTGCTTTTGGACCATCTTCTGTGAATGTCAATGGTTTCTTTAACATAACTTTATCTAAGTATATTGCAATACCACTATTTTGTACTTGTTCATGACCTAATATATAAGCAAATGCTGCGTTTAAAGCATTATACAATGTATCTTCTTTAAATGTTAATTGACTGTTTTCAATCATTGGTATATTGAACAGTGTAGACCTTGGGTCAAAATGAACTCCATGGTCAATCGATAATAACCGTTTAACATGATATATTATAGTCTCTAATGCTTCATTAATATTTACCTCACGAGTTTCTTGCAAACCATTACTCGCCATACATGAAAACATATAATCTCTATCAGTTGTGAAGAATGGAGCATCTAAGTAATTATTCTCTACTTTTGTCACACGATTCTGTAACGCTTGAAGGTATTGATTTAAGTCTGTTTCAACAATTGTACCATCTGGTTGCTCGATAGGTAATATACCAGGACCGATGGTAATGTCTTCATCAGCACCTTCTTTATGTATGACTAAAGCATTATCAGTAATTCTGAGAGTATATTCTTTATATTGAAGTACGCTAGACTTATAACATTCATATGCATATGGAACAACACTCATTCTTTTACTACATATAAAAATGATGTATTATCTACAATCGACTGATCCTAATAACTACGGGACAATACAGTTTCAAGCAGATCCTAACATGGGGCATCCAAGTAAGATAAAGATGAGAGTAAAAAGTGTCAGTACTATGGCGAACTTTATTGTTTGTGACGAAACAGATTATTTTGTCTTACAGTTAGACGAAGATGGAGAAGAAAAGGTGTGTACATTTAAGTCAGCTCTTTCATTTGATATGGATACTATTGTATCAAAACTACAAGAGATTGTAACAAAACAGTTTGATTATTATAACAAGAAAAAAGGTCAACATAATGTAACAGTTTCACTGAGTGCTACGAATCAACTTATATTTACGTCACAGGACAAAGGACATAAAGTCTATTTAAAAGATGCTTCACATAGAGCAAATCTTATTTTAGGTGCATATGGAATAGAACTACCTATTGTACATAATTATTATCTACAAATGCCAAAACCACCTATGCTCAACTTCGGGTATCAGTTATACCTTCGTTCATCAATGTCTGTCATCTCTGGGTTCAATAATATTGACCAAGTTGATGATCGAAGAAAGATCATGTACAGATCTACATGTTATAACATCAATGAGTTCTGGATATCTGGTAAACCACTTATATGTAAGGAATCCTCACCATGGATAGATGCATTTCCATGGGAACTAACTAATGTTACGTTTACCTTAGTTGACTTCCAAGATCAGCCTGTTCGATTATTGTCACCAATGTTTATGGTGATAGAGATTAAACCAGATAAGCCAGAAGTTAGAGAAACCAATGATGTCAGTGATGATGATACAGAATCTTCGTACGATTATGATTACGATGACGATTAAAAAAAATAACGTATATTTTTTTATCGGTTATAAAAGTGCTCAATGCTATAAAGGATTAGTTAATAACTTTCCCAGAAGATAAGAGGTATGCTTGATATGTTTGGATCAAAATGCCTAAGAAAGCTAAAAATTACCAATAAATTAGCTCTGGCAATTAAGAATCAAGGTACAGGAAGTGTAGAGATATTTTCAAGAATGCTAAGAGCTTCTATGATGACTACAATGGTATCATGAATGTTCCAGCTTCAAATTCCCCAGTTGCTTTAGATCACGATCAGAGATCTCATAATAGAGCGTTAATGGAGATGCAACCAATATACTCAGACCCTCCACCAAAGATTGATGAGAGCGAATTAGCATACAAAGAAATACAGAATGCCTTTTACGTTGTTAAGAACATTAATGGTCAAAAACTTCCTGATGAGAAATGGTTAGACCCAATAACTAAAGCAGGAGAAAGATTCATTATGTTTAACATTGACCAATACAGTCCAAGAGGAAAAGATTACTTCAACAAGATGTTTCCAAGAGTTATGGCAAAGTTCATTGGACAGATAGACCTTTTCAAACAGAAGTGGACATTCTATTACGACTTTGATGAGAAGAGAAACATTTTGCGTCATTTGAACATCAATACAATGGGATCATTAGTTCATCAGTTACTTAATGAAGCTCCAATAGCAGAAGTACAAGAATTAGCATCTAAAGTCCTTGAATCAAACTATGACTTCTTCCTTTGTAGTATTCCTTCGTTAAGGAAGATCGAGATCTTTGACTATACAGCTTATTCAGATGTTGATGCTTCTGCTTTGAGAAAAGGAACGTACACACCATATAAACTCACAGCTGAAGAACAAGTTATGTTAGATACGATGAGAGCAGCAGGTCAAGAAAAGATCGCACTCAAGATCATCAAACAAAACCATTCAAAGAAGAGAAACAGGTCACGTAATGGTCAGCTTTGGACATGGACATGCAAATTACCTATTAACTTAGAGAGGTATCAGATCTTCAACGAACTTAATGCAGAGACAGCAAAGAAGATGATGAAAGATTCATGTTTCATCTACGCTTGTATTCAAGCTGGTGTTGACGAAGCAACAATTAATCATATGAGGGAAATCATTCGTGTCAAAGATTTTCCAATGTCAAAGATTAAGGTTATTGCCAAAGAAACAGGAATAAGGTTCCATGTCATCAAATACAACGAGAAGTATTCAAATCATTCATATACTTATGAACCAGATGAAGAACCAAAGATGACAGTAGAACTTTTATTAATGTATGACCACTACATGTTGAACGAAAAGCTTCCAATAAGTTCAATGTTCATCAAGAACTATGAAGATGTTTGTAAGTTGTGCAAGGATTGGACTTTAGAGAAGAAGATGTTAGTTAACAGAAGATATGAAACAAGGTATGCAATTAACTCAAAGTTAGTTACACCACTTGCAAAAGTCATTGAACTCTTGTTTGCTAACAATTATTTCGAACCAATTAGAACAGGAGAACTTTGCACATACTTCACAACGATGTATAATGAGAACCTTGAAGAAATGATTGACCTCACATACAATGAGCGTTATTGCGCAAGGATGAAGAAAGATTGGAGTTCAGAGACGAAGAAAGACATGAAGTTCCCAAGAGAACATGTTTTCTTTGCTGACTTCGAAGCATCAACTGATGGAAACATTCACAAAGCATACAACATTTGTTTCATGGAAGATGACGATGATGGTTATACATCAATTTGGGGAAGTGACTGTGCGTCAAAATTCCTCGAAGCTTTACCAGATAAGAGTTTAGTTTATTTCCACAACTTATCGTACGATGTCACTTTTCTCATGTCTCAGTTAGAAGAGATTACAGGAACTCCAATCATCAAAGGTTCACAAACGATGCAGATACAAGGAAAGTACAAAGGAAAACTTCTCTGCTTCAAAGACTCTTATGCAATCATCTCAACTAAGTTGGAAAGATTCCCTGAAATGTTTCACCTCACTAGTGGTGAAAAAGAAGTTTTCCCATATAATTACTACACGGAAGAGTTAGTTAATACAACTAAAGTTGGTAACATCGATGATGCCATGAATCATGTCAAAGATATTGAAGCTTTTAATGAGAACATTGAGAAGATTGAAGATTGCAAGATTGATGATGAACACTTTGACATGGAAGTTTATTCGTCATTCTATTGCGGTCAAGATGTACGCATTTTACGAGATGGCTTTCTTAAGTTCCGCAATGACCTCATGACTGAGTTTGAAATAGATGCTTATGATTATGTTTCAATAAGTTCTATCTCAAACAAACTCTTTGAGAAGAGAGTATATTGGAAGAACGGTAATCTCTTTGATCTTGCAGGAAAACCTCGTGAATATATTTCCAAGTGTATTCAAGGAGGAAGATGCATGCTAGCTGAGAACAAGAAGCAATACAATGAAGGAGAACTCATCACTGACTTCGATGCTGTATCATTGTATCCATCAGCAATTGCTAGACTTTACTGTTTAGAAGGAATTCCAAAAGTTATGACAGAAGAGATGAAGAGCAGTGAATACTTGTTGGAGCATCTCTTTGATGATGACCAAGCTGAACCAACAAAGGAAAAGTTCATCTCAGGATTTTACTGTCAGATCGAGATCTTGTCGATCGGTAAGAACTCAGCATTCCCATTGATTGTCGTCAATCCTGACATCAACCCTGACTTACATGTTGCCAGAAGTTCCAATACATGCTGCAAGATGTTCGTAGACCACATTACGCTTCAAGATCTGATCAAGTTCCAAGAGATCTCATGCAAAGTCATTGATGGATACTATTATGATGGAAAAAGGGACATGACAATAAGGAATGAAGTTAAGAAGCTCTTCGAATTACGTGCTAAGTATAAGAAGGAAGGTAATCCGATACAAGAGATCATCAAACTTCTTTTGAACAGTATCTATGGTAAGACGATATTAAAGCCCATTGACAAAAAGATTCGTTTCATCAAGGACAATAAGCTCACTGACTATATCATTAAGAACTATAATGACATACAGACAATAGAGTTCATCCCCGATTCCGAACTTTCATGTGTAAAGTCATTTAAACCTATCGTTCGTCACTTTAACTATTGTCCATTAGGTGTTTCAATCCTTTCTATGTCCAAACGAATCATGAATGAAGTATTCTTCACAGCAGAAGATTTGGGCTTGAAGTTGTTCTATCAGGATACAGATAGTTTACACTTGTATGAGAAGGACTTAGATAAGTTAGCAGAAGAATACAAGAGAAGGTATAACAGAGAACTCATTGGAAAAGCACTGGGTCAATTTCATTCAGACTTTGCAGAGATTACTGCAGGACATATGTCTAAGGCACAAAGATCTATATTCGTTGGAAAGAAGACTTACCTCGACGAATTAACCAATGACCTCAAGGAAATTGCTTTCCACTGTCGAATGAAGGGAATCACACAGGACGTAATTGCACTTACTGCAAACCAAATGTTCCCAGATGCGATACAAGTACATTATGACGAGAAGAAAGGTTTGTTCTTCCCTGAGAAAGTTGGGGAAAAATATAGCATCGTGGAATTGTACAAATCTCTTTATGAAGGTGATGAGATAACCTTTGACTTGTGCATTGGTTCGAAACCATGCTTCAACAAAAATAAGGACTTCACTATTTCAACGAAGTCATCTTTTGAACGTAAGTTAAAGTTCTAAACACTTACTTATTATTTTTCTTAGCTTCTTCCTCTTCTCTCAATTTCTTTGCAATCATTCGTGGATTCTTTGCGCGTCCAGCTGCTAATGCAGCTAATTGTTTCTCTGTGAGTTTACGCTTTGGTTTAGCTGGTTTCTCTTCTTGTGTTTGTTCTTTTGGTTTGAGTTCATTAAGTATTTCTTCACGAAGTTCATTCTTGAGTGCTTCTCTGTCGAAAGTATTCTCAGTCATTTTGTTAGGAGTAAAAAATTTTATTAGGATAGAAATGACGTCAAAACTTTCACCAAGTGAAAAGCAATCAATCATATTGAATGAAGCTAAAGGAATACAACATCCATTATATTATGTTTGTCATATGAAGAATGGTTCAGTTCAAGTTAGAAAGAGAAAGGCACCATTGAATTCACCAGCTCCTGCCCCAGCTCCTGTTGTTCAAGAAGCTCCTAAAGTTGATGAGAAGAAAGAAGAAGAACAAGCATATACTAATAAAATGTTGTTAGAGATGATGACAAAGATATTAGAACGTAACAGTGTAGTTAATGAACCAAACATGGACCCAATTGAACGTGAGAAGGAAACTAAAGAGAATCAAGAATATGTTCAATCAATGGAAGAGAAAAGAATACACTTCGATGATGAACCAGAGCCTGAACCAGAACCTCCTAAACCTCAGCCACAAATAAGACGAATAATCCCAAGAATAAGAAGATTGTAAATTTTTTATAGCTGAGAAAGATGTTGAACGATAACCTCAATACATACAGTATTGCTGATTCCATCAGACAAGTAAGATATTATTTCGATCAAGTTGATGGGGCAGTTCCTATTGGAGATACTAACCATAGATATGTCCCAACAAAAGTGCCAGCTATGCCGACAAATACTATTGATAACGGTTATATTACATTTAACATATCACCACCTGGTGAGAACATGATTGACTTATATAATACGTTCATTAGTGGTTATGTCGATGGTGAGTGCATAATTACAACAGAAACTGAACCAGCTGATGAAAAAGTTCCTAAATATGATGGTGAAGTATATAAAGAAAGAGCTGTTGAGACAGCTCCTACAGGATCAAATGTTACAGCAATTAAAGCAATTGATACTAAATATGCTGGTGGCAAATCATGTGCACATCTTCCAGCAATTTGGTTGGGATACATTGATTCATTCTATGCTGTTGAATCATATCAATTAATCGCTAATGGTAAAAGTGTTTATACACAAGATAATGCTAGAGAAGAAGGTTACATTACTTCTACTGCATCTACAACAGAAGCTATTAAGAAAGTTGATGTATTTAGTAAGGCTAGACATAAAGATGTTTTCAATAGATGTGATACAGTTCGTTCTGGACAGATTATTGAGTTCAATAAACCAATTAGTGGTGCAACTACATTAAAGTTCCACATACCAATCAAGATTGACCTAAGAAGATTCCTAATACTTAATAACATTAGATTCCTTCCAGCGTTTGCTGGTAACTTACAACTTAAGGTTAAGTTCAGTATTGCTGGTATGGTTTGGACACCATTAAGTTATCAGGATATTCTACCATTACCGAACATGCAAGCCAATGTTACAAGCTATATTCCAATCACTAATCACTTCACTCCTATCTATGAAGGTATCAAAGTTATTGATACTGTAACTTGGAATGCCGATAAGAGTACGATATCATTTGGTACCAAGTTTATTAAGTTCACTAAGAAGAATGCAAACTTCTTTGAAATGATTACATACTGTAACTCATTCTCTTTGGACCCTAACATCTATAGTGATTTGGTGACAAGATATTCGGCAAAGACTCTAAACTTCCCAATCAAAAGAATTGACTGCATTACTATGGATGGTTCAATGGCTAAAGGTGAAGGAACTCCTTGTACATTCACGGCAGCATTTACTCCATTATATGTGAACACCATTTATACACTATTTAAGAAAACACCTAATTATAACACTACCTATGAAAATCCATTGTTTGAACAAATTCAATTGAACTGTGGAGCATATGGTAACATACCCGCTGAGGCTCAAGCATCTAATGATCCAATCTTCTATGAGATGCAGGCAAATGCCACTAACAATAATAACGATACTGTTGGCTTCAACTATGATGTCATGAGGTCTATCACAACCACATCAGTCCCTCAATTTGGAATCGAGTCAAATGACTTAGGTCATTACCTATGTGGATTCCCTTGCGAAACTGATTATACATTCCAACAGGGTCAGTTATCTAATTCACCTATTACATATAAGCTTACAGTTAAGCCAACAGCAGAGTCTATTAAATATACTGAGAAACCAGTGTTATGCTTCTTACGTCACGTTTGCCTCTCCATACAGATTAAACCTGTGGGACCACCTATCGTACTTCTCGACGATTATGATTTATCAGCCCCTGCTAGTGAATAAAGGTTAGTTTACATATGAACGTTTATTTTTACACATATATGCGTACATATGCGCGCCTGTATAGTGTCACTTTTCTGTCACTTTTTCATTGTGCCGGTGCCTGTAGCTGTAGGCTACAGGCGACGCACAATGTATACTGTACTGGCAATTACCTTAATTTTGACAATTCTCCCTACTTTTGTAGTAATTTACACAGCATTCTTCATGCAGAAGTCATTTACAATCAACACATCTCCTGATTGCCAAGCTTCCGGTTATTTGAAGACACCTTATTCAACAATGAGAATTTCGATGCTTGCAACCGCACTTTCCTTCATAGAATGTTATCCATTGGACACGAAAGGCCCTAATAGACAAGAAGTTAAAGATTTACTCGATGTCAGAGAAAAATTATTTTCTGAAACAAAATCTGATCTCGGAACACATCTAATTAAGGTCAGGAAGCAACTGCAGTCATGGATAGACATCATGGATAAGTACAGATGGCAGTATTCTCCTTTAGATGACTCACAAACAAAAATTGCTGCAAATGGAAACGGTTTTGAACGGTTAGCCTCTCAAAACTTTTTAATGCAAACAGATACAGCTATTTTACTTATCAGTATCACCGAACCAGGTCTTGAACAATCATTAGAATACTTGAATTTCCTTAGTTATTACTTTTATTGGTTAAATGACAATGTTGAGAAATATTACTTCGAAACAATCGAAGAATCAATACACAGTGATACAAACAAAGGTAATGACTTCGTTCTGCCATTAACTTTAATTTTAGTTTTCTTTGTTTTGGTCACTTTTGTCTATTTTCTTTACAATGCTCACAAAAATTCAAAAATTTTACAAAAATCAATGTCACTTTTGTTGTATATTGATCCCATGGTTATTTTGTCACAGAACACAGTTATGGACATGATACAGAGTGGCAGGTGCAAGACTGTCAATACGGGAGAACTTCGAGAAATCAGACAGATTCACACTTTTGACAAAAACAGGAATTGCTGTTTTAGACAGAGATCTTGAAATAACTGAATGCAACCAACAGTTCGAAAAGATATTCCCCAACTTAAAGAACTTCCACGAACTGGAACACACAAAGGATTGCGAGTATTTTGTGACAAAAATCATGAATAACTTTGTAAAATGCGAAGAACCAAGATTTGAGAAAATAATTGAATTAAATGGTTCTTATTTCGAAATAGAATGCATCTGTTTCTCTGATATGAAGGAGTCTTTGGAATTCGATACAAACCAGGTAACAAGCTGTGTAGTAATAACTAGAGATATTACGTGTTCTGTAAGAAGTCAACAAATAATTGAGAGAGAACATAGAAATATTTCTGAGATGCTCTCAAAAATTTTACCTCATCAAATTGTTGAAGATATTGATAACGGAGGAAACAGATTGTCGTTCTCCGCACACTTAGTAACAATTGGTGACATCTCTTTCACTCCAATTTTCGATGAACAACCAGAAATTTCCGGTCAAAGTTCAAAATTATCATTATCTCCAATTGATGAAAAATCATCAGAGAAAAGTGACAGCATGCCAAAAAGTGACAAATATCCAAAAAGTGACAACCTTTCAAAAAGTGAAAGCACCTCTAAAAGTGACAATGTTCAGAAAAGTGACAATGTTACAAAAAGTGACAATATTCCGAAAAGTGACAAAATTTTTAGTGATGAAAAACAAAAAGTTCCGGAGAATTTATCATCAAATAAATTGAATTTCAATGATGATAAAAATGATATTTACAATTTGATTTCGCAGAGATCAGCAAAGAATGAAGAAATACCACAACAAAATTCAAGAAAATCAATCTATCAATTGAATGACTCTACAAAAACCGAAATTTCTTCTCAAAATTCCAAACTATCAATCAATGGCAGAAAACCAGTTTTTGCCAAACCAAATCTTGACGGAAAAGGAATCACGAAGTACCAGAGTTCAGGGTTAATCATGAGGAAGAAAGACATCGACATGAAAGACATTGATAAATTGGAAAAAGTTCAGAATTTCAATTCGAAAATGATCTGTGTTTTGGATGAATATATCTCAAAATATAAAACACTGTCAAAAGTGAAGTCATTTATGAACAATTACAATTTTTGTGGCGGATTGTTTATGAGTGTAAACAAACCTGTTTGGAAATTACAGTTATTTTTTCAGTGTCATTAAAAAAACATGCAGAAGAAAGTGTTAGGTTCTGTTTGGAAATTTTGAGAGATCATGACAAAATTCAGAAAATTGTTGGATTTGATTTTGTTTTCCAGATTGGTTTGCACACAGGAGGTCCTGTAATTGCAGGAATTACATCACTAGATTACCCAATGTTCAGTCTTCTTTCAAATGTATCTGATTTACCAATTCTTATGAGAGATAAATGTAATGAAAACACAATCAAAGTTACGCGCGCTGTTTATGAATTAATTTTCTCATTCGGCTTCCAGATTTCTGAAAGTCAGAATGTCAAACACGGGGATGTCTCAATTCCCGCTTATACTATTGTTTTATGAATAAAATCTTTTATTATTGTTTTGTTTTTTCTTAAATCAACAGTTATTTTTTTTAATAATGTGTTAGCAAAATCATTGAATTTTAATACTCATTATTATTTTTTATTTAATAATGTGTTATAATACTGATTCATTGTTTTGTTTTTTCTTAAATCAACAGTTATTTTTTTTAATAATGTGTTAGCAAAATCATTGAATTTTAATACTCATTATTATTTTTTATTTAATAATGTGTTATAATACTGATTCATTGTTTTGTTTTTTCTTAAATCAATAGCAGTGATATTATAAAATTTCAAATTTCAAAAAGTATTGTAATTGAACTAAAATCATATCCTCATTAATTCTATAGTCATTCTATTATTTCCCTTACAATATTTCAGATAAGTTGAAAATTCATAAACTAAAAGAATGCAGATTAGAATTGTTTTCTGTTAATGAGGAAAGATTAGATTGCTCATAATATTGAATAGATTGTATACTATTACCATAAATCCAAAGGCAAATCATATCTTTTCCATATTTCCTTTCTCAAAGCATAAAAGTAAAGGTCTTGATTCATAATTTTCCAAATTGATATAATATTAACTGAGATCGTTAGTATACATTAATTAAATATATATTTCTAATTAAGTAAAAAACAATATATAATACAAATTTATTCTAAAAAGTCAAAATTAAGATTTTCATCACTATCATTAATTAAAGTTGTTTCCATTGCCATTCGCAATTTTTCAGCAAGGATTGCAGGATTTTCATAATCTGGGATGTCGATGTCGCTTGAACAAGTGTGTGCTACTGGAAGAGGTTTCTTTTCATCAGGAATTGGATCGTTATTATCCATATAATAATTGTGAGCTTTGATTCTGAAATGTCCTGAAGGAATTGTCGAGCTTCCAGTAACGAATTCCAAGAATTTCTTCAATTCTTCACTAGAAAACAGAGACAAACATTTGATCAATATTTCTGATTTAACTCCTTCAATGTAAGGAGATAATTTCTCAAGAGTTAAAGTATCATCACCGCAACACAATGTCTTGATAATTTTTTCGGACATCATCGAAATTATCTGAGTGTTTGGAAGAACTTTGAGAAATCCATTACGAATAATTTCCAATTTTTCGCAAAGTTTGTTGAAATATTCTTCTTTGTCTTCTCTTTCATTGATTTTTGCATCAATTTCAAGGAGATCTTCTATTTCGATCTTTCCTTTAAATATATAATTCCAGAACAAATCAGGGAGTAAAAACTGATGAGGATGATCCGTAATCATGCAGCAACAAATAAAAGAACCGGCATAAGACAAAAATTTTTCATCACATGAAAAGTTGGGAATCAAAATTTTTTCTGAGTTCAAAATCGAATTTGGAGATAACTCGAAAACTCCCAAATTAGGATTATTTAGTTCTTCCGCGATTTGAGCAATTGATTCTCTCATAGGACCGCCTGCATCAAATGCTCCTTCTCCAACAAATTCTGTATACCATGGTCTGCAAGAATCACACAAATCTTTGACATCTTTAACTTGTTCAACATATTGCGAAAACATTGTTTGTCCATTCCATCTACCTGTGAACTTCGGAGTATCGAATCTATCAAAAGAAATTTCCAAAGTCTCTTTGTGGTTTTCATTTTTGTCGATTTCTTCTTCCAAGTATTCCCTTGCTTTCTTTCTGTCGAATAACGTGAAAACTAAAGGAAGTTTTGTTGCATTTGTAAGACAATGAATACGTATACCAATAATCCAATCAGGAATTCCATCAAATTTCTTAAGATTTGCTCCAAAAAAGATGAATTCTGCAACAGCTAAATCAATTTCTTTGAAATCGAAACTTTCAAATTTTTCAATTTCTTCTTTTGTTGAATTGTTTGGAATAATTAATTCGAATTCATTATTTGTCAAAGGATCAAATGAAATTAAATGATCTCCTATAAAAGGTTCGTTTGTTATGTCTTTGGAATCAAGTTTAACATCTTTTCCTTCGACAAATTTTGTCAAATAATTAAATTGAATTTTTCCTTGATTTTGGAGTTTGAATTTATAGTTAAAATCAGGTAAATTCAACAATTGATAAGGAATTGTATGTTTACAGATATCAAACATACATGTTGCCCAATAAGACAATTTATTCCAAGCATCTCGATTGGGAATCATTGGAACTTCTTTGTTTTCATTGAAATATTTATAACAAATTGATTGCCACAAAGCACCAATATTTACATTTTGGTTTGGATTTTCCAATTCACATAAATGTAAATAATATTCTGCTGTTTCGAAATCTTTTATCTCAATATTCTTCAAAAACTTAAGCATTTCAAAGAAAATTTTGTTTTCTTGAAGAGTTTTTCCAGAAATTTTTGGATATATTTCTAGAATTGGGAATTCAGAATTCATTTCGCATAATTTGTAAAGAGCAAAGAAAACTCTAAGCTTTTCATCATAATCATTGATAAATTTTGGAAAAATACCATCAATTTTTTCCAATTTTTGATCAACGATTTTGAGATTTTCGAAATATTTCAAATCAACTTTGAAATCTAATTTGAAATTGTTTTCATGAAGATAAAAAGACTTAAATGATATAAGTTTGATTATTTCTTCAGCATTGAGACCTAAATTAACCTTTGAAATCAATTTTCTAGCAGTAAAAACACATAATTTCGTAGTAGTTCTCAAAAGTTTTTCTTCATAAAAATATTTTTCACTTGGAAACAAAGACAAAATTTCTTGTGCATTTCTAAAACAAGAAAATTGTTTTTGGTTAATTGGTACACATTGTTTGGTGTTGAAAGTGAAAATCTCTGATTCTCCGGTCGTTCTCTTGATAATTGTTGTTAAATTGTCGTAATCTAAATCAATGATTTTTCCTTCTCCAACATTTTTGACAAAAACGGTTTTGCCAATGTAAAATTTCGGAAATTCAAAGTTATAAAGTTGATTTGAAATTTTTGATTTAAAGGTCTTTTCGATGGCATTCACTTCATTGAACTGGAACTCGAAATGAATCTCACATTTGTTATTTAACGTGAAAACAAAAGGATAAACAAAATCATTGTTTCTGAAATCTTGAAACAAAGCAAAGGTTTCGTCTTCTGTTTTTTCATTGTAGAATTTATGATTTGTTTGATCATTGTCAAGTGTTTGAACATGCATTCCGATGACTCCATCTCTTCTTTGTTCAAAAGAAATCGAATAAGGATTTCCTTCGATTTTATAATAATGATTCAAAGAATTTGAAGCGTAAATCTGCTGTGCAACATCATAAACAATGATTTCTTCTTTTTCATTGATGAAGCCAATCCAAATCAAGTTATTTTCACGATCTTTGATATCAAATTTCAACTTGAAAATATCATTTGGATGGATTTTGTTGTTGTAAACGAAAAATGATTTTCCAAAATGATTTGTTTGTAAAACATTCTCTGTTGAAACACCATTGCATAAACACATGAATGTGTTTGATGTTGGAGTGTTGTTAGGAATGTTTATTCTTCTCCAAAATGAATTCTTCAGGTTTTGTAAAGTTGTCAAATTTTTGAAAATTTTTTGGAAACAAAACTCATTGATTTTTGTTTTTCTCAAGTTTTGTTCAACAATTTCTTTGTTTTCTTGTGAATATTCACATGCTTTCTCCAAAAATGAAAACAAAACTGTTGCCTGAACCAAATTTTTGACATTTTTATAGCCAAAACCGTTGATTATTTGACAAATGTCAAATTCTTTTGGCAAATTTACAGAAGGAGGCTGGACAAGGAAATTAAATTCCATGTCATTAGGATTTTTGAGGTTGAGTTCTTTTGGCAACATTTTGTTTTGATTTTTATCGAAAAATCCTGGCAAAGATGCATTTTCGAAAATTTCTGCTCCCAAAACAACCAAAATTCCTAATGTTTCATCATTTAAATCTTGAGAAAAGAAAGACATCAATTCGTCTCCTTTTCCTTGGTATTGGTACCTGATTACGTCAACGTACTGGGAAACTAAATATCTGTTTTCTTTGATTTGGTATGTATTTGATCCAATAAATTTCAATTTTTCATGAATTTCGTCGTAATAAGGAACAAATTTCAACATATTCGAGATCTCTTCATTCATTATGTTGTCAGGGAATATGTCATCATAATTAATGAACTTCAATGCAAATGAATTAAAGAAATGATCATCACTTTTCGAAATCAAAAATTCTGACAATTTTTTGTCAGTTGAAAATTTTGATTTTACATCAATCCATTCGATCAAGAAGTGCTTGAAGCATAAAGGAATGTAATTCTTGTCAACTAATTTCATGCAAAAAGAAACAGCATCATCATGAATTTGTATCCTTTTCTCTTGTTTATTTATGAGAAAACCGATTTCTGACATCATCATTTCTGACAACAAAAATTTTAAAGTATTTGAAACAGAATTTTTGAGGTCTTTGTCTTGATTCAAGCCCAACAAATACAATGATTTAGATTTGACTTCTTTAAGCAATTCGTTGTAACCGATAATAGACCTATTCTGTTTTGCTCTCATTAATTCTGTTCGAACTTTCAAATTTAATTTCCAAACTTTTATTATTTCGAAATCTAAATCATTTTTCATTGCTTTGGAAATCAAATTGCTTCTCCATAACAAAGCACAAAATGAATATCTCTCGGTTTCTTCGATTTCACTTGGAACTTTTTTGAAAACGGTTTTGATAAAATTTTTAAGGTTTTCTATCAAATTTGAATTTTTGTTCAAAATTATATCAGAAATGAATTCTTTTGAAGTTTGTTCATCAATAAAACAAGTATTGTTTCTTGAAATTATCTTCCTTGATGATCTTTCAACGATAGTTCCTGAGTTTTGTCTTGGAACTTTGATTTGATTTGTTGTTTTAATGATGTTTTCCAACAAAGGAGAATTTTCTTCTTCAATTTTTGTTTTCTTGAAACTTTCCAAACAAATCGAAATTGATTTCGAAATAATAAATACAGCATTGCAAACATCGAGATATTCTTGTGATAATTTAGGCGCATCAATAATTTCTGTACCTTTTAATGGGAATTTACAAAACTCAGAATCTTCAATAACTGTTCCTTCAAAATTTAATTCATTTTGGTAATCATTTCTTATACATGGTTCACCATTAAAATTGATTTCGCCGCAATTATAATCATGATCATGAGCTAAAATTGGTACATCCATGTTGAAAGGAATACTAAATTTTGGCTCGTCAACTAATTGGAAAGTGAAATCAAATGTTTTTGAATTCATTTTATGTTCTTGATTTTTGGAGCAAAAATATTCGTTGATTTCTTGAGAATTCTTCTGGGAAAGAAATGTTGTTATCAAAGGTTCCAGCATTACATTGATCTTCTTCATGATGAAACCACATAAAACTGGACAATTCGTAAATGAATTAACACATTCTCTCAATTTATTCATCGATTTTCTGAAAAATTCGTGATTTTCAGCCAACATTTTTTCTGAAAATGTCAAATACAAGTCAAAGAAAGGAACCAATTCCGAATCAAACTCCAAAATTGTATTGATATTATATGCTGCTTCAATCTTGTTAATCAAGAAATCATAAAGTTTTTGGTTGTCAAATTTTGTCAAAAATTTTTCTTTTTTGAGAAACAAAATTGAAATTGATTTTTTCATCAATAAATGTTCCAAATCCAAATCAGAAATTTGAACCAATTTCTCAATGAAATCCTTTACGAAATCTGCTTTATAGATATCATATGAACACAATGCAATCAAAGTAAATAAAGTGTCCATCGACATAACGAAATCTTTTGGAATTCGTTTCAAAACATAGAAAATTTTTGTCATTGAATTAAAAGTGAATTTCGATTTTTTGCATCCGACGTAAGATAAATTCAAAACAATCAATCTTGATATCAATGTCATTACATGATTCTTTGTTGTCTGATTATAGTTAGATTCCATTGTAACCATGCAAATTTCATAACATAAATTGACGATTTTTTCTGGATTTTGACAAAATACTTTTGAACGATCTTCTGAATAATAATGCATCAAATCATCAAATATATCACTCAATGATTCCAAATATTTGTAGCATATTTTGTTGATGAAATATTCAACATTTGACTTAGAACAAGGTGGAATAAATTTTGTCAAATCAGTATAATTTGATCCTGGATAAGTATCAACATAAAAATTTTCATTTTCATCTAAAAAACAAGTATAAAAAGTATCGCTAGTTCTAAAGCAAATACCATCATAATAAATGGAATTATTTGTCAGCTGTTTCGTAGTAAATGGTATTTTGTTTAAATCAATGTCGTATTTCATTCCATTTTTAAGATAAACGTGTAAAAACTTTTTGTAATTAAAAACTTTGTCTATTTCTGATTTGAATTTGTAACTGGTTTCAAACGTTTTTGGATTAAATGCTAAGAATTGTTTCCTAAAGAGTTTGATCGAAATTTCATCTTCTGACACTTTTTGAACGATAGAAACTCCAATTTTTGATTTGCAAACTGATAAAATTTGTTTAGAAGGATCAACGAAGTCTTTTAGATCTTTTACTGTGTATTTATCATCTCTTGATCTCTTGTACTGTACTTTTGTAGCAGAAATGAAAACATCTGTATCATTTTCATTGAAATAAAAAGCAAAATCATCAAAAACTTCTGACTTAAATATTAGTTGTAATTTTTTACCATCGAAATAGCAGGAAATGAGTTTTTCGCCTTTGGAGTCTATTTTTTGTACATTTCTGTCAATGGAAATATCAAAATTCTGTAAAGTCAATAATCGTTCTAATAATTGTAAAGAATTGAAAATATTGTTTGAAATTGACTCTAATTTGTAAAGTATTTCGATAATGGATGGCATTGAGTCTGGAAATTTTTCTTCAATTTCAGAAAATCGATCGATTATGTAGCCGATATCTTTTGTTTTTGCTCTTTTAAGTTCATTCATGAGATTATCAAAAGAATTGATAACTGATAAGGAAATATTAGGAGTGTAGTCGTTTGTATTTTGATTATCGAGTCTTTGATCTTCTGAAATTGTAAAAATTGTTTGTTCTTCTACTGAAAAATCAGGTTTTGTATGAAAGAATGATTTAGATATGATCTTGCCTCTTTGTATATCTGTTGTTTTTAATTTAACAAGTTTCTGGTATTGAGAAAATTTAAAATCGTCTGAATTATCCATGGATACTGTTGTAAAAAAGACGTCCGAGAAGTCACTGATGGGATGAGTTTTCGGTAAATAGGAAACAGTATTCATTGATAAAATGAGCTAAAATTTTTGACAATTATGACATAAAATTCAGAAGAAAAGTGTCATGTTTTCAGAAATAATTTAACTCTAAAATGTAGTAGACTATAATGTTAATATATTGAATTTAGAAAAATGACATTATAGAAAAGTGACATAATTCGTTATAAAATTTTCAAAAATTGTTTATGAAATAATTTTTCCATTGGCATCCAGTTATCTGAAAGTAAGAATGTCAAGTAAGAGAATGTCCTGATTCCCACTTACATGATGCTTTAATAACCCTACTATTTATAGTGTTTTTTAAGCTTAAGCGTGAAATTTCCACTTTCTAACATACTCTCAATTTTTTAGTCTCCCTAACTTTATGTTCCAATTTCCAAGATGAACAATATTTTTGATAGGCAATGGTGAAGGTAAAGCGTTACATAGAATCTAATATGGCTGATCTACTTATACTGATGTTATGAGTAGATTATCATACAGTGATAGTATGCCTTAAATATATTAAATTAACGCATATTAACGATCTCAATTTGCATTAACTAGGGTCTGGAAAATAAAATGTTCAAATTTGTAATAAAATTTAAAATTTATGATATACACATATGTACATCACTTTAGTTATGTTAAAGAGAACTAATAAGGATCTCGTATGGAGAAAAATCTTCTCCAACTCTAAACTTCAGTTTGGAGACACTTTACAAATTGTAAACTTCAAATTGGCAAAATATATATCTCAATATCAGTCATGATCCTAAATTTAACAAGCTTGTGCTCAAACTTGATATGTAGGAAGTACTAAACGTTTAATTAAGAATTGGCAAATTATATCAAGGAATATTTTTGTAATTTCATGAATAATATAAATGAAAGTAATCAACATAGAAATGTGAAAGCAAACTCCCTTAGGCTAAACTGATTTTATTGGGAATCAATGAAAAATATTTTAGATTTAATTTAATCGATGATCTAAGAGAGATCATTAATAGATTAGATGAAAACTATTGTAGTTTTATTCGTATTATCAAATAAAGATTGTTTTAAATTGAAAATGCATAAAAAATCTGGGATATGATATTTTGTGGTAGTGACTAATACCTATAGGTGAAATATAATATAAACTCGCCATAAATGCTGATTAACATTCAAGAAATAAAAATTCAAATAATATATCTAAATAAATATTGGAACTATTTCTTGGGATCAGTAGATCATTGAAATCCCAAAAATAATGCCCATAGGAAGTTTCCATGAAAACGAAGGCAATGCCCGTCTCCAAAGCTTCTCCATTTCTCCATCTCCATGGAGAAATTGAACTAGTCTGTCTTCTCCACCAATTCAAAATTGAATACTTTCTCCACGCCTCCATGGAGAAAATGTGAGGTGAACTCATTAGGAAGTACTAAACTTCTTCAATAATAGAGATGATAAATACGGAGGATCTGTTGAAAATAGAAGCAGAATCCTCAAAGAAATTGCTGAAAATATCAGAGGCAAATGCGGAAAAGATTTCTTGATTGCAACAAAGATCAATGGAAATGACTGTTGTGAAAACGGAAATACGGTCGATGATTACATTAAAATCATCAAAAACGTGAAGGATCTCGATTTTGTAGAAATCACATGTGGATTTTTGAATGATGCAATTGTAAGAAAAGCAAACTTCAAAGAAAATGGACTTAAATTCAAAGCTGGATATAATCTTGATGATGCATTGAAGATCAAAGAAGCAACTGGAATCAAAACAGCTACTGTTGGTGGTTTCAGGAAGAGAAAAGATATGGAAAGTGCTTTAAGCAAAGGAATTGATATGATATCTGTAGGAAGACCAAGTATCAAAGACCCTCATTTTGCAAAGCATTTATTCGAAGGAAAGGATTCAAAATGTGTCTCTTGCAATATTTGTGGTGATGAAATTGGATGTGCAAGAGTAAAATGCTTTGTTTATTAAAAAATAATACTAATTTTTATCGAAAAAAGATATTTTCATTGAGCGTTACCTGTTAAATCTTATCTAAATACACTCCAAGAATTCTAATATATATGTATTAAAACCTCCTAAATTTTTAAATTTTAATCGAAATTTGGATTTGATACATTTAAATACCTCGATTTTGAGGGGTAATATAATTCATATAGATTGAGTGTATATAATTACCTTTGTGGAATTTGATTTTACATTTTTTCTGAAGATTTGATTGAGAAATCAATATGCGACTGTGCTTAATAACAAAAGAATCATAGATATTCTTATAGTTTCGTAATTTACAGAAGAAAAGGAGAAAAAATATTTATTCAAACAGACAATGAGAAATAATGAATTCATATTTATATTAATTAAAAGTTTAAATTCTTAGTATATATTTTTATAGAGAAAGCAATGAAAGTTGCTTAAACGCATAAAATTGATAGTTTTTGTATAATATAAAAATATTTTAATGAAAAAGTAGGGAAAGTAGTAAAATATAATGATTTTGGCATATGCATAGTATTGCAAATCATATTTAGCGATTCTTTTCTTTTGAATCCTTGTTAAATCGAGATTTGAAGTAAATTTAGCATAATTCATGCTGATTATATGATGAATCAAATACAATTATTTAGGCAAATCAATGATGATGTCATTAAACGATAGAAAATTAATGGTTCTAGTCTTGTAACTTTTGTCCTTCAAATTCGGCTTCAAGATGACCTTTAAATTCTCCTGTACCTTTTCCAATAAGCCTTCCTACAAATTTACCAGAAATTTTTCCATTTAAATTGCCTTTGAAAACGATATTATTTTCAATAATGAGTTCCCCTTGAGCTTCACCTGAAAATTCGCCCGTAAAAATGCCTTCGAGTACTCCAGCATATGATCCAAAAAGATGTGCATCTGTATTCAGCAGTTCCATGATGAAAAAATCTATTTTTCAATAAATGAATTCAATTTTTACTGACAAAAAAGTTACAAAAATTTCAAAAATTAACATATTATGGACGAAATTGAGACTTCGTCTCAATTTCGTACATAATATGGAATTCTTCAGTCAAATTGAGTGCACCTGGAGAATATTCCATGGACGAAATTGAATGATTTACAATATTCCTCTCAATTTTTGTATAAAACCGATTTTTAGAAATTTTGTTGAATGAGACTCCAACATGTTTTTTTTTCTGGCGATAAGCTAGTGAATTCTGTCGAGGATATTTCACATCTATTCATACCATGTTAGAAAGTTCCAAAATGATTACAATAATTCAAATTTTTGTTGATTTCCATTTAATCAACAATTTAATTTCCACTTGATTCCTCTTCCAAACGCACAGAAGATTGTTTTCTTCTTCAAAGAATCATGCTTATCTACTTTATATCTTATTTTTGTTGTTATTTTAATAAAAAATTCTCTTTCTCTCCATTAAAAAACGAATTTGTAAATCATTCAATTTCGCCCATAATATTCTCCTGGATGCCCTCAATTTGACATAAATATAACATTAATTTACTTCATAGAATATATATATCAAGGAATTCTAATTTTTGTATTGTGAGATGCCATATTTTGACAAAATCTAAAATCATTCCCTACAAAGAAAATTGAGCGTCCCATTTGATGCATGGAGCGATTTTTATCAAGGAAATAATCAACTGCCTCCTATTAAATGTATCAATTGCTCTATTTCTATTTCAAATGCCGAATGTTTCGTATTATTAAGCTTATTCTTTGATTTTCGAAACGGAGCAATCAGCTATACATCAAACAATATCAAAGTATTGCATTCTGAATGTAATTTTTATAACAACACTAATCCTAAATCAGGCGGAGGTGTGTATTTTAACTGCAGCAGTTCTTTTGTTCAACATAAAATTTGTTCATTACAATCACAAGCATACACTTCATCCTACACAGGAGGTCATCACTCCTTTTCCGATTGTCTTGATTCAAAAAAAATAAATTTTATATATGATTCCACAATTTGCCAATGCGGAAATGAAAATTCACAGAAAACATTTTCTGCATTCAAAGGGAATGTTTCCATTCGATCAACAAACATAAGTCAATGCACTGCTCATTATTATTCGGGATACGGACTCTTTTGTACTATTGAAAACACAACATGCAAACCTGGATATGGTGTATTAGGTCATTATAATATGGCAAACTATTTTGTTACATTTTGCAATATTTTAAATAATCTGCAGAATAATACACAATATGGAATAATTTATTCCGATTCAATTATAACAATTGAATACTGTTCTATATTTGGAAATGAAGGCCCTTCTGGATTTAATCTATTTTATAACAACGTTGGATCATTTACAATTAAAAATTGTTTTGTTCAAAGTAATACAACTGTTCCAAATAATATAATTACAGAAAATTTACACACTGAAGAAAAATATTTAGATTTATCTCATTTTTCGACATGGAAATGTGAATCTCTAATTGATATAATGAAACAAACAAGAATACAAAACACAGATAGCATTCACTTGTTTAGAAAATTAAAAATTAATAATAGACGCCGTTAATGTTGTCACTTACACTAATATTTGAGTAGAAAGTTTCATATAATTTTTTTAGATGGCAAGATATATGTACATAAACTATCCTCGAAAATATGCTTAAGGGTGAAAGATTAAAAGAATCGGATTTTTCGCGGAATTTTACAAATATTGATTAAAATGTCACCAAACTTTTTCTGATGTATTGTCAAATTTTGACTGTAAACTATTGAAAATTATACTTGTTTGAAAAGAAAGAAAAGAATCCGAAACATAGAAGAAGAGAGAAAAATTATCATTTCTCAGGACCTTCAAACGATATCTGGATCAGATTTTATGGCGATGCTATTATTAACGTGTTTGTTAATTCAAATTGTTCAGTCACCCAAAATAGTCATGTATTTGTTGATTATGTTCTTTTTCAAAATTTTGATGGAACAGGTATTATTCGTATATCTCAACCGACATCTGATACCAAAGTTCTTGTCTCCACTTCTTCCTTTATTAATTCTTCATCTACAACAGATTATTCATTCAATTTAATGTATGTAGCTATGAATCTAAGGTACAAACTACAAGTGGGGCAGGATCACATTCACGTATTAAAGTAACATATGATGATAATCACAAAAACTTTGTAATTGATTCAGTATTTACTAAAAATACAGGATGTGAATCTGTTTTATGTCATTCTTGCGGATCTCTACTATTTTCATCAATAAATATTTCTGATTCCTACTTAGAGAATAATGCCGCATTTGAAAGTTATCAACCATATTCACTTTCAACAATTAATTTTAGTAATTTCAAAAATATATCTTCAAAGAAACAAGGATGTTTTATTCATTACTCAAAAACACAAAATTTTTATTTTTGCAATGTTATCGATAACGTTGTTTTAGAGAAGAATGATGGAATTTTCTATATCTATTATTCGGCAATTCTTTCAATTTCTAATTGCTTTTTCAAAGGTAATAAGGCTTCTAATTTTTTAAGAATTTTCTTCGGATCCCCACAATATTCAGTAAATAATTGTCGTTTTGAATCTGACAATAATTTTACAATGAACGTCGATTTTACAAATTCCGCAATAATGACAGAAATAGTTTTTTCTAATCTATATTCGCCTTTTTTATGTGAACTTCCTTTTAGAAATAAAAAAGATTCTATCAGCTTCCCAAATATCTCTCTTTCTAATTTGTTTTTTGAGGAAACATCATATTCTTCAAAATAAACTACATGATTTAGTTTAATGGATATTCACCGTTAATCAAGTAATTTGGTAAGTAGGAACGCCTTTTTACTATGGATTCATATGAAATTTCTATCATAAACGAGTTAATACAAAAAAGTATATATCAAATGACACCTCTTCATAGTGCAGAAAAATATTGGAAGAAGGATATCGTCGAATTTCTCACCATGCATATAGATAAGCTTAAGACAATAAAGATGCGTAAAAATGAAGCAATATATTATGAAAAAAAAATGATAAAGAAAAAGATATCTTAGTGATTCTTATATTAACTCCGTTTTTAATAGTCTACAAATTGCACACTCTACCTATTATAATGGTTAATTAATTCCGAAGTGCTGAATATTTCTCGTTTCAACATTCGATTGAAACAATTCTTAAATGATAGACATTTGTTCACTTTAATTTAAAAATCATCCAATGGAGATAAATGTAAAAAAAAAAAAAAAAAAAGGGATTGGGGCTTCCAGGCACTTCGTGCCCTCTAGCCCCGAAGATGTTTTGTCACTTCTCTGTCACTTTTCAGGGTAAAAACATTTTTATTGTATATAAAATGAATTTTACAAAACCACCGTTACCCTTCTTTGGAAATAAGAGTAGATGTAAAGATATTCTATTGAGAGAACTTAAGAAACTACCGAATGGTCTAACATTTGTAGATTTGTTCGGTGGAAGTTTCTATATATCTCATTTGTGCCATACCGTATTTCCTGACTCAAAGATTATATGCAATGACTTCGACAACTATATGAACCGTCTCAAACATATACCAGACACAAACAATATATTGAGTGAGTTGAAAGAAAAGATACCTATAGGCAAGATGGAACGTATACCATTAGATAAGAAAAATACTGTCAGAGAGGTTTTGAAAAAAGCAGAGTATATTGACTGGGATAGTATATCTTCTAGACTATTGTATAGTGGTTCTATAAGAGTTCATGACATTGAAACACTTATGTCAAACGTTTTATATCTTAACTATACAAAGGTTTTCAAAGAGAACATAGAAAAATATACTGAGGGTATAGAGTTTGTGAGATGTCGTTGGACAGAGTTGTATGAAAAATATAAAAACAAGGAAAATGTTTTCTTTATAGTAGACCCGCCGTTCTATAACACATATGATTTTCAATACCAAGTAGACTGGACTTTGAGAGACTCTTTAGAAACTTTAGACGTTTTACATAACCATCCATGCTTTTACTTTACATCCGATAAAAGTGGTTTGGAAAGTGTCATGAGATGGTTAGAGGACATACATGACTATGAGTTTAGATACGATAAGATAGAATATGAGAGAGGTCCTATAAACCGGAAAAAGTGTCATAACAAAGAAATTTTATTGGTAAGTAAATGTGGTTTGAAATAGGACTACTTGTTTTAGGTTTTTTCCATTGTGTCATTTACTTATTTGACGTGGCAGAAAGATATAGAGAATATGAAGATGAACCACTGCCTGCAAATGTTCAGCATATGTACTCGTAAGAGATATTTTTATCTAATATTAAATGGACGCACAGAACTTAGCGAATGCACAGCAACCTGGACAACCAAACCCAGAGAATATTCCAAATGAAGTTAGAATACAAACTGCAATGGCAAACTATGGTCAAGTGCCAACAGATGTACAAATGCAAACTGCCATGTCAAATGACGCTGCGTTAGGCTTACCACCATGGTATGCAAATATGAGATGGAAAGAGTTTTATACAAACCCTGAAGTGGGATATAAACAACTCTATGCAGATGACGCGAACACAGGAGTTGACCCAGAGTATGTTTTCTACCAGAGGAGAAATAGAATGTATGAGCTCCAGTTAAAAAATGCTATGGAACTCAACAGGAAACGTAAGAGACTAGGCGGACATTAGATTTTTACATATAGTAAAATGGGTTTCTTCAGTAGTATTGGAAACTTCTTTCGAAATGTTGGAAGAGGTATATGGAATGGAATAAAAACCGTAGGAAGAGGAATTTGGAACGGAGTCAAAAATATTGGTAAAAGAGTAGGTCAGTTTGTTGGTATTATACCTAAAGACCCTGAACCAGAAGAACAAGCTCCTGTTATACAACAGCCTGAACCTGCACCACAGTCTAGTTGGCAACCAAATCCAACACCTCAACCGTATTAAAATTATATTTTTACCGTTCGATAGTAGTTGTATATGAAACTAAGTTCTAAGTAAAACGCGTGGTATAATGGAATTATTCTCTTTCTTCCATCTGTAGTAAACCATACTTGAAAGTCTGAAATACTTCCACTTGGTGGTTCGTATAACTTTGTAGGTTTTTCGTAAAAGTCATTTGCCAAGCATAAGAAAGAGTTTTGTGCGCCAGAAAATGAAGCATGAACTATAATAGCATCTGAGTCGAAAACATTTTCGTATGTTCCATTAGGGTTTTCGACTTCATAAAAGTCTGGGTGTACTGGATATTCTGCAGGCTGATTTAACATCCTTAGAAATCTATACCATGCCAAGTTGTTATATTTTGTAGAAATATAAACGTTTTCTCCAAGGTCTTCTATTCTATTGATTTTAACAGTTGCATTTTTCCTGTCATAAACAATATCGAGATGGTATTCTCCTTCGTCAATGTTATACTGGTTTGCATATTCGATATAGATATCGTTTATTTTTTCTTGAAAAGCTTGAAGAGTTGTTTCTAAGTTTACAAGCAAATTCACTTGTAAAAGTTTTCCCTGTTCAAATTTCTCATACGTACGTTTTTCTTTGTTATAGTATCGAACTTCAAAAGCGACCGTAAATGGGAAACCATGTATGGCTTCTGAAATGAACTTCATTCTACGAAAGCCAACAGCTTTTGTGACGGATGGGTCTCTTAACCATCTTAGTGGGTAGTCAAAACGATAGCCTTCATGCTTTACGGTCTCTGTCTCAAACTTTTGACCGACATTCGTAAAAAGTTCATCTAATGGTTTAGTTGTAGCAACTCTAGAAGTTTCTTTTTCTATTGGAAGCATATTTTATCTAGAATAAAAATGTCAAATGAAACAGCGTCTATGAGAGAAATAAAACACAACCGACAACTCATTTTGCAAGCTCTAAATAAGAACACAACAAACTTTTCAAACTATTCTAAGATATCTGAGTCATTGAAAGAAGGAAACTTAAAACTGACATTAAACCCATTGACAGACGAGTTTCTATTTCAAGACAGTAAGAACCATACTGTTTGTATAAATCCAACAAAAGGAACTTTAAACGAGAAACCTATAGATGAACTTCTTTTGAAAGCAGATGTTGACAACAAAGCTGACAAAGAGTATGTCATTGAAAAAGTTCAAGAAGAACATGACAGAGCAGATGCAACATATGCAACGAAAGCAGATGTTGACAACAAAGCTGACAAAGAGTATGTCATTGAAAAAGTTCAAGAAGAACATGACAGAGCAGATGCAACATATGCAACAAAAGAACATACTCATCCTGAACTAGCAGACAAAACATATGTTGACAATAAAATGTCAAGTGAAGTGACAAGAGCTGAAAACGAATATTCTAAAAAGACTCATACACATACCATTGCAAATATTACAAACTTACAAGAAACCTTAAACAGGAAAAGTGACGTTGGACATACACATACCATTGCAAATATTACAAACTTACAAGAAACCTTAAACAGGAAAAGTGACGTTGGACATACACATACCATTGCAAATATTACAAACTTACAAGAAACCTTAAACAGGAAAAGTGACGTTGGACATACACATACCATTGCAAATATTACAAACTTACAAGAAAAGTTAGATGGCAAAGCTGACAAGAACCATACACATACCATTGCAAATATTACAAACTTACAAGAAACCCTAAACAGGAAAAGTGACGTTGGACATACACATACCATTGCAAATATTACAAACTTACAAGAAACCTTAAACAGGAAAAGTGACGTTGGACATACACATACCATTGCAAATATTACAAACTTACAAGAAACCTTAAACAGGAAAAGTGCCGTTGGACATACACATACATCTTCTGAAATAACAGACTTAAACGTTAGCCTTGAAAATAAAGCAGATAAAACATATGTCAATGAAATATACCAAAGTTTGATGGGAACAAAAAATATTGAGACTATTGTTGGTGACCTTTCTGTCAATGAAGAAAATAAATATTTTAGATGGCAGTTGGTACAGTCCTTAGAAAATGGTACACGGTATAAACTCATTCCGAAAAATAACAATGAAATGCATGTAAGCTATATAGAGAATGATGGTACACAAGTTAAAGTTCCATTAGACAACAACTGCTACTTAAACTTATATGGAGACGAACAAAAGAAATATTTAAGAGTTTATGAAATGGCAGATATGACATTGCCTGACCCAGCTCCAGCACCATATTATTATGACTATGGAGATGACGTTAGAACACCACATGTAGATGAACAAAAGCTAACATTATATTTAGATTTTTATAGATATAAAAGATATAATGCAATAGAAAAAACGAGAATAGTATACTATTATGAAGATGACAGAAATAAATATTATAGTCAAGACTTTACCTACCCTGAAAACATAAGATTATATTATAAAAAATATTCTAACACAAACCAGAAGAAACCTGAAATAGTTGCACTATATTTTAAGTTCAAAAGAGACAATCCTATAATATCTCATATGTTTGATTTAATGAACCCAGTAGGTTCTATTTATACATCTATGGAAGCAAGAGGTCCTCAAGTAATGTTTGGTGTTGGTGCATGGGAACAAATAGTCGACAGGTTTTTGTATTGTGCAAACTCTTCAAAGGAAACAGGTGGAAGTAAAACGATTTCAGGTGAAAATTTACCTGCGCACAGTCACTACATAGATTTAAGTACATCTCAAGCAGGTTGGAATAGGCATAGATATTGGGATTGGACAGGAATGACAAAAGGTAAAGGATATGATGTTAAAGACGACGTTAAGTTTGCTATAAATTGTTACTGGAGTGACACTCAGGGAGAAGGAAACCATACACATTTCGTTTCAGGATATACGCAAACAACGGGACAAAGTAAAGACTACATGCCACCTTACATGACAGTTTACGCATGGTATAGAATTGCTTAGTCGTCATTTTCAACTTCTTTAGCATATTCGTCAGGAGTTGTCTTATATTTGTTAGGAACTGTCTTTGAAAGTATACCACCTTGAACTTTGACAAGTTTGAAACGAGGTCTGACAATAGTAGTTTTATCTTCTGCTTGCAGTGTGTACATTTTGCCATGTTTGCCTAAAACTTCATAATATTCTCTTGTATACTTTCTTCTATTTTTACGAACACGAATGTGAGTACCTGTCGAGTTCCCATTGTTGTCATAGTCAATAGTATTTTCATATGGGTCGCGTTTAGGTATTTCTATTTTTACTTTGTCACCTTTCTGAAGTTTGAAGCCCGGCATTCTTTCTTGTTTGTCTCTTTTGACTAAACTATTAAATATATAGTCTTTCTCTAAGTCAGGGTTGTTTTTCATTTCTTCGGGGGAATGGTTTCCCAAACCTTTTTGTTTACGGCTATTGTAAATATTTAAAACTTGTCTCATCTTTGCCATGGAGAAGTGTCTATATTTGTCGTCATATGACATTTCATTTGCTTCACCACCTTGTGGCTGGTTTAAGTCTCTTAAGATTTTTATACAACTGTCAATGACACCAAGAGCAGAATGGTTTTGGTCGACAATGAAATATTGGTTTACATTTTTTGAACGCAGATAGTTTTTAATATCGTCTGATTTGAAAGAACTTTCACAGTCAGATGTCAGTTTTGTTGGATGGTATTTGTCAACAATATTGTCAAAGCAGTTTTCACATCTAAAATATTTTTGGACCATAATGGTATGGCTTCACAGTATCTTGTGTTTTGACCGACAAATATTAGCCAGTATGGTGGTCCATCTGTTCTAACTCTCGGAATGTTTTCCAAGATATCCATAAACCAAGCATTTGGTGTTGAACTAAAGATTTTTACCATGAGTGCTTTCTTTGTTGCTTAGAAACATACGGGTCCTTGTTTGATTCGTCATTTTTAACCCATAAGAAATGGGTTTATTTGGCGCATTAGCAGGAGTCGCATCTAGATTTTTACCCGCAGTGGGAACACTAGCCAGAGGTGCATTTGGAATTGGAAGGAAGATTTTGAGTACATTAGGTATACTTAAAGAGAAAGCACAACCTATTATACAAACTGTACAGAAAGGTTGGGATGTAGCACGAGATGCAGCAAATCTTATTCCAAATCCTGAAACAAGAAGGAAAAGTTCAAGGATGGATGGACAATGTAGGAAGACAAGCAGGAAACTACTATAACAAAGCAAATGACTACTATAACCAAGCAGGGCACTAATGGACCAAGGTGAAAGATTCTTTAACAGAGGATATAACCATGCACAACAGTGGGTAAACAACAACCAACCTCAACCGCCTCAAACGTGGGGAATGTAAATTTTTTACTGAGATGAAATGAACAATACAGCATTGAGACAAATGGGTTCAAGATGGATTTGTCGGCTTCCAGCAGTTACACAACCACGTGTTTGTCAAGTTCTTCCTATACCTCAGGAAGTTTTAGACCGACTTAAAAAACCTAACAACCAGTTGAAAACAAACAAACTAAAATTTTTTACTGAGATGAAATGACCGAAGAAGTTGAAACGGTAGATTTGACACCACAAACAAAAAGTTCAGAACCATTGTCAAAACCTGTCAAAGAACTTACAGATGAAGAGAAAAATTCAATAATAGAAAGTGTGAGGTCTGGAAATACAAACCCTAACTACAAAGTCACTTTTCATAAAAATGGAACGGCAAGTATCTCAAAAAAGAAACAGACTCTCACAAATAAAATATTGAAGTCTGAAGGAGCTTTCGAGACAACAGATGGAAAAGTTTACTTCACTGACCAACAGTTCATTATAGAACATCTCATTGACTTAGAGTCGAAATATTCTAAACTTTACAACAAACACAAAAGTTGAAAGGAAAACAAAAACAAATGGCATATGACATTTATGAAGATGTTGACGAACACACACAACTGTTCCTGCAAGTGAGGTAAAGTCAGATGAACCGAAAAGTGACGAAAAACCAATAGAAGAAGAAAAACCAAAAACTGAAGAAAAACCAAAACCAAAGGTTAGTTTCCAAACTAAACCAAGCCAACCTTCATTAGCTGGTATGGGTTGGCGTCAAAGACTTTGGCAGCGGTGGTTACGTAAAGTAAAGAAAAAACATTTTTTTATTTTTATAGAAATGCCCCCGTATAGAATGGATAGAAAATCTGCTAGAATAAAAGCAGAGTTAGAAAGATATGGTTGGAGAGTTTCAAAGAAGTTTAAATATAGGAAGGGAAGACCCATAAAAGTCTATGACAAACTGTCTGGTCTTCGCTACGAAATGGACTTGGAAACAGCACGCGCAAATTATCCAAACAGACTAGAGAGGTTAGAAGAAGAACGTCTTATGGACATGCCTTTCGATGTTAGTGAACCTCAAGTTGAAGGACACGACGGCTTTGCCAGATTCTACTGGAAACATGACGAACAATTGCATCCTTTGAGAAGGAAAAAAGGAAAAGGTGAAGACGCACATGCTCCCATGGAAAGAACAAGATATGCATATGAAAAGTATCGCGAAGTTAGAAGTAAAATTGCTTCTGGTCGAACCTTTACAGTAAACTTTGACGAAGGAAAGAACAAAGAAGGCTTCATGGGAGTACTTGCTGCCATACAAGACGGAAATAAGAAAGGATACAATCTCAGACTAACCGTAACAGATTTAGATGGTCATATACTATGCACATGGCAATGTCACAACAGCCGCACAACTTCTTGACGCTTTCAAGACTACAAAGAGAGAACAAATGTTTGACTCCGACTCAGATATTTTGAATGCAATTGAAGGAATTGCAAGCGTGAAGTTTGAATGGTACCAACCCAACCCTCAAGCAGTCAGACAACATGCTGGATACTTCCCGTTCAGAAATAAGTCTGACATTGACTTGACAAGGTATGGAATTTACAATTCAATTGAAAAAATTGTCAATGAACCTTGTATTCTTACATGTCTCAGGAACTCCGGTCTTGTTACAGATGAGAAAATGAAGTATCTTGAGTCATGTGTGAAAACAAGGTACATTCTCAGAAGTCAATTGACAAAAATTGCACCGTTGGCAAATGTGAATATTCGAGTCAACATTCCGACTGAGAAAGGTTCTTCACATGACGACTATGTTGTTGACTTCAAATTGCCATGGTTGAAGATTGTACTTGTCCACAACCACTTCATGTTGAACGAAAGTCTTACAAACCCATTGTTCGGAAAAGGTAAGTGCAACATTGTCAGAGCTGTTAACATTCTTTTCGAGAAAGGCTTGTTGGAACCAATTCCAGATGACAAGCTGACAGAAACTTTTGTACCAAAAGACGAAACAAACTTTTCATTGTTGTAGACCAAAAGTTGTTCCAGACAAAGTTATAGCACAAAAGAAGTACACAGTTCCAAAAGGAGTTGGATTGTTCGGATACCAACCTGAACCAGAAGAACTTCCAATGAGGTTGCAAGAACTTCAAGATGCTATAAACAAACTTCCATTGAGGCATCCAATCGACGTCAAATTGTATTGGAGAGCATCTGAGTAGGTCAAAGGTTTTATATGAAACAGGTTGCTTTGACGATGTTTATGAGATAACAGGCGAGGTTTCTCAAAAGATAAGAGACTCACTTGAATTTCCACGAACTGGGCCGATTGGATGCGATAAGTTCGACTCATATGAAAAAATATACTATGTCGACCTTAACGCTGCGTAATGAGGTTCGTCCAATATATTCAACTGGAATTCCAAAGAAGATGGTGAGTTCCCGGGAAAGAACTATACAGTTGGAAAAGTCATACAACAACTGTATGATATTAGGAAAGCTTCAAACCCCAAACTTGCAATGACACTCAAATTGCTTATGAATTCGACATGGGGATATTCTATTAAAAACCTCAAAAGATGAAGAGTAAACACTATGAGAAGGTCGACAACTGTTTGAAAGGTTCTCCCCTTTTGTTTTGAAATACGAATTTACTCAAGGTCAAAATGGCTTAGTAACCACAGTAAAACCTATTGTCGAGCATTGGTCCTATCCTCAGTTCGCAAAGGCAGTCCTCGACAACTACAACAAATTCTTCTCGGAAGTTAAATCCAAAGTGAAGGTATACTATGAGAACATCGATGCACTCATGACGAACGAAGAAGGCTATAACAAACTCATTGAAATGGGTTTAGTCGGTGAAAAGATGGGCCTTTTTAAGCTAGACAAGGTATTTTCCGAAGTTCATGTTCTCTCCAAACGTAAGTACTGGGCCGTACTTGAAGACGGCACAGAAATAAAACATTGCATGAAATAAAAAATTGCATACCATTTTAAAACGTTTTTAAAACAGTATATTTTTACATATATAAAATGCTTCAGGTTGAAAAACAAAGAACAAAAGTAGCAGATACAAAACCGTTAGACTATATCTTTACAAACGCTGGCAGAAATATTTCAGATGAAGAAATTTCATCCCGCACATATAGATTTGACTATCCAATTCGCTGGCTTCAAAGTCCTTCAGATGCAAAGGCAATAGGATTTAGAAGAGTTTTGTTTTCAAATAGAACTAATGCGTTTATGTTCGCAGTATATTTTCACGGTCAGTATAAAGGCTCTGATGGTCTAATAGAAAAATTTGATGAAATGAAAATCTTTACAATTCGTTCAGACGAAAGTCTTGAAAAAACTCTAAATGACTTTCAAACTCAAATAAACAAATACTACTGGGAATTTCAAGAAAAATACCACTCTTTACTAAATGGAACATACTATCTGAAGCTAGAATACGACAAGATGAACTCCACAGTTTCATTTCAAAAGATTGAAATTAACCCTCCAAGAGATACAGAGTTTTTATATTGGGGGGTGGACAAACGTTCTTGGGCGCAATTTCTTCGGTTACTAAACCAGAACGAACCATTACCACCAGATGGTCCATTTAAATTTATACTCCCACCAACAGATTTGACAGTTTATAGAAACGTGTTTGACCCTCAAAATGTCATGTGTCATGCAAGTTTCAGTTCAAGCAACAACAGTTTTCTATGTATCGGTAAGGACTTTTATGACTTTGCTTCTAAATTCTACGAACCACCTAGTAACAGTTTCTCTGACTTTCAAGTTTGGTTCACAACAAACGGTGTGCAGCATATTATTCCATTGTACTATGACTTTTATCTCGAATTGTCTTTCATATACAACTACGGAAAAGTGCTGAAAAAGTATTGAAAAATATATTTTAGGGTAGATGGTTTTTAGGTGTCACCAGGTCCCTCGGTCCCTCGGTCCCTCGGTCATTTTAACTTCTCTGAAAAAGTGTGACAACATGACATTTTGACAACAACACAGGAGATAGATTTCATCGTATATGTTTTGTCATGAATTTCATCGTAAATGAGCGTAAATGACCCAAAAATATATTTTAGGTGAAGTGGTGAGATCTCACCTCTTTTCTCACCTGTTTTTTCACCCGTTGAATTTTGTATAAAAAGCAACCGTCGACATTCTGGCGGTTGGTATATTCTTCACAAAATGCTTGTTTTGAGGTCGAGCCACTTTTGGCTCCACCTGTTTTTTCAACCAAAACTCATTTTTTTTCGGCAAAAATATATTTTATGTTAGATGGTGAGATCTCAGAACTAGTCTTGCACTGTTTCAGAACAAGACTTGTACTGTTTCAAGACAATGTCCGATGGTTAAGCCACAAACGAATGTCCGACGTACCACCAAAAAATATATTTTAGGTGAAGTGGTGAGATCTCACCTGTTTTCTCACCTCTTTTCTCACCCGTTGAATTTTCATGAATTTCCTTAAGATAAAAAATATATTTTAGTTTTTTATAAAATATTTTTTTTATTTTTATTGTAAGAACATGTTAGCAACAACTTCACCAAACTCGTTAGTCATGAACCCAACTTCAATGTTAGTAGAGATGAAAAGCTTCATTCCTTCTTCATATACTTTCGAAACAACAATCCAGAAGATAAAGCAGGAACTTCTCCAAGGAGATTTAGACTGTAGTGCGAAAGATGAAACAAATGAAGAATATCTTTATGAAATGCAGGATATTATTGACCATCTAGCTAAACTTCCTGAAATACAACAACAAAAGCTTACTATTCCTGAATTTGAAGAAATTGAAGTCAAAGCAACTGACTCAGTAGAAACCAAGAAGTTCATACGTAAGGTAAACTATGAGTTTCTTGGATTTCATTGCAACCACAAAGTTATGGACAAAGATTGCGATATGTTATATAAGAACATCTCTGACATATACAAATCTGAAGAATTTAAGACCTACGACAACTTTGTTTCGTTAGTTGCAAAATGTGTATGGCAGATAAGAGATAAAGATAGAAGAGGTAAAGTATGGAACCAACAGATAAAACCAGCAACCTTTGAGTTAAAGAAAACCATTGACGCCTTAGTCATACTGCAGGTAAGGTTTTCAGAATATAACGCAAAAATGAACCCACAATGTTCAAAATGTAAAGCAGCAATGAGGAAATATAACTACTCCGTCAAAGAGATAGAACGTATGCGAAACGACTATGCTGACTTAAAGAAAGAAGTAGAGAAACCAGCAGAAGATAAAATGGACATGTTGAATTTCTGACAAAAACTATCCAACTGCTGACGATTTCCTTCTTTCAGATGTCAAGAAGAAATATAAAGAAACCTTCGGCATTGTTAAAACATTCGATATCCTCAGCGAAGAAATAGAAGCTACAAAACTGTTTAGGATTTCAAATATACATCGTACAATTCATGTAAGACGCTTGTGAAAAAGAGGTGAGAAAAGAGGTGAGAAAACAGGTGAGATCTCACCTCTTCACCTAAAATATATTTTTATTGAATTCTGAGTAAAATGACATATGGAACACGTACTTTTTCAGTAAGGACATATGGGGTGAGAAAAGAGGTGAGAAAACAGGTGAGATCTCACCTCTTCACCTAAAATATATTTTTGTCTGATTTACACTCATTGACGATGAAATTCATGACAAAACATTTACGATGAAGTATATTTCCTGTGTTGTTGTCAAAATGTCATGTTGTCACACTTTTTCAGAGAAGTTCATTTGACCGAGGGACCGAGGGACCGAGGGACCTGGTGAGATCTAAAATATATTTTTGCTGAAAAAAATGACCAAATTTCATGAATTTCCTCATATGTTTGCTACCCTAGGAAAATCGAGGAACGAGATTCCGTACGAAAATCGTAAAAAAACTCTATGAAAATCGTGAAAAAATGCTACCCCGACTTTTACAGGGGTTGCCTAAAACTCATGAAAATCGTAAAAAAATGCGAGTACGTTAAAAATCTTACTCGCCTAAAACTCATGAAAATCGCAAAAAAACACATGAAAATCGTGAAAAAATGCGAGCAGGGGAAAAACCCTGGTCGCCAAAACTCTATGAAAATCGTAAAAAAACTCTATGAAATCATATCTTTTATACAAGATAGAAAAAATAAAATTAACGCTAGTTTTTTTAAAATATTTTTTTTTATTTTGTATGTAAGAACAGGAAATGACAAGCACTGAGTTTGAAACAGTTAAAAAGATAGACAATGAGACCAAAATAGTTAGAATTGGTGATTTAAACGTAAGATACTCAAAGAAATACAAAAAATATTCTTTGTCAGACATTTTAACACTATCCGGAAAGAGAGCAAGCGACTGGGTTAGAAATGCTTCTACTCAGAAAATTTTGACAAGAAATCCTGAGCTGATGATATCGGTAAGATTCTATGGAACAAGAGCATATCTTATAGACAAAAGTCTTATACCAGTAGTTTTGTTCTGGATTGACCCAGTTGTTGGATATAATTTCATAACATATGGTTCATTCGATACGGAACGTTGCAGTGAAGGCTTAGTTTACATCGTTCAGAAACCGAAGGACTTCAATACAAAGAGATATAAGATAGGAAGAACATTTAATATAACTCAAAGATATGACAGTATAGTCAATAGAGTTAAGGTTGCGTTTGTTAACGATATGAGAGCTGCTGAAACAGAACTACTTGAAAAGTTTGAGAAAATGTATGGTGCTCCCACGAGAGGTAAAGAAACGTTTGAAGTAGATGAGATAGCTAAAGCTATAAAATTATTTGACGAAGTTGCTGAAAAATACATGTAAAGCGTTTATTTTTGGTCTTTTATACAAGATAGAAAATAACGCTAATTTTATTTTTTTTTATTTTTTTATTTTGTATGTAAAGACAGATATGACAACATCAGAGAACACAACAACTGCTATCGTTCATGAAGATATAAATGAAGAATACGAGTGGGTTCAGTATAACAAACAGTTACGTCTCATTCGTTCGGTCAAAGATGACATGTACCAAATGCAAAGTATTTTGAATGCTCTTCGTTCTACAAAGCAAGCACGTCATTGGTTTGAAAACCAACAGACAAAAGAACTTTTAGAAGAATTTCCTCATATGTTTGCGACCGGTAGAAAACCGCGGGTCGAGATTCCGTACGAAAATCGTCAAAATTTGCCAAATGGTTTGAGAGGTTGGTATGTACATAGACTTCTTGTAAATGCTGTTGCAATGTGGGCTTCACCTCGCTATGCTTGTTATATTTTCATGATGTTAGATGAACTTCATAGACAAGAACGTGAAGAGCTAGAGAACAAGCTTGAAGCAAAAGACAAAAACATACAGAAAAGAATACCACGTTCGGTACCAAAAGGAAAGGAAAAGAACTATAAGTATATGATTTACACTGAAGAGATGGAAAATGAAGAAGACAGAGATATGGTTATGTTGCATTTAGTCAGAAGAAACAACAAAAGCTTTTACGACTTAGCTAAGATTTACAAATCTGACAGAAATTGGTTCTATCGCGAAAACTTACCGATTTCAATGACACCGAATGAAGATGTTAAACAGATAGTTCAAGATACGTTACCTCAAACACACTATGATATGAAAGGTTGTACAATACTTACATTCAAAGAAGACTTACCGCTACTGAAGGAAAAGATAACAGAGTATTTTGACAACTTCAAAGAGGAAGAGTAAATGAACCATTTATTTTTCAAGCTTGACACCAAAGATGGCTCAGGTAGCTCTAGATGGTAAATTGTCTTGTCCGAGTCCTTCTGGCATTCCGAGTCCTTCCTTCCAACAGGAAAAAAATTTCCTTCCAACAGGAAAAGTTTTTCCTTCCAACAGGAAAAAATTTTCCTTCCAACAGGAAAAAATTTTCCTTCCAACAGGAAAAAATTTTCCTTCCAACAGGAAAAAATTTTCCTTCCAACAGGAAAAAATTTTCCTTCCGACAGGAAAAATTTTTCCAGTTGTCCGTCCGTAAACCATTCAAATTTTCGAAAATTGAGAACTTTTTGGCCGACCTTCAGGAAAAATTTTTCTTTCCGACAGGAAAAATTTTTCTTTCCGACAGGAAAAGTTTTTTTCCGACAGGAAAGTTTTTCTTTCCGACAGGAAAAGTCCTTCCTTCCGACAGGAAAAGTTTTTCTTTCCGACAGGAAAAGTCCTTCCATCCGACAGGACACAAACGGATGGCTGACGTACCACCAACCGAGTCCATTCCAAAGCCAGAAGAACCGACAGCCCAGCCCAACAGACTAAGACTCAAACACTTACATTTTTACGCTTGACTTTTTACAATTTGAACTTTGTTTGCGTAGATGTGAATTCTGAAAGAAGTATGAGGGTCTTGTATGACTTTGTACTTCTCCCATAGTTCATGTCTGTCAAACTTACCTGCCATGGACTCTTTCATAAGTTCCATGAAATCGTCTTCGGACAATCCGGGGAAAAGTATGATATCAGTAAGTATTCTCTTTACATCCTTACTTAAACTCTTGGCTGTCTGTACACAAATGACAACTGAAATGTTAAAGTGTCTGAGCTTCTTAAGAATTCGACACATGTCTTGTTCTCTGTTCTTTAACAAAGGATGAGAAGCAAAGTCATCTAAGATAAGAAGACATCTGTGAGGGTAAGTCTTCCAATCGTAAGATTGCAATTTCTTCGAAATGTACTCAATCTCTTTCTGTTTGTTTCTGAAGTGTTTCTTCTCTAATATTCTCTGCATTTCCTCATTTGGGTCTTTAAACTTCGAGTTTATATACTCATTTATAGCATTGTACTTCAAAACTCTTCTTTGGTACTTCTTTATCCAATCTAACAACTCAGAGTCTTTTATACATACTAACTTAGACTTTTTTATAATATCTTTGAACGAATTTACGGTTTGGTCAAATTGACCCGAAGTACTGCAAATGACTACTAACTCATAGAATGGGTTCTTCTCATCTAGTTCTTGTTGTTGTGCAGCCATTTTAAGATAAGTGAAAGTCTTACCCGACCCAGGTGGTGCAATTAGACCTGTTATACCATTCTGAGCAAATAAGAACTTGTCATGTATGGGTTTTATCTGAGCATTTTCCAACTTCCTCTTGTTCTTGTTTAAAACATTCTCAAATTTCTTGTCAATGTCAGCAAACTTTTTTTCTAACATATTTTTAGAAAAATTAAATTTTTATCTTTTAGGAAATGTCTAGCGATTTCGCTATCTATATTCGAGACAAGCTTTTCGACAGCAAAACATCTGTCGACCATAAAATCTTACATAGTGTAAACAAGAAAGGGGAATTTGTTCTAAAGTTCTGTTTCTGGGAATATGACAAGAACCATAAAACCTTAAGCAGAGAAGTCTTAAAATTTGTCAATGACAGACTTGTTGACAGAGATGACGCCTCTTGGAGAGATGAAGTCCAACAAAACTTCTTAGAATGCAAAGAAGACACATGCGCTGTTCTTGAAGATGAAATAGAAAACAGAATAGAAGAGCTATTAAAGGACAAAGAACTTTTACAAAAATATGGTTCTGAGAAGTTTGACATAACTCCACCAGAGAAGAAGAAGAGAGAAAAGAAAGAAAAGAAAGTAGAAGAAGAGAAGAAAGAACCAGAGCCAGAGAAAAAGAAATTTGACATGTAAAAATAAAATTTTATTTTTAGAACATTTCTGGGTCAATGTCAATGTTCTCTTCCTCTTTAGGAGCAAACACCGGCTTAGACTCTAAAATCTTTTTACCCAATTTACCTTGAACTTCTACAACTTTAGACTCATAATATTCATAGTCGTCTGCTTTCTTTGGTTCATAAGGTATAACAAGTTTGTATGCTTTGCCTTCTTTAAGGTTTGAGAACCTTCTGTCAAAACTTTCTTTGACTGTTAACAAACCTTCTATGTCTAAGTCTTCAAATTTCGCACCATTTTTAGTCACAATAGCAAACTTAACTGGTTCGATGTTCCAAACTTTGTCAAATGTAGACTTTTCAAAATGGTAGAAGTAAACATTCAAATATGTGAATGGGTCTAGTTCTTCTTTAAGTCCTGACATGTACTTGTTGACTGAGATGAATTTTGTCATCTTTCTATCGGATAAAAAAAATATTTTTTTTTTAAAATTTACTCAGAAAAATTTTTCTTTGTATATACACCATTCTGTACGTCTAAAAAGACTTTTGACATTTGCCAAGAATGTTCGTTTAGACGCTGTCATATAACCATACTCTTGACAATACTGTTTATACGAATCGTACAATGACCTTTCATCTAAACACTCAAAGTCAGTTTCATCTATGAACAGTTCATATACACTCTTGTTTGCTTCTAACAATGTTTGTCTCTCTTCGGTATGTGGAATTTGTCTTGGATTGAACTTAGAAATATCTAATGTCATGAAATATGAGAACAAGTGGTTGTAAAAGTTAGGTGTTAAAGTTTCTGCTAAGTCGTCAAAATATTCTGTATCTTGCATATGAGCTTCTGACGTTCTGACAACTACATATCTTCTGTCAGAACTTTCTAACTTCATCGGAACGGCGTTGTTTGAAACCATGATGAAATTTGCAACATTTTCACAAACTCTTTGGTCTCTATACTTTCTTTCAACAACTCCAACTTTGTCTGTTATAAGACTCTTCAAAGCATCCGAGTTTAAAACCTTTGTTGTATCTATACTTTGAAGTTCGTTACATACTATAAGTTTCATATTCTCTATTGAAGAGTTAAATTTACCGCAGATGTTTTCTAAGTTTGTCATATTCGGATTCGAATAGCCCTCTAACAGTTTGCATAAGATATCTGTAAAGAAAGTGTTCTTACCTGTTCCTTGTTTTCCAATTATGATGAGAGCAGTTTCATTTTTAGCACTTGGATGTTGTAAGATGTTTGCAAACCAACATAAGATATACTCATAGACTCTTTCGTTTCCATTGCATATAATTTCTTTGACATGGTCTAACCAAGCTTCTATAACATTTTCTTTCCATTCTACTTGTTCGTATTTATATCCAGTGAAGATAGAATAGAAGTTTGGAGATGGTGTATAGAACTTTTACCACGAACTGAAAAATCATCTAACTTTGACAATAAGATATCCAAGCATCTAACATCTTCATACCAACTTGTACGACTTTTATTTTCTTAAGTTTCTGTTTACATTCTTGTTCTGAAACTATTGTTGCTCTTGGTTTGTTAAAGACTACATCCCATTCTTTCATGACATAACATTCTGGGCAGAGTCGACATAAATGACTAAACGTTTCAAATTCTCGACTGCTTTGTTATAGTCTCTAAATGGACACATATTTCTGAACGCTTGGAAGTCATAAAAATCTGAAACGTCTATTCTGTACATTTTTTTATAAAAATAAAAAAAAATATTTTTTTTATTCTTGAGCTATTTGTTGTTCTTGACTTTGTTGTTGCATTTGTTGTTCTTGAGCTATTTGTTGTTGAAGTTGTTCTTGAGCTATTTGTTGTTGAAGTTGTTCTTGTAATACAATACTTTCACCAGTTGCATCTTCCAATTCGAAACTTTCTGCCGTCATTGACAAATACATAGGACATAAAAGTTTTACAGGAACAAAGTTTGCGTCAACTAAGGTTAAGTTTATGTTTGCTAAAGTGTTTGAGTTTACTAAAGCTGAAAACTCTGCATTCGAATGAACAATAGGCAAACCAGCAGAGAAAGTGTTGTTTATACGCATGAGTATCTTTTGGTCATAGTAGTTTCTGTCGACATTCGAATAGCACTTTGAACCTAAGTTTGAAACAATATATAAAATAGGTGTACTTAAAGTCAATGGAACAGATAGACCTTGTATGACACCTTTTCCTGTTATAGGAAACTGTTGGTAGTAAAAACCAGATATAAGTTTTGTATTATAGCTCATATCGTTTATACTAAACTCAGTCGGACATCCAAACATAATGAAACCTGCTCTAGTTGCAGCAATGTTACATCCGTCCTTAAAGTATTAAATAAGTCAACAAAACCTGTTGGTGGTATATCTGAGTAAGTATCTTCAAAGGAGTATTTTTTACCATTCACAACAACAAAGTCTTCTGGTGTCAAAAGAGCAAAACAGGCTTTAGTCGTCATTGTGTTTAAGGTTAGTTTACAATATCGTCCTTGAGGACTTTGTAAGTTTGTTGTTATAGAATTATATGACTCAGGGTTTTTAGTCGTAATAGTATAAACCACTATGTCTTCTGCCATTTACATATATTTAAAAGTTTTTCTGAAAGTGGAGAAGAACTTCATCTAAACTTTCACATGGCGTTTCTTGAAGTTCTCTGTCTAAGAAGTTCAAATATTTTGTAAAGACATAGAACTTTCCTTTGTCTACACGAACAAACAAAACAGGGTCTTTCATATCGTTCAAAAGTGTGTAAAGTCCTTTACATGAAATAAAGTCTATATTGTTTTTCTTCAAACATCTTTCAAGAAGTTTTGACATTTTTACTTAGCAAACAAACTTTAATGAAATGTTGTGGTCGTCAAATATTTTTATGACGTCTGGGAAACTATATTTTAAGTTCAACGTTTCACCTCCTTTCATAACGTATATCTTGTCAATGACATTGTATGAAACACCACAGCAAGCAATGTCGGGTTCTATTTCTTTGATGTTTATATCGTCTGCCTCTGTCAAAAGTTTCAATAGTTCTTTCAAAACTTCATGAGGTGCGATGACATACGAGTTCACTTTTACAGGGTTGTGCTCAACCAAGTTTAACATTATACCCAAAGCTTGACAAATCTTCTCCTGAGTTTTAAGTTTGTCTTTAAGTTGTTGGTAGTCGTTTCGAATATCTGCAACAGAACTTAAGTCTCTGCTAACTTCAGGATATGTTGGTTGTTCTTTTACAGGAACTATTGTTATACCATCTTCGTCTTCGTATGGTTTCCCCACTTCAACATCTCTTTCTTTGACATTGACAACAACACTTTGACTGTTTGTTTGAGTTGGTGAATTTAACTTCACATCTGCCATCGCCATTAAACCTTTTGAAACACTTACGCTTCTATTTTTCGGAAATGACATTTTACTTAGAATAAAAAGATGGACGTATTTGAGTATCTCTTCGAATTGAAGCAAAACAAAGTTTACACACACAAACAATACAAGTTCATTGACAGAGTAGTTCTTTACACAAACAATGGAAAATGTTATAGAATAGCAGTCTTTGCTGAACCAAAATATTTTCATAAAGCAAAGAAAGTTGGTATAACCGAGATGGTGAAAGTTCTTGACGTTGACAAAAATATAACAACAAAACTGACCGATATTTCTAAAGGTAAGTTTATAATACAATATTATATCAAAACTGGCGTACTGTCAATATTTGACGGAGAGAAGTCAGTTCAAGAACAACTTACTGACCTGCTGCCAAAATCTGCTCGATGGAAGCTGTCGTTATGCCAATCTGAGGAGCCCCAGCAGGTTTCATCGAACGAATTTTCAAAAGAGCATCTTCCGTGAAAAGTGCTATTGGTTTTGTAAACTTCTTTGCTTTCAATTCATCTGGACCGTCTCTGTCACCAGTATATTGTATTTGAACTGTACCAACAGTTGAAATACCACCCATAAAGTCTTCTGAGTCAGCAAATGGAATGCCAAGCCAAAAGTTTGAACGGTCTCCATTTGTATATTGAGTGTTTTGACCTCCTGTATGAGTCCATACTTTCACATATGGCATAATAGAACTTTGCATTTCAGGGTTAATGGTTGTTGTGAAGTTGTTGTTAAAGTTCATAGCATCTAATGTCAAGTTGTATGACCTCATATCCTCAACTGTAGAATATTCTTCTCTTGGATAGTATTTGCCATCTATGTTTATATGGTATTTAATACCAGGGTTGTAGAAGCAAGAATAGTCATTTATAGTTCGTCTGAACAGTACAAACATAGTATCTGCATGTTTCATTGCAGTTGTTAAGGCAATATCTGTTCTTGCACCTGGGTCAGCACTTTGGTTTCCAACTTCACCTGCAAAGTCTTTGACAGATATTTGGTGTATAGGGAACATAAGCGGAACTGCAATATATTTGGCAGCTAAAGCATTTGAAATATCTGGGTCCAACATATAGACTGCAAGTCTGCTTTCTATTCTCTTGCATTCAAACTTTTCGCATGTGAACTTAACTGGGTCCCAAGCAGTTCCAGCAGCATTGAAATAATAGTTTACTTCAGTGTTGAGGTTTGAGAAACCAAAGTCTAAGTCAACTTTGTCTTTGCAAAAGTCGGCGAATGACGTTTGATTTGCTCCCTTTACGTCTGTAAGAGTGAATGGGTCTTGTGTTGGTGCAATGACTAAGTTATTTTTGCTTGGAGTAAGTTCGATAGAAATTTTTCCTGCCCAGTTTGGCAAGTATCTTAAAAACCTGAAGATGAGGAAAGATGACAAAGGAACTCTAAGTTTCAGTTTTACTTTGGTTACTGCTGCTGCAGTTTGTCCAGAAAGGTCAACATAAACTCCTGGAACGTTAGGGTCAAGTCTTCTTATTTTCTCAATAGTTGCATACTGGTCTGTTTGTTCTCTAGCTTGTGGTTGTACTGAGTTTCTCAAAGCGAACCATTCATAGTTTGCCCATGTTACTGTTTGAACTAAGTCAGAGTTAGAATATATCTTATATCCCATGAAAACTTCTGGAGCATATTGGTATCCGACATAGAAAATTCCATTGCAACCTTTCTTGTCAGACAACTTGGCAGAAGGTTTTATTTCAATGTCTTGTTCCACGTATAAGAAAGAGTTGTCAATAGAAATTATATGAAACCTGTCGCAAGCAATATCTACTGTTGTTGAAGAACCTTCTCCAAACTCACCTACGTTTCCATAAGAAACAGCAGTTGTATATTCGTAAGTTCCAGGAACTATTTCTGACCTTCTAATGGCATTGTCGCATTCGTTATACCATTCGGAAACATTTCCATTCATGGCATCCAAAACTGTTGGCGTTATATTCTGAGCGGCGTACATTTCATATGGGTAAAAATATAGAATAGTTGGATTTATATGTCATAATAGAACCCACTCCGACCAAGCTTTACTTTCTTCCTGACTGAGTTTTTAACTCTTCTTTTTCCTTCATTGCCACTACTTTCACTAGATGAAGTTACTTCTTCACTACTTTCACTTTGTTCTACTCTTCTTCTTTGGTGTCGCTTTGGTAACTTGCCCTCTGCTTGAAGTTGTTGCATCTTTGCATTATGTTCATCTAGTATGTTGCAAATTTCCCATGTCCTTTTTGCCTTTGGGCTCTGGTCGCCCATCTCAGGTAACCTATATCCTAGAAAGAGTTTGTCATAGTTTGTATTTGAGTCGTTGCGTATTGTTTGCATGACTCTTTCCTGAGTTTCCGGTTCAAGCTCTTCAAAAGTGCCTGTCCATATGGAATAAGCTCGTTTCCAAATATATGTTTTTGTAGCCATTCTGGTTTTCTTTCCATGTTACCAACTATATCTTTTGTGAATGGGAAAGCTTTTACCCAATCTTTCAGTCTTGCGTCGTTTATTTCTGTAGTTGGTTTTATTTTGTCAAGGAACATGTTTTTCAATACTAACATTTCATTTGGTACTGTCCATTTGAGTTTTCTTAAATATTCATCCCTTCTCGGTTCATTGTCTGCAAAGTAAGTTTTTATGACATTTTGTAAACTTTCATTTGCAAGGTCATGTACAATAGGTTCTCTTCCTTCTCTGTCCATAACTTTCTTTCTAAACTCTTCACCAAATATACCATCTTTATGGTTCTGTGTAGTTCTTTGAGATAAATGTTCTAGAACGTCAGGTGTTATATTTCCATCAGCCATGTTCATTTCATACTGGTTCAAAATATCTGCATGTTTCATATCTTTCAATGGCATTAAAGCCGCGCTTAAAATACCAGCTATATCTCGTTCACCATTCAATTCCATTGCGTCTACAACTTCTTGGAATTGTGGTTGTAAGTTTATGAACCACCTATCCGGATTAGCTTTATGACCCCATCTCATTGTAGTTCCATCGTCTGCAGAAACAAAAGTAGGTTTGTTTCCATCTTGGTTAGGTTCTGAATGAACTTTAAACAATGTTTCATTTCTATATGTTTTCTTGAAATTTAACCTTTTATTTTCACCGAGTTCATCCAAAGATTGAACGTTAAATGCTCGTAAGTAAAAAGGGTTGTTGTATTTGTGTACATTTTCTTTCAGTACTTCCATTCTATGCTGAATATTTTCATCTGGTGTTGGAGTCTTTTGTATGTCGGCAAACATTTTTCGATATTCTTCTACTGTGTCAGCCGAATTTTTTTTAGACTCTTGGAAATATTCCATATTCTTCGCATACTCTTGTTGAGGGTCAAGATTTTTCGGCTGTTCCAAATCTTCATCTAGTTCTGTGAAGTTAGTTTCCAAAGGAGGGACTTGTTCGTTTCCTTCAGGCTCTTCTAGCTGTTGTTGCTGAACTATTTCTTCCATGTCTGGTTGTATCTGAACTTCTTCCTGTGGAGTTTCTTGTACCTCATCTGCTGGCATTTCATATATTCCGAGACCGTTTTCAACAATTTCCCTATCTAAGTCATCCGGACTCATAAACCTTTCTTCTTTCGTTCCGTCTCTATTTTTTACGCGTTTCATGACGGGAGTTGAATTGTCATTTAGCTCTGACATCAAATATCTCGGAGTAAATTCAGTCATGTCATTTGGATGATATGCTATTAAATCATATCCCTTAGCGAGCTTGTATTTTCCAGGTTTGAATTTATATCCGTTTTGGTGCTGAGCCATAAAGCTAAATAGGTCCGGGTCAGTATTTCCATCCTTGAACTTTCTAATAGCTTCTTTATATCTGTCACTAAAGTCAATACTATCTGGGTAACCATAGTCTTCCTTAAGCCTTTTTAAGAATTCTTGGTTTCCTTGTTCTCTACTTCTTTTATGTCCTTGCTCTGGTTGTGGAGGTGGTTGTTGTGCAGGGTTTTGAACTGTTGGTTGTGCTGGATTTTGAACTGTTGGTTGTTGTGTTGGTTGTTGTTGTTGTTGTTGTTGTGCAGGGTTTTGAACTGTTGGTTGTTGTGTTGGTTTTGGTGCATGCCTGTGTCTGTGTCCATGTGACGATGTAAATGTTCTAGGTAGTCCTGGTGCAGGTGCTTCTCTTGGAGGGTTTGGTGGTATATAAGTTCCACCAGCTGGCACATATGTTCCATCTGCAGCGTAATGTCCTACCTGACTTTTCGTTCTTAAGAAAGCATTTACTAGGTCTGTTTTGGTCTGTTGTAACTCTTTTTCTTGACTTTTCACAACAGTTGCTCTAACGGCGTCATAGGCACTTTGAACTGCCTGTCTCGTTGCTGCATCTGTTATTTTCGTCATATTTTGTGCTACTTCTTTTAACTCTTTGTCGAAACCTTCAGACTTCAGTTTCTTTCCAGATGAGAAGTCGTTCACTTGTTTCACCTTACTATGAAGAGCTTCGAAAGCGTTCTTAAAGTCAGCATTTGTTAAAGCTTCATTTGAACTATCTTCATCCGCTTGTATTTTTGTCCTTATTGACCCTATGAGTTGGGCTGCTTTAGCGTTGGCTTGGGCATCTAACCAGTCATTGTTAGCTTTTATATATTCTGCGCTTTTCATTGCCTTTTGCATAGCCGCGTCGTTATTTTTACTTTCTTGTGCTAAGTTTTCATACTGTACGGTTTGGTTTTGCAACTGTAAAAGTTTTTCTGCCTTTACATTTGCTTCAACTTCCTTTTTATACTCATCGCTATCCATATATGTCTTCAGGGCTTTTTGTTTTATCTCTTCATCTTTCAGTATTTTATATTGAGTAGTATGGTTTTTCAAATTTATGACATCTTGTTCCATTTTTGCTACTTCTGCTGCTTTTTCTGACACTTTTTTCGCATATTCCTCTGTACTTAGTTCTTTCAGTTGTTCTTCTTTCTTCTTTTTCTCTACGTTTAACTCATTGAGTTTCTTTGTGTGTCTGTCATATTCTAGTTTCTTTTCGTTTTCACTTATTTGCTTCTGTATGTCTATGTTTGACTTTTTGACATCTGTTATTTGATTTTTGAGTGAACTCAAATTCATTTGACTTTGAGGGTTATATGCTGTTCCGTCTGCAGCTCCACCATAGCCTGCCATTTTCGCTAAAAGTGCCGCTCTTAAACCTCCACTCTGTGCACCAACAACTCGGTTTAAAAGCATAGGATTGCTTGACATTTGTTGCAACATAGTGGGGTCATTCAGCATTTGTTGTTGCAACTGTTGTTGTGGTGTTAGTCTTACTATTGGATGTTTCAATGCTCTCTTCCTCTTACGTATATTCTTACGTAGCTTACGTGGCATTTAAGTGAAGTTAAAAAGCGGTTTTATACTAAACATCTTCGGGGCTAGAGGGCACGAAGTGCCTGGAAGCCCCAATGTTGCATGCTAAGTTCGGTCAACGATAGAAATTGAGTGGAAATTAATCGTCGAGGAAGTACGATTATGTAAAGTCAAAAAATGTTGTGGGATTTTTAATATTATATATTATTTTATAATAAATTTTTTTGAGTCATTTTAAGAAGCACATATAATTTTTTGAATTTAAAAATTAAAGTAGTGTCAAACGAATTTATCACTTAATTTAATACTCAGATTTCTTAAAATTAATGAAAAAAAGGTTTTCTGAGAACTTTTGAGAATGGTTTTCAAATTCCATTATTGAAAATATATAGGTATTGTATGAAATTCAAGCTCTATATTTATTAAAATTCTAAATTTTTAATAAAATAACTTTTCAGAGGAATATGATTTTGAATGGTTGATTAATAAGTATAAAAATGTCTACGATTTTAAGGAGGGAATTGTTCCTTATGAGGTATACATCATAACTATATACCTCATAAGGAACAATTCCCTCTTGATAGCTGGGAAACTTTCTCTGAATAACTTATCATTTGGAGAAAGTTTCCCAGCTATCTATTAGAAACTAAAGGCTGTGGGCACTAATATATAATCAGTGCCTCATAGCCTTTAGTTTCTTATTAAAAACGAGAAAACTTGTTCGAAATGATAAACAATTTCGAACAAGTTTTCTCGTTTTAAGGAGGGAATTGTTCCTTATGAGGTATACATCATAACTATATACCTCATAAGGAACAATTCCCTCTTGATATACTGGATATTTTTGAATATATTTTTTTAATTAAAGTTCTCAAAAGTATTATCAAAAGTGATTTTTAAAAAATATCTCCAATTAATTAACTAATTAAAAGTATTATATTTTTAAAATTAAATAGTTTTTCAATTTTTTTGAAGGAATTGAGATACTTTCCACGACAATAAAATTGAGAGGTTTACATTATGACTGATCTTAGCATGCAACACCAATGCCTTTTTTTTTTTTTTTTTTTAATGTCCTTATTATTTTTTTGAAATCTGAAATAAAAAACTGACAAATTACATAAAAAAAATTCATTATTTTTCAAAAAAATGGATTCATCAAACATTCAGATACGTGTTAATGAACTCCTTCGTTTCATTACAAAGAATCCTAATGAAAATCTTGCACCCTCATACATTGAACTCACACAGTTCGCTAAGGAACTTCCAGAATACATTTTAACAAATTTAGCTCAAACAATGTTAGGTTCTTTAGCAGATCAGAGAACCACGTCAGTTCTTTATACTCCAATTCTTGAATTGATGTATCAAACACTTATGTTTAATCATAAAGGAGTTCAATTTTTGTTTGATTTGCCAAGCGTTCTTAAAATCCTTTTCCCATTTTGCAAATATCCAAAGACAAAGGCAGTTGATATTCTTTTAATGCTTTTCCTCCACGATCCACAGAGATTTTGTGATTTTATTGCAAATCCACCTCATTCAATTGTAATTCTTCGTGAAGCAACATCCATACAAAAGAGCAGACGTGCAGGTGAGTTATTACTCCGTATTTTCTGCTTAAATACCACTTTAATGCAAAATTTAATACCCGAAATTCGGCCTTCTCTTCGCGAACTTACAGCTCATTGTGCAATAGGCATGATGCTTTCATCAGCTGAGATGCAACAGAACATTCCTGAAGAAGAATTCGCAGATTGGTTCTTATCAAAATCTCCTGTCACTCATTACGACGTTAAATCAGCCACATTACTCTACCCAGCATTCTGGTTGAATCCAGTGGTCCTCCGCTTCCTTTGCCATGCAGAAGCTCCAGAAAAACTCGAATATGTTGAATGGCTCAGCGCCCAACCAAAACAGCCGTTCCTAGATGTAGACAAAACGGTTGTTTCGACGGTTTGCAACCAACTTACGAAACCTCCGACCTTTACAAACGAAGATGGCGTTGATTTATCAAAAGAAGGCTTCATCTTCTTCAGATACTTCATTTTATCACATACATCGCCAGACAAAGTCATCCCAGAGGTTATTAACATGATAATGAACGATGCAAAGAGCAAAAACGAATTTCTCGCGGCTGCAGCTTTACAGGTTTTAACGATATGGGCAATCAAATACAATTTCGAACCAAAACCATTCGTTGTTATGAACGTCGCTACTACTTCTCTTGATGAAGAAATTCCAAATAATTTCAGAAGAATTTGCGCAATTTCGACCATTGCTTTCAGCCAAACATCGAAGATAGCGAGATCTCTTGTAATGAGTGGCGAAATCAAGGCAGAACCAACAGATATGAGAACAATTGCAAGAACAAAGTGGAGATTTCCGAACTTCCATGAAATTCTCGAAAAAGTCATGAGAATAAAGGTTGTACAGCTTGACAATTTAGTTGCAGCTCTCGGACAATTCACTTTGGCACTCAACAAAGATTTTTAAACATTTTCTGTTTTAGTTTTTATAATTAACTACATGTACATTTTTACCATTTTCAAACGTATCTTTTATATGATTTTTGTTTCTTAATATTGAAGTAATAACAAAATATATTCAATATTACAACAATTCAACTATTTTAACGCTGTATTTAATATTCAATCAAAAATTTACTCTAAATCTTATATGATATATTCATACATTTTGAAATTATATCAATAAAATCAAATATCTTGTTTTAAAATGAAGTATTGAAGCTTTTCTGTAATGGTATTGTTAGATGTCTTAGAAGTACATTGTTAATTTGTAGTTATCAAAGAAAATTGATGAAAAAAATTATAACGAAATTTATATTATATAAAAGAATCGTTTAACATGCTTGTAATTAATGAAGTATATGCAACAATTTTACTCATCTTCCAATGTTTTGAGCTGTTCTTCAACAAGTTGAACAAGATATGGAGTACGATCGTAAGTGCAGAGGTTGAGGCTCTTTCCAAGTTCGCGGCGGTCAACTTCGATCTCTGGATGCTGAGACTCGAACTTAAGAACAGCTGGTGCAAATTTGAATCCAGCGGATTGTAAGAATTCAAGGACGAGCTTATATTGAAGTTCCTTATCACCATCAATTGGGATACTTGGGAATGCCTGAAGTTCTGGCTGTGAATCATCGAGAATGTGACGAGCAGCAATTTTAGCCATTTCCTGGGCATCTGCGAGAACTTTCTCCTTGATTCCCTTCTCTTCAACGAGCTTTTGAAGCTCATCAATTACTTCCTTCTGTGTATCACTGACAACGCCTTCAAGCCAGGTGCTCATTATAACTGAATTTTTAAACGCTCATAACTCCACTTTTTAACGTCACTTTTTCCCTTACAACAATATAACAACCGATTATCATAAATTTATCTACAAGTATTGCTATACCTACGAAGGTTGTCTATTTTATTAAGAGATTTTCTTCTCATTCCTAATGTTTTGTATAATGATGATCAAATTATTGAACATTTTGACTTAGACTATTAAGTATTTTCTTTAAAATAAGCAGTAAATCAGAATATTTACGACAATAGCCTTTTAGAAGAATAAGATTTAAAAAATTAGAAAAATTTTAGGAACAAACTTGTAATTGCAAATAAAAAGTAAAGAAAAGTTTATATGCTAGAGAGGAAGAAAATATTTTATCAAAAAGTTTGAAAAATTAGGCAAGAATATTCTTGATTTCAGGAAGAGCACCTTCTGAAGCGAGCTGAAGTCTCTCTTCGAATGTATTGTCAATGAAGATTGTATCAGCCTCTGAAACGAGGTAAACACCACCAATAACTTTATCTTCAAGATTTGTGTCAGTAAGACTTAACTTTGTTTCTGTCCCCAACTCACCCATGATTGTCTGGATAAGTTCTCTATCTCTCTTTGTGACAGAAACCTTTACAACCTTTTCATTCAATATTTCAACGCCCTGCTTCAATAAAGCCTTCAATATTTCCTTATATTCTGGTGTTTGAACTAATTTCTGGAGTTTCTCGCGAACCTTGTCCATGGATTTTGTGATGATTTCGCGTTGTTTATTTAATATCTCAATTCTTTGTTGATTCTTGGAAATAGAAAGATTAATCTTAGCGTTTCTTTCGATTTTGCTGCGTTCAAGTTCGAAATCTGAGCTCAATTTGGAATAAGAAAGGTCGACCATTTTCTTGAGGGCCTGATCGTGCTCTTCGCGAGCAGCAAATTCGATTTCCTCAGCACGGAGTCTAGCCTGATAAAGGGCGAACGCCTCACTGCGGGCTGTGGAGTCATCAGCTGTGTTAATCATTCCAGCTAAAATAAATTGAATTTCTCTGTCTATTGAGTTTCAGACGGACGATCAGGCGTCACGTTTTTGACGGAGATGATATTTTTGCCTTTTTCTTAGTTATTATGGAATAGCATATGATAAAAAGTAAAATCGAAGATTGAATTTGATCGAGCTTTGTAATAATCTAAAGATTTTTTTACAATGAGGATAACCCTATTTCCATTATACATTTCAAAATTTCTAGAGCAATATAATCAATTTTGATATCAAAATTTGTTCATCATCTAATAATAAATTTCAAATTTTATTAATTGGTAATAAATCATAGCCATGACTTTATATATCAACTATAAAGTTATGAATAATTATTGTCCTTGAAGGAAAAATTCTAATTTTAGTTATCAACACTGTATAGAGAATTTGGATTGAAATAATGAATATAATAAAGTATTACTATAAAATCTTGATGCCAAAAGTAGTTATTAAATAATATAGAATTGTCACAATCCATTTATCCTAAACAATTGTTGAAAATGGATGAGATTTCAGCAAATTTTATATAAAAAGTGACAGATTTTATAATATGAGTGAGAATTTTTTGCGAGATTCAGGGACGTTAAATGATTTACTGGGGTATTTAGATTCTGTTCAGTCTAAGTCAGTGAATGATTTCGTTCTTCCTGATTTATCTCAAGCGCAAGAAGTTCATTCAGAATTCGTTAATAAAATGGATGAATTAGAGAGCACAATTGAGTCATCTCGAAAGAAAGAACAAGAAGCCAAGCAAGAATTGGCACAAGTTAAAGAACAAACTGCAAAAGAAATTGAAAAAATTAAAGCAAAATCTAAAAAGAAAGTAGCTCAAGCGGTACAAAAGTATACAGACATCATTAAACAGCAGCAAGAACAACAAGAAGCACTTATCAAACAAAAAGAACAACTGTTACTTCAAATTCAACAAGAAAAAAAGCGAGCACAAGTTGCAAGAGAAGAAGCTGCTAGAAGAATCAAAGAAATTGAAGATCAAGCTACACAACAAGTTGCTCAACAACGTGAACTTGCTATTGCCCAAGAAAAAGCAAGACAAAAGAAATATCTTGAAAATCGTGAAAAAGAAATCAAAGAAAATACAGTTAAAGCATTACAACCAGAGCTTGAAAATCTCATTGCTCGCCAGAAAAGAGAATTAGATGAAATCAGAGCTTCAAAAGAAGAAGAAATTCGGGCAGCAAAAGCTTCTATTGAAAGATTGGCTGAAGAAGAAAGAACTAGACTTATCGAACAGATGGATCGCGAAAGAAAACTTGAAGTTGAATCGATTGAAAAAAGATTACAATCCCAACTCGAAAGAGAAAGAGAAATGCATAATTCAGAGCTTGATAGACTTGTCCAAAAATTAAAAGCAGCCCAACAAGAACAAGAAAATTTAACATTAAAAATTTCAGAATCTCAAAATGCTCCAAAAGTCGAAGAAAAGCCACAAATTAAGACAGAAACGATAATAAAATCCGATACAAATGCAATTATCAACGAAATGAGGGAGAGATGGAAAGCAGAACTTGCTGCAGAACAATTAAAGCATCAGCAAGAGATACAGAAACTGAAAATGACTATAGAAAAGGAAGTAGAAGATGCACGTAAGGAAGAACAAGAGAAATTTGCAAGAAAAGAAGAACAAATTAAAAATCAAACGAATGAATTGTCAAAAGAAAAGAATCAGAAGAAACTTCAGGTAGTTATTGAAAGGTTGGAAGCTGATTCTAACGCTAAAATAAAGAAAATCAATGAAGATGCGGAAAGAAAGATAAATGCTGCACAATTAGAGACAAAAAAGTTCATTGCTCAACTTGAAGATGCTCAAGCAAACAGTAAAAGACAGATTGGCCTATTAGAAGCAGCTGTTGCCGATGAAAGACAAATGAATTCAAGATTAGAAAGAGAAAATGAGAGATTAGTCCATGAAATAGAGAATAACAAGACAACAATAAAATCATTACATACAGAAATAGAAGCAAAGGATAAACTTATCCAAGATACATCTAAATCATACGAAGAAAGAGTCCAATCAGCGAAGAAATCCCTTGAAGAAGAGCTTGTCAGGCAAAAAGAAATCAACGCTAAAGATAGAGCGTCATTTGAAGCAGAAAAACTTGCATGGCAAAATGAGAAAGACACAATCATCAAAAATAATGAAGAAGAGTTTGCAGCTGTCACTAAAAGAGTCAGATCTCTTGTCGAGCAGAAAGAAGAGACTATTAATCAGCTCAGAGAGCAGTTGACAATAGCTCAACAGAGAATGAAAGAAGCAGAACAAATTTTCCACCAACAGAAGAAAACAATTTTATCGACAAAGACTCCTGTGAGGGAATCTGTTTCAAAGAATCCTACTACAAGGGACTCTGTATCATCAAGGACGCCTTCAGCAAGAGATTCTGCTACTAGAAAGTCTCAAGTTTTGAAGAAATAATTATTTATAATGTTTGTTTTATGTTAATAAAAAATAATAGTTTGTAATAGTAATATCTTTCTATTAGAGTAATGATTAAGACTTTGTTTTGCAGAGTTATATTTTCTCACACATTATTATGAAAGTAATAAGTATATTCTAAAATATCTATAATTTTGAAAGAATTCGTAAAGGGGGTGTGGCTCAGTGGTAGAGTGCGACTTTAGCATAGTTGAGGCCGGGGGTTCGATTCCCCCCATCTCCATTTTTGTTTTTAAAAATCAATTGTTTTCTGCATATTCTAAGGATCTCTGAGTATTAGTTAAATAAAATGATTAATTTATCTTTTTGACCTCTTTTCCACTTATGATAGCGTTCTAACATTTCAAAACGCAATTTTGAAATCAATATTTTCTAAATAATCTGTAAAGGTTTATATTTTAAAAAGTATTCGGTCTATTTCACTGATTATGAAATATATGCGGGTATAATTTCTGTTACGAATAGAAAAGATTACTAAAAAGAAAAAAACATTTTAATTTTAGTATACAAATTAACAAAAAAACATAGTATAAATTATATATATGACGCATTCCAATTGAATTCATGGAATCATTAATCAATTGGGATATTATTCAACTTACAGGATTTAATTAGTTCTTCGTATTCTTTTTGAAGCTGTTCATTAAGTTGCTCTTCTTTTTTGATCTCATTGTCAAGGGTTTCTGATGATCGTAAAGCTAAACAATATTGAAAAATCATACTAGATGTTCCAATTTCTTCGATATTTTTAATTGAACGATATGCATCCACATACGGTGTTGCACGAGAGGAGCATGCACCTTGATCTATTTTAATTTGATTTTCGTAAGCTTTTTTTGCTTGAGAATCCAAAGCCATTTTCAAATTCGGATTTCCCATTGTCCTTATATAATGCTGATACTCGGGGGAGTCATTGTATGCAGCTAACTGAGGATTAATAACAGAATATTGAAAACTTTCTGCTTCCATTGTAATAAAAGTGACAAATAAACATCTTTTATAGAAAAATAAAATCATTCATTTTTATTTAGTTAAACAATTTTTTTACAAAAATAATTGAACAAAATTTTTTTGAATTTAATTATAAATCTTTCCGTCTCTCAATGATAAATTCTTAGTATTTAAGAGTTTTACACGGATGATAAATTAAAAATATATAAATGGATGCACAATATGTGCATCAAAGGGACTTAACGACAATTCTGACTGAGCTCGAAGAGAATTTGAAGCGAATAGCTTCAAAACATCCGGAGAACTCAGAGCAAGAGCATGCTGCAAAGCAAGAAATCAACAAATTAATTACAAATGCGGATACAGACTTAAGATTGAAAACACAAACAATAGTCAGATCGAGACTTGGCATCTCAAAAACACTACCTGCTAATGTTATAGACACAGATTACGTATCAACGATGCACGTTATTAAATCAAATCGCCCAATCGTTCCAGATTTAAAGCCAGAATTCAGGGCACCTCAATTAGAACGATCATTCACAGCATCTACTAAAAGAAAAATAGAACCAAAACAATCTCTTCCTGTTCTTCGACAAATTCCAGCTTCAGCACCAACCAGACCGAAAACATCTCTCGAAAGAGCGAAAATATCGAAAGTTATACACAAACCAAAGCTTCCTAGGCCAGATTTTAGAGATCCTGCCGCTCCATTGCCAAAATTAGAAGAAGCTCAAATTGCAGAGACAGGATTCTTTGAACTCACAGAAAAAGGATTACTCAGAGAAGGTGATATACAAGGGAAGCTCGAAGACTCAATAAAAGTCGATCCTTTTGTTTATGACTTTATGAAGATACCAATGGAGTTAAAACCAGCATACAAACTATCTCCAGAGGAAGCATCAACTTTAGCAGAAGAACAATCGAAGAAAAACGCTGAACAGAATAATTTAATTCCTCCAGCAACAAATCAACCATATCAACCTTCAAGACAGACAATTATATTCATTAATGGAGATCCTCTCGTTAATTCCATCGAATATACAGTATTTAGACGTACTTACGCCAACATTTGGGAACAAATCGAGATTATCCTCCCAACGATCAAGAGATTCTGCGAGAAATACGTAATAACACGTGTGAAAGTCGATTCTAAGCTATTATACGAGATGTGTAAGCTTGATCCTGATGATGTTTCCGATGAAAGAATGTGGGGAATATTTGTCGGCATTGACGAAGACGAAGTCAAGAAGAAAAAGAAGTCACAGAAGTATGGATTCGGTTTTATTGGTCCTGATGCTGAGAAAAGAGCTGCTGTATGTATTCAAAGTATATGGAGAGGTTTTCAATCGAGAAGATTACTTAGAAACATCAGAAGAAACAATGCTGCTGCAAGAATCATCCAGAGAGCATACAGATCTTCTGTTATTCGCAAGAAATTTGTTTCATTCCACGAAGCAGAGACAAGGAAGCGTGCTAAGATGTATGAAACACACCAAAACGAGTTAGGCGTATACGATAATAACAGAAAGACCTTTGTTGTTCACTTGATTGAGAGTGATAATCCAATGAATTTCGCAAGATTAGCAGATATCAACGAAAACACGTCACTTGTTTTCTTCTTCTTCAAGCACCCGATACATACAACCATTAGGCAGAAATTCAGGGCTCTTGCAAAGGCTCCTGATATGCTAAATTTTTGCTGGCCAAGTTTCAAGCGGTTATCTCCCAATTTTTCTGTAGAAGATATGATTGCATCGGATCTGACGACCATTCAAAAAATCAAACAAGTTGCGGTAAATACGTCTGGAATATTGATTCCTAACAGTATTTCGGTTGCAACAATTGAAGCAAGTTTAAGGTTAAACGCGGTAGTTCTTTCTCCTACTTTAATGAGGATATCCTTGTATTCTACACGTGATTCTATCAGGAGAATCTTTTCTAGCCTTGATTTGCCGATTTTACTTGGAAGTTCCGAAATATTCGATATGAATACGCTTTGCAGCAACTTGACTGACTTGTCAATGTCATTTCCAACCATTAACAGATGGTTGTTGCATGGAAACAATGGTGAATTCGCATGGTTGAACACAACTGATGTTTCATTGCTTGAAAATCTCAGAGAAAGCAAAATAATGGAATCAGATAACCAGAAAGAAATCATCCATTTCAGAGAAATCCTCTTCCAATACTACTTTAATAACTTGATGAAGTTATTACAGCACACAGGATCATCAGAACTGCAACCATTCATGAGGAAGATGTATGAGCAGGGCTTTTTGGTTGAATCTGCCCCATGGATGGTCAGATGTTCTCCAGAAGTTTCATTTGTATTGACTTCCAACGAAGAAATGAAGATCACTGGTACTTGGGAGCGTCTTTTCATCAGTGCTTATGAGCCATTTGCCATCATTGTTCCTGCATTTATCGCTCCTACAAATGAGATCAGAACTAAAACACAGAAAATCGCAAATGATTGCATGAACAAGCATTTATTTGGCCATAACATTGTCACTTATTATTACTCCATCGAAGAAAAACAAGATAATAGTTTTGAGACGAAATTAACTCTATTTTCTGATAATCTTCGCTTAGGAGTTTATGCAGAAACATTACCATTGCATGCTGTAGAGATGTTTGCAGGTACTAGCTTCGATCAAACAACACTTTCTTTAGGCGAAAACATGTTTGTTTATGTTCAAGACAATTTAATGATGCCATGGCCGGTTGAAGTCGATGCTATTGAGCTAAAGATGCAATCATTTGATATTCCAATTAACAAGAAAGTCTTTGTTCTTCCTTCTTTGTATGATAAATCAAAGATAGGTCTTGTTATCAAAGAACAAACTATTGATTCATTGATCAGTTTGTGTTTGAGAACGATGAAGTTTTTGGCCGAAGATTTTTATGAAAGAAAAGTTGGAGCACAAACAGCATTAGCAGAGTATGTTCGTGCTATTTCAAACTTGAAGTCTCAATTAACAATTAACAAAGAATTGACTTCTACTTTCATAAACACTAAAGTCCAATATGGCCTTGAATCAAGTAAATCTCAATTTGTCTTTGGAGACGAGAATGATCCAGACTCGCTCAAGTCAATTGAAAGGATTCTGACTGAAGACGAAAAGAACAATCCAATTCAGATGGACAGAACAGCGACATTTGATAAGATATCTGTAGATTCAAATGAACATATATCACCTTTAACATCTCCTTTATCAGTAATGACTCAGAAGTTCCTAGAAAAATAAGAATATTTGTTTTTTATATCTTTTTTTGTTTGTTTATTTTTATCATAAAATATTATTTTGAATATAAAATTCCTAGACTAATATTTGTTATATCACATGATGGTGTTGTAAAATAGAGGAAATTATGACTATATTGTTAATATTATTGAGTAAATATGTTTGTTATTAAACTTGAAATCGAAATTGAATCCATAAAATTCTTATGATCAGTCGTTTTATTAACTATACTACTAAAACAGAATTCAACTTTAATCAATATCCTATAATTCATTTCAATCTTTTATTTGGTCCTAAGAACAATGAAAAAGCAATGATATTATTTTTTATTCAAATAAAATCAAAAGTAACAAAGTATTAAACTCAAAAGCAAAGTAAAAGTATTTGCAAAAAGAATTATCATAGTAAACACGAGAAATAATGACATACCCATCGCCATCATACTTAGTTTGAGTTCCGTTTTTCAAAGCGATGTTGGTGAAAGTAAATTGCGGCTCAATTTTACAATCAGGATGTCCTGATATATATGAGCTCCCACCAGTACCAGGAGCATATTGCTGAGCTAATCCTCCACGATACCCTGCTCCTCCACCACCAGAACCTTCAGATCCACTCCCAGCATCTGTTACTCCGGTTTTTCCATCCTGACTTGTGCCAGTCATCGATCCAAATGTTTGATTTACTCCAGAATTAACAACATTCCGACCTATGTTCTCGGCATTATTGCTGCTTATTCCCCCTGCATCTCCCCAAACGAATTTGTTTGTATCATATTGCGCTGTAGTCATCATTCCGCCACCACCACCAGCGGCAACTATTATTGGAGATGTTTGATCTTTATTTAATGAGATGACTGTTCTTCCACCTCCAGATCCTCCAGATATCACTTGTTTCCCGAGGAAGGTAGTTCCAGAACCGCCTTTTCCTCCACCATTGATACCTCCTGGAGTAATTGAGCCATCAAATTTTCCCGATCGGCCTTTTCCTCCAAGTGTAATGTATATTTTTATCGGTTCTCTTAATTTTGCAACTCCTGACACATACGCGCCGTAGCCATGGCCATCACCACCACCTGCAGGTCCGTAAGATTCGATAAAATAGCGTCCAGGAAAGAATTGGTACTCGAAAGTCTGTCCAAGAGCTGTGAACCTTTTAAGCTCTTTGAGACTAATCAATTAATTTTGGAAGTTGTGATGTGAAACATTCAAAAAATTAAATTCAAAATTATTGAATTAGATAAAATTTTAAGGGTGCACACGAGAGGATCATGTAAACTTCAGAATTTAGAACCTTATTTTTAGGCATTATCTTGGCTACCTATTTAGGCTCGAAAAGCAAAAAATATCAAAAAATACAACTTGACTCCATTATGACCCTTTCATGGAGGTAGTTTTTATCCGCTAGTATTTTCCCTTTGAATCTCTTTACAATTCGAAATCAAATTCAAATCTCAGTAGAAGAAAGGAAGAATCGACTTACTACGGTTGTAATACGAATAAATACATATATTTAATTATTTTATTTACATAATAATTGTTTGAAGCTCATATTCCATCAAATTTTTAAATAAAAACATTAAAATGTTGAAAATGTTCATATATTTTAATAGGGTTTTGGCACTTTATTGAGGAATTACTACATACATAGTCGAACTGAACTTGATATTTTGAAATTTAAATTATTTATCAAAATTAAAATTTAACTTGAAATTTATAATTATTTAGTCATATTTTGCATAATTCTAAGTAGATTTTGTAAAAAATCAAGAAAGAAAAATTTTAACGTGCTTTATTTTTTCTTTTTTATAATAATACATATTATTATATAATTAACATATTCATAATGTTTCACCCTTTCAAAAATATAATCCTCCTCCTCTCAAATAAACGTACATACGGGTGGCCTCTTTTTTCAAAAAATTAAAATTTGAAATTTTGGGCTCAAATATTAGAGATTTTTTCAACCTTCAACGATATATGTTGTCTATATCAGACCTCCTTTCTTTTTGATACTTAACATTGTTCCTAAATCTTAGCCGTTAAGGCTGTTCTGAAAATATTTTTTTTTCGAAAAAATTCGACAAAAATTCTTAAAATTCAAAAATCCCTTAATTCCTGAGGATTTTGGAAAAAAGTTTTTACATGAACATGTGTATATTATATGAAGTATATTGATAAGGTAAAAATCAAATTTTATTGCATATTCATCGAGAAAATAAACTAACGAATCCCTCAAAATTGAGAGGGTAATCCTCCTCCTCTCAAATAAACGTACATACGGGTGCACCCTTAAAACCGAAATGTGAGTTTTTCATATTATGATATTTACACACAATTTCAGTAATACTAAAAGTGACATTTGGATGAGAATCTGTTGATGATTCCTAATGCATTCTCTTTGTATCTATCCAGAACTTTTAATAAATCAAGCTTATATCGCTTTATTTCTTAAAGCTTAAACATGTAATTTAGCTTAGTAATTCGTTTTCCCATCTATAATTAAATGCAATCAAGGTTATCTGTGGAGTACTGAGTTCTGTTTTGCACCAAATTGCATAATTGATCTTCTAAGTTGGCTATCATCCAGGGATTGCTTGAATCTCAATAAATGATGGATATTTTTGAAATATTTATGAAAATTTTAATGTTTTATATAATGATATGATTAGAACTATGTAAAGAAATAATCATATGATTTTTTTTTTCGGCGCCAAAATTCATATGTCACTGGATATTGTAAAACCTGATGAACCTGAAAAAGAACCAGAAAAGAAGGACATAGCGGCCAAACCACCACAGCAAGGCCCTAAAAAAGAGGTATTTAAACGACCGCTTACAGAAGAAGAAAAATTGATTATTGTAGATTATTATCATCAATGGGGTAAACAATGGACCAAAATTGCAAAACGCATAGGTAGAAGTGAAAGTACAGTCCGAAAATGGTATGAAACATTTCAGAGAACTGGTACAAGCAGCAGACCTCCTGGTCGCGAAACTCTAATTTCACAACCAATCATCGAACAAGTTATATCAATATCAGCAGAAGATCCATCACTTACTCTAGATGCTATTTCTAAGAAAGTCGGAATTTCAAGGAGTTCCGTTCATAATATATTAAAGCAGCATAATGTTAAATAAGTTATAATTACTACAACATGCAACACGTGTTGTTGCTCATACATTTCATGCTGAGTTTATCCTTAATTGCATGAAAATTAAATTTCATTTTTCTCTATTGTTTAAAATCAAAATTCTGTTATCATATAATGTTTATTAAACGAATATACTTTTTATATTTGATCTAATACCAAAGTATTTTCAATTTTGGGGAAAAAAATCTAATACATTCCTTCTTAATTCATAGCTTCCTTGTGATTACCTAATAAAGTGCGAGTACTAGGTTATTATTTCGGTCATTTTTCTCAAGTATTGAAGATTATCTAAAAAAAATTTTGAATTATATTGCAATATTACATAATGATTATATAAATTAGATTGTAATTTTATTATGATGCAAAGCTCTCGTTTTACTTTTGCTCAAAACTAAATAATTATCTTCCAAAAATTTTTTGAAATTAAAAAAATGAAATAAAAAAATAATATTTTGACTTTGCTTTCCATATGAAAAAAATTTCATTGCTTTTTGATGTAGAAAAATACTCATTGAAATAGAACAAAAATAGCAAAATGCATAAGAATTTTTGAAATATAACATTTATTCATTAATTTTATTCTTTTCTCTTATAAATGCGTCTCCAGTTATCATCAATCTTCTCAAGGTACCATGCGCCGCTTTCAATAAGATCGAGGCTGCATGATGGTTCATAAGGTGCAGTTCTGTAGAGTTGATCAGCGAGTTTGATGTCGTGGTCATAATCAGATACCTTTCTCTGAACTCTGTTTGCAAGTCTTTCTTCGAGATTCAATGCATCTTTCATAAATTTAATATCACCAACAACATTGAGGACATACATTGAAGATGCTGCACCACTACCGTAGCTAAACATCATCAATCTCTTTCCTGTAAGATCGCGGTTGAATATTAATGAAGACAAAGCCATGTAAAGAGATGCAGTGTATCCATTGCCGCACATTGCGGACATTAATGATGCAGGTTGTACTTTATCCTTGAAAATTTGTGCTGCATCATGGGATTGTTGTGAAACTGTCTGATGTTCAGATCTTGTCTTAATAATTTCAGGATCATTGTTATCTTGATGCTGATCAAGGAAGTTAAGACGACCTGTGCACTTCTTGATATGGTTCTGGAACGGTGTGTGGAATACAACGTAATCAAATTTATCGAGTGTTGTTCCAGGATGGCGTGTACGGAATTGCATGTAGCAATTCTCGAGGCATTCGTAGTAAAGTGTCAAGGAGAGTGGTCCATCAACCTTAGGATGTGGATTGGCCGGATTTGGCTTCCAAAAATCGAAGCTGTGAGTGAAATAGTTTGTTAACGAGCCCTTTTCGAAAACAATTGGGGCGTCTGGACCAAGCACCATTGCTACAGCACCGCATCCTCCTGTTGGTCTGGCAGCTCTATCATCATAAACGGCAATGTCAGCGCAAACGACAAGAGCAAGTCTGCCATCCCACTGTGAAGACTCAATCCAGGCAAGTGAATTGAGAAATGCAGCGGTTCCGCCATAACAGGCATTAGTATTGTCGACACCCATAATAGAGTGGTTTTCTTCGAATAATTGCATTACGAATGACTTTATTGATTTTGAACGATCAATAGCAGTCTCTGAACCGATCTCGAGACGCCCAAAATCTGTTGGCTTGTATCCATATGTGTCCATGAGCTTCTGCACAGCACTCATCGCAATAGATGCAGTATCTTCATGGTCTGTGCAAAATGAGAGAGCTGTCTGACCAAGACCTTTTGTGAATTTACCTTTAATCTTTGTGCGTGATTCTTCTCCGAGGATGGAGATTTCGGTTTCTTCAAGATCATCCTGTGTAACATAGCTTCTAGGAATGTTGACCTGAATGGCTTTGATGCCGATGTTCTGAGGAACAGACATTATGAAAATTTAAATAAACTTCTCAATTCTCAGAAAATTGTCAATTAGATTTTATCAACCAAGCAAAATAAGGGTTTCGTTTTGCGAAAAAAACGTACAATACGCAATTTCGCTAAAAAACATTTAGCTAGCAATTTCGACCTTTGACTCCACTCAAGACGTCACTTTTTTAATTTTGCGGTATCATATTTTTGGAAAATCTTTATGAATATTATATAAGAAGTCTCTTTAATATCTATATTTCATATTTTTATCGATTTTTAAAGTTTTTGCGAAAAGTATTCAATTATTTTTGCTATTTGGTCGGGTAAATGTCAGATTTGCGACATTTTCTGATATGATATTCAGATTCTACGTTGATCATAATGCTTATAGAACCCTCTTGCTATTGTGTCAAAATTGCGAAACCGATAGCAAAAATATCTCGCAATATCAAAATTGAGATATTGAGTGAATTATGCATTATAGAGATTAAAAATCTGATTTCTGAAAACATCTCATCAGTTTCTAGCTAATTCAAAAATCTTTACTATCTTATTCGATTAAAATGAAAAGGGAATAGTTTCATTATGCTTTAAATGACAGCCTTATAATATAATCATAGTTTTCGCTCAATATGCAGCATTTTTTTTTCGAAATCTATGGTCAATGTCCTAAATACTGATTGCTTTGCATTCATATCAAAAAAAAAAAAAAAAGGTAGTGGGGCTTCCAGGGGCTGCGCCCCTTCTAGCCCCGAAGATGTTTAGTATAAATGAAGTTTTTATTCGGAAAATTGTTAGTCTTCTTGGTCGAAAACATTATATAATGTTTCACTTTTCACAAATTATATATGTTTTCATGTTTTGTCAAGACTTCTTCTTCGTAAATGTTTTGTCAAGACTTCTTCGTAAATGTTTTGTCAAGACTTCTTCGTAAATGTTTTGTCAAGACTTCTTCGTAAATGTTTTGTCAAGACTTCTTCGTAAATGTTTTGTCAAGACTTCTTCTTCGTAAATGTTTTGTCAAGACTTCTTCGTAAATGTTTTGTCAAGACTTCTTCTTCGTAAATGTTTTGTCAAGACTTCTTCGTAAATGACCAAAAATATATTTTAGGTGAAGAGGTGAGATTTCACCTGTTTTTTCACCTCATTTCTCACCTCTTGAATTTTCATGAAATTTACACCAAAAATATATTTTAGGTGAAGAGGTGAGATTTCACCTGTTTTTTCACCTAATTTTTCACCCTCTTGAATTTTACACCAAAAATATATTTTAGGTGAAGAGGTGAGATTTCACCTGTTTTTTCACCTAATTTTTCACCCTCTTGAATTTTCATGAAATTTACACCAAAAATATACTACTAGGGTCATTTACGAAGAAATCTCAACAAAGTCTTTACGATGAAATCTCAACAAAACATAGACAAGAAAGTTCATGAGAAATTAGATGAAGAAGTCTTAACAAAGTCTTTACGAAGAAATTCATGAAAATTCAAGAGGTGAGAAATGAGGTGAAAAAAGAGGTGAAATCTCACCTCTTCACCTAAAATATATTTTTGGGTCATTTACGAAGAAATCTCAACAAAGTCTTTACGAAGAAATCTCAACAAAGTCTTTACGAAGAAGTCACAATAAAGTCTTTACGAAGAAGTCACAATAAACATCTGTCAAAAACCGCTTTTTAACTTCACTTAAAATGCCACGTAAGCTACGTAAGAATATACGTAAGAGGAAGAGAGCATTGAAACATCCAATAGTAAGACTAACACCACAACAACAGTTGCAACAACAAATGCTGAATGACCCCACTATGTTGCAACAAATGTCAAGCAATCCTATGCTTTTAAACCGAGTTGTTGGTGCACAGAGTGGAGGTTTAAGAGCGGCACTTTTAGCGAAAATGGCAGGCTATGGTGGAGCTGCAGACGGAACAGCCTATAACCCTCAAAGTCAAATGAATTTGAGTTCACTCAAAAATCAAATAACAGATGTCAAAAAGTCAAACATAGACATACAGAAGCAAATAAGTGAAAACGAAAAGAAACTAGAATATGACAGACACACAAAGAAACTCAATGAGTTAAACGTAGAGAAAAAGAAGAAGAAAGAACAACTGAAAGAACTAAGTACAGAGGAATATGCGAAAAAAGTGTCAGAAAAAGCAACAGAAGTAGCAAAAATGGAACAAGATGTCATAAATTTGAAAAACCATACTACTCAATATAAAGTACTGAAAGATGAAGAGATAAAACAAAAAGCCCTGAAGACATATATGGATAGCGATGAGTATAAAAAAGAAGTTGAAGCAAATGTAAAGGCAGAAAAACTTTTACAGTTGCAAAACCAAACCGTACAGTATGAAAACTTAGCACAAGAAAGTAAAAATAACGACGCGGCTATGCAAAAGGCAATGAAAAGCGCAGAATATATAAAAGCTAACAATGACTGGTTAGATGCCCAAGCCAACGCTAAAGCAGCCCAACTCATAGGGTCAATAAGGACAAAAATACAAGCGGATGAAGACAGTTCAAATGAAGCTTTAACGAATGCTGACTTTAAGAACGCCTTCGAAGCTCTTCATAGTAAGGTGAAACAAGTGAACGACTTCTCATCTGGAAAGAAACTGAAGTCTGAAGGTTTCGACAAAGAGTTAAGAGAAGTAGCACAAAATATGACGAAAATAACAGATGCAGCAACGAGACAGGCAGTTCAAAGTGCCTATGACGCCGTTAGAGCAACTGTTGTGAAAAGTCAAGAAAAAGAGTTACAACAGACCAAAACAGACCTAGTAAATGCTTTCTTAAAAACGAAAAGTCAGGTAGGACATTACGCTGCAGATGGAACATATGTGCCAGCTGGTGGAACTTATATACCACCAAACCCTCCAAGAGAAGCACCTGCACCAGGACTACCTAAAACATTTACATCGTCACATGGACACAGACACAGGCATGCACCAAAACCAACACAACAACCAACACAACAACCAACACAACAACCAGCACAACAACAACAACAACAACCAACACAACAACAACCACAAACAGAGCAAGGACATAAAAGAAGTAGAGAACAAGGAAACCAAGAATTCTTAAAAATGCTTAAAGAAGAGTGTGGTTTCCCAGATACTGTTGACTTTAGTGACAGATATAAAGAAGCTATTGGAAAGTTCAAGGATGGAAATACTGACCCGAACCTATTTAGCTTTATGGCTCAGCACCAAAACGGATATAATCTCAAACCTGGAAAATACAAGCTCGCTAAGGGATATGATTTAATAGCATATCATCCAAATGACATGGATGAATTTACTCCGAGATATTTGATGTCAGAGCTAAATGACAATTCAACTTTCGTCATGAAACGCGTAAAAAATAGAGACGGAACGAAAGAACAAAAGCTTATGAATGCGGATGACGTAGATAGGGAAATTGTTGAAAACGGTCTCGGAATATATGAAATGCCAGCAGATGAGGTACAAGAAACTCCACAGGAAGAAGTTCAGATACAACCAGACATGGAAGAAATAGTTCAGCAACAACAGCTAGAAGAGCCTGAAGGAAACGAACAAGTCCTTCCTTTGGAAACTAACTTCACAGAACTAGATGAAGATTTGGAACAGCCGAAAAATCTTGACCCTCAACAAGAGTATGCGGAGAATATGGAATATTTCCAAGAGTCTAAAAAAAATTCGGCTGACATAGTAGAAGAATATCGAAAAATGTTTGCCGACATACAAAAGACTCCAGCACCAGATGAAAATATTCAGCATAGAATGGAAGAACTGAAAAAAAATGTACACAAATACAACAACCCTTTTTACTTACGAGCATTTAACGTTCAATCTTCGGATGAACTCGGTGAAAATAAAAGGTTAAATTTCAAGAAAACATATAGAAATGAAACATTGTTTAAAGTTCATTCAGAACCTAACCAAGATGGAAACAAACCTACTTTTGTTTCTGCAGACGATGGAACTACAATGAGATGGGGTCATAAAGCTAATCCGGATAGGTGGTTCATAAACTTACAACCACAATTCCAAGAAGTTGTAGACGCAATGGAAGTCAATGGTGAACGAGATATAGCTGGTATTTTAAGCGCGGCTTTAATGCCATTGAAAGATATGAAACATGCAGATATTTTGGACCAGTATGAAATGAACATGGCTGATGGAAATATAACACCTGACGTTCTAGAACATTTATCTCAAAGAACTACACAGAACCATAGAGATGGTATATTTGGTGAAGAGTTTAGAAAGAAAGTTAGGGAGGGAGAAGGAAGAGAACCTATTGTACATGACCTTGCAAACGAAAGTTTACAAAATGTCATAAAAACTTACTTTGCAGACAATGAACCGAGAAGGGATGAATATTTAAGAAAACTCAAATGGACAGTACCAAATGAAATGTTAGTATTGAAAAACATGTTCCTTGACAAAATAAAACCAACTACAGAAATAAACGACGCAAGACTGAAAGATTGGGTAGAAGCTTTCCCATTCACAAAAGATATAGTTGGTAACATGGAAAGAAAACCAGAATGGCTACAAAAACATATATTTGGAAACGAGCATATTCCATATGGACAGGCACTGTTTGAAGAGCTTGAACCGGAAACTCAGGAAAGAGTCATGCAAACAATACGCGAAGACTCAAATACAAACTATGACAAACTCTTTCTAGGATATAGGTTACCTGAGATGGGCGACCAAGAGCCAAAAGGCAAAAAGGACATGGAAATTTGCAACATACTAGATGAACATAATGCAAAGATGCAACAACTTCAAGCAGAGGGCAATGAAGGAAAAAGAAGAGTTAAAAACTCAGTCAGGAAGAAAGTAAAGCTTGGTCCACGTGGGTTCTATTATGACATATAAATCCAACTATTCTATATTTTTACTCATATGAAATGTACGCCGCTCAGAATATAACGCCAACAGTTTTGGATGCCATGAATGGAAATGTTTCCGAATGGTATAACGAATGCGACAATGCCATTAGAAGGTCAGAAATAGTTCCTGGAACTTACGAATATACAACTGCTGTTTCTTATGGAAACGTAGGTGAGTTTGGAGAAGGTTCTTCAACAACAGTAGATATTGCTTGCGACAGGTTTCATATAATTTCTATTGACAACTCTTTCTTATACGTGGAACAAGACATTGAAATAAAACCTTCTGCCAAGTTGTCTGACAAGAAAGGTTGCAATGGAATTTTCTATGTCGGATACCAATATGCTCCAGAAGTTTTCATGGGATATAAGATATATTCTAACTCTGACTTAGTTCAAACAGTAACATGGGCAAACTATGAATGGTTCGCTTTGAGAAACTCAGTACAACACACAAGCTAGAGAACAAACAGACCAGTATGCAACTATTGAGAAATAAGAAGACTTGACCCTAACGTTCCAGGAGTTTATGTTAACCTTTCTGGTTCAGATGGAACTGCTGCACTAAAGTAAAACTGAAACTTAGAGTTCCTTTGTCATCTTTCCTCATCTTCAGGTTTTTAAGATACTTGCCAAACTGGGCAGGAAAAATTTCTATCGAACTTACTCCAAGCAAAAATAAACTTAGTCATTGCACAACGCAAGACCCATTCAGCATTGCTGTAGCTGGAACTGGTGGAGCCAAGTTCTGTGACTTTTGCAAAGACAAAGTTGACTTAGACTTTGGTTTCTCAAACCTCAACACTGAAGTAAACTACTACTTCAATGCTGCTGGAACTGCTTGGGACCCAGTTAAGTTCACATGTGAAAAGTTTGAATGCAAGAGAATAGAAAGCAGACTTGCAGTCTATATGTTGGACCCAGATATTTCAAATGCTTTAGCTGCCAAATATATTGCAGTTCCACTTATGTTCCTATACACCAAATATCTGTCAAAGACTTTGCAGGTGAAGTTGGAACCAAAGTGCTGACCCAGGTGCAAGAACAGATATTGCTTTAACAACTGCAATGAAACATGCAGATACTATGTTTGTACTGTTCAGACGAACTATAAATGACTATTCTTGCTTCTACAACCCTGGTATTAAATACCATATAAATAGATGGCAAATACTATCCAAGAGAAGAATATTCTACAGTTGAGGATATGAGGTCATACAACTTGACATTAGATGCTATGAACTTTAACAACAACTTCACAACAACCATTAACCCTGAAATGCAAAGTTCTATTATGCCATATGTGAAAGTATGGACTCATACAGGAGCTCAAAACACTCAAATACAAATGGAGACCGTTCAAACTTTTGGCTTGGCATTCCATTTGCTGACTCAGAAGACTTTATGGGTGGTATTTCAACTGTTGGTACTGTACAAATACAATATACTGGTGACAGAGACGGTCCAGATGAATTGAAAGCAAAGAAGTTTACAAAACCAATAGCACTTTTCACGGAAGATGCTCTTTTGAAGATTCGTTCGATGAAACCTGGGGCTCCTCAGATTGGCATAACGACAGCTTCCATCGAGCAGATTTTGGCAGCAGGTCAGTAAGTTGTTCTTGAACTGACTTCTCTCCGTCAAAATATTGACAGTACGCCAGTTTTGACATAATATTGTATTATAAACTTACCTTTAGAAATATCTGTAAGTTTTGTTGTTATATTTTTGTCTGCTTCAAGAACTTTCACCATTTCAGTTATACCAACTTTCTTTGCTTTATGAAAATATTTTGGTTTCAGCAAAGACTGCTATTCTATATACATTTTCCATTGTTTGTATAAAGAACTATTCTGTCAATGTATTTGTATTGTTTGTGTGTGTAAACTTTGTTCTGCTTCAATTCGAAGAGATATCCGAATACGTCCATCTTTTTATTCTAAGTAAAATGTCATTTCCGAAAAATAGAAGCGTAAGTGTTTCAAAAGGTTTAATGGCGGTGGCAGATGTGAAGTTAAATTCACCAACTCAAACAAACAGTCAAAGTGTTGTTGTCAATGTCAAAGAAAGAGATGTTGAAGTGGGGAAACCAATACGAGGACGAAGATGGTATAACAATAGTTCCTGTAAAAGAACAACCAACATATCCTGAAGTTAGCAGAGACTTAAGTTCTGTTGCAGATATTCGAAACGACTACCTCAAAACTTAAAGACAAACTTAAAACTCAGGAGAAGATTTGTCAAGCTTTGGGTATAATGTTAAACTTGTCGAACACAACCCTGTAAAAGTGAACTCATATGTCATTGCACCTCATGAAGTTTTGAAAGAACTATTGAAACTTTTGACAGAGGCAGACGATATAAACATCAAAGAAATAGAACCCGACATTGCTTGCTGTGGTGTTTCATATAATGTCATTGACAAGATATACGTTATGAAAGGAGGTGAAACGTTGAACTTAAAAATATAGTTTCCCAGACGTCATAAAAATATTTGAACGACCACAACATTTCATTAAAAATTTATTTGCTAAGTAAATGGCAGAAGATATAATGGTTTATACTATTACGACTAAAAACCCCGAGTCATATAATTCTATAACAACAAACTTACAAAGTCCTCAAGGACGGTATTGTAAACTAACCTTAAACACAATGACGACTAAAGCTTGTTTTGCTCTTTTGACACCAGAAGATTTTATTGTTGTGAATGGTAAAAAATACTTCTTTGAAGATACTTACTCAGATATACCACCAACAGGTTTTGTTGACTTATTTAATACTTTAAGGACGGATGTAACATGTGCTGCAACTAGAGCAGGTTTCATTATGTTTGGATGTCCGACTGAGTTTACTATAAACGATATGAGCTATAATACAAAATTATATCTGGTTTTTACTACCAAATTTTCCTATAACAGGAAAAGGTGTCATACAAGGTCTATCTGTTCCATTGACTTTAAGTACACCTATTTTATATATTGTTTCAAACTTAGGTTCAAAGTGCTATTCGAATGTCGACAGAAACTACTATGACCAAAAGATACTCATGCGTATAAACAACACTTTCTCTGCTGGTTTGCCTATTGTTCATTCGAATGCAGAGTTTTCAGCTTTAGTAAACTCAAACACTTTAGCAAACATAAACTTAACCTTAGTTGACGCAAACTTTGTTCCTGTAAAACTTTTATGTCCTATGTATTTGTCAATGACGGCAGAAAGTTTCGAATTGGAAGATGCAACTGGTGAAAGTATTGTACTACAAGAACAACTTCAACAACAAATAGCTCAAGAACAACAAATGCAACAAATGGCTCAAGAACAACAAAGTCAAGAATAAAAAAATATTTTTTTTTTTTTTATAAAAATGTACAGAATAGATGTTTCAGATTTTTATGACTTCCAAGCCTTCAGAAATATGTGTCCATTTCGAGACTATAACAAAGCAGTCGAGAATTTGAAACGTTTAGTCATTTATGTCGACTCTGCCCCAGAATGTTATGTCATGAAAGAATGGGATGTAGTCTTTAACAAACCTAAAGCGACAATAGTTTCAGAACAAGAATGTAAACAGAAACTTAAGAAAATAAAAGTCGTACAAGTTGGTATGAAGATGTTAGATGCTTGGGATATCTTATTGTCAAAGTTAGAAGATTTTCAGTTCGTGGTATAAAGTTCTATACACCTTCTCCAAACTTCTATTCTATCTTCACTGGATATAAATACGAACAAGTAGAATGGAAAGAAAATGTTATAGAAGCTTGGTTAGACCATGTCAAAGAAATTATATGCAATGGAAACGAAAGAGTCTATGAGTATATCTTATGTTGGTTTGCAAACATCTTACAACATCCAAGTGCTAAAAATGAAACTGCTCTCATTGTAATTGGAAAACAAGGAACAGGTAAGAACACTTTCTTTACAGATATCTTATGCAAACTGTTAGAGGGCTATTCGAACCCGAATATGACAAACTTAGAAAACATCTGCGGTAAATTTAACTCTTCAATAGAGAATATGAAACTTATAGTATGTAACGAACTTCAAAGTATAGATACAACAAAGGTTTTAAACTCAGATGCTTTGAAGAGTCTTATAACAGACAAAGTTGGAGTTGTTGAAAGAAAATATAAAGACCAAAGAGTTTGTGAAAATGTTGCAAATTTCATCATGGTTTCAAACAACGCCGTTCCGATGAAGTTAGAAAGTTCTGACAGAAGATATGTAGTTGTCAGAACGTCAGAAGCTCATATGCAAGATACAGAATATTTTGACGACTTAGCAGAAACTTTGACACCTAACTTTTACAACCACTTGTTCTCATATTTCATGACATTAGATATTTCAAAGTTCAATCCAAGACAAATTCCACATACCGAAGAGAGACAAACATTGTTAGAAGCAAACAAGAGTGTATATGAACTGTTTATAGATGAGACTAACTTTGTGTCATTAGATGAAAGGTCTTTATATGATGAATATAAACAATATTGTCAAGAATATGGTTATATGGCAGCTTCTAAACGTACATTCTTGGCAAATGTCAAAAATCTTTTAGATGTTCAGAATGGCGTATATACAAAGAAAAATTTTTCTGAGTAAATTTTATAAAAAATATTTTTTTATCCGATAAAAAAGATGACGAAATTCATCTCAGTAAATAAGTACATGACAGAAGTCAAAGATAAGTTAGCTCCATTCGCATATTTGAATGTTTACTTCTACAATTTTGAAAAGTCTACATTTGACAAAATTTGGAACATTGCACCAGTTAAGTTTGCTGTTGTTAGAAAAAGTGGTGCAACTTTTGAAGACTTAGACATAGAAGGTTTGTTAGCAGTCAAAGAAAATTTTGACAGAAAGTTCTCAAAACTCGAAGAAGGCAAAGCATACAAACTTGTTATACCTTATGAACAAAGAAAGCAGACGACTATGAATATTATGAGTCTAAGATAGTTGAAGTTCAAGGTAAATTGGGTAAAAAGATTTTAGAGTCTAAGCCAGTGTTTGCTCCTAAAGAGAGAGAACATTGACATTGACCCAGAAATGTTCTAAAATAAAATTTTATTTTTACATGTCAAATTTCTTTTTCTCTGGTTCAGGTTCTTTCTTCTCTTCTTCTACTTTCTTTTCTTTCTTCTCTCTCTTCTTCTTCTTCTCTGGTGGAGTTATGTCAAACTTCTCAGAACCATATTTTTGTAAAAGGTCTTTGTCCTTTAATAGCTCTTCTATTCTGTTTTCTATTTCATCTTCAAGAACAGCGCATGTGTCTTCTTTGCATTCTAAGAACTTTTGTTGGACTTCATCTTTCCAATCGGCGTCATCTCTGTCAACAAGTCTGTCATTGACAAATTTTAAGACTGCTCTTTGTAATGTTTTATGGTTCTTGTCATATTCCCAGAAACAGAACTTTAGAACAAATTCACCTTTCTTGTTTACACTATGTAAGATTTTATGGTCGACAGATGTTTTGCTGTCGAAAAGTTTGTCTCGAATATAGATAGCGAAATCGCTAGACATTTTCAAAAAGATAAAAATTTTAATTTTTCTAAAAATATGTTAGAAAAAAAGTTTGCTGACATTGACAAGAAATTTGAGAATGTTTTAAACAAGAACAAGAGGAAGTTAGAAAATGCTCAGATAAAACCCATACATGAAAAGTTCTTATTTGCTCAGAATGGTATAACAGGTCTAATTGCACCACCTGGGTCGGGTAAGACTTTCACTTATCTTAAAATGGCTGCACAACAACAAGAACTAGATGAGAAGAACCCATTCTATGAGTTAGTTGTTATTTGTAGTACTTCTGGTCAATTTGACCAAACCGTCAATTCGTTCAAAGATATTATAAAAAAGTCTAAGTTAGTATGTATAAAAGACTCTGAGTTGTTAGATTGGATAAAGAAGTACCAAAGAAGAGTTTTGAAGTACAATGCTATAAATGAGTATATAAATTCTAAGTTTAAAGACCCAAATGAGGAAATGCAGAGAATATTAGAGAAGAAACACTTCAGAAACAAACAGAAAGAGATAGAATACATTTCGAAGAAATTGCAATCTTACGATTGGAAGACTTACCCTCATAGATGTCTTCTTATCTTAGATGATTTCGCCTCTCATCCTTTGTTAAAGAACAGAGAACAAGACATGTGTCGAATTCTTAAGAAGCTCAGACACTTTAACATCTCAGTTGTCATTTGTGTACAGACAGCAAAGAGTTTAAGTAAGGATGTTAAAAGAATACTTACTGACATTGTACTTTTCCCCGGATTGTCCGAAGACGATTTCATGGAACTTATGAAAGAGTCCATGGCAGGTAAGTTTGACAGACATGAACTATGGGAGAAGTACAAAGTCATACAAGACCCTCATACTTCTTTCAGAATTCATATCTACGCAAACAAAGTTCAAATTGTAAAAAGTCAAGCGTAAAAAATGTAAGTGTTTAGTCTTAGTCTGTTGTGGTGCTGCAGCTTTCGGTTCTTCTGGCTTTGGAAGGCATCGGTTGGTGGTACGTCGGACATTCGTTTGTGTCCTGTCGGAAGGAAGAACTCGGAATGCCAGAAGGAAGGACTTTTCCTGTCGGAAAGAAAAACTTTTCCTGTTGGAAGGAAGGACTTTTCCTGTCGGAAGGAAAAATTTTTTCTGTCGTTCGACCAAAAAGTTCTCAATTTTCGAAAATTTGAATGGTTTACGGACGAACAACAGGAAAATTTTTTCCAGTTGTCGGGAATTTTTTTTCCAGTTGTCGGGAAATTTTTTTCCAGTTGTCGGGAAGGACTTGGAATGTCGGAAGGAAGAACTTGGAATGCCAGAAGGATTTGACAAGACAATTTACCATCTAGAGCTACCTGAGCCATCTGAAGTCAAGCTTGAAAAATAAATGGTTCATTTACTCTACTTGTTTGAAGTTGTCAAAATACTCTGTTATTTTTTCCTTTAACAATGGCAAATCTTCTTTGAAGGTAAGAATTGTACAACCTTTAATATCATAGTGTGTTTGAGGTAACGTATCTTGAACTATTTGTTTCACATCTTCATTTGGTGTCATTGAAATCGGTAAGTTTTCGCGATAGAACCAATTTCTGTCAGATTTGTAAATCTTAGCAAGGTCGTAAAAGCTTTTGTTGTTTCTTCTGACTAAATGCAACATAACCATATCTCTGTCTTCTTCATTTTCCATCTCTTCAGTGTAAATCATATACTTATAGTTCTTTTCCTTTCCTTTTGGTACCGAACGTGGTATTCTTTTCTGAATGTTTTTGTCTTTTGCTTCAAGCTTGTTTTCCATCTCTTCACGTTCTTGTCTATGAATTTCATCTAACATCATGAAAATATAACAAGCGTAACGAGGTGAAGCCCACATTGCAACAGCATTTACAAGAAGTCTATGTACATACCAACCTCTCAAACCATTTGGCAAATTTTGACGATTTTCGTACGGAATCTCGACCCTCGGTTTTCCGAGGGTCGCAAACATATGAGGAAATTCTTCTAAAAGTTCTTTTGTCTGTTGGTTTTCAAACCAATGGTATGCTTGCTTTGTAGAACGAAGAGCATTCAAAATACTTTGCATTTGGTACATGTCGTCTTTGACCGAACGAATGAGACGTAACTGTTTGTTAAACTGAACCCACTCGTATTCTTCACTTATGGCTTCATGAACGATAGCAGTTGTTGTGTTCTCTGTTGTTGACATATCTGTCTTTACATACAAAATAAAAAAATAAAAAAAAATAAAATTAGCGTTATTTTCTATCTTGTATAAAAGACCAAAAATAAACGCTTTACATGTATTTTTCAGCAACTTCGTCAAATAATTTTATAGCACTATCTATCTCATCTACTTCAAACGTTTCTTTACCTTTCGTGGGAGCACCATACTTTTTCTCAAAAACTTCAAGCAGTTCTGTTTCTGCAGCTCTCATATCGTTAACGAACACAACCTTAACTCTATTGACTGTACTGTCATATCTTTTAGTTATATTAAATGTTCTTCCTATCTTATATCTCTTTGTATTGAAGTCCTTCGGTTTCTGAACGATATAAAGTAAGCCTTCACTGCAACGTTCAGTATCGAATGAACCATATGTTATGAAATTATATCCAACAACTGGGTCAATCCAGAACAAAACTATTGGTATAAGACTTTTGTCTATGAGATATGCTGTAGTTCCATAGAATCTTACCGATATCAAAAGCTCAGGATTTCTTGTCAAAATTTTCTGACTAGAAGCATTTCTAACCCAGTCCTTTGCTCTCTTTCCAGATGGAGATAAAATGTCTGACAAAGAATATTTTTTGTATTTCTTTGAGTATCTTACGTTTAAATCACCAATTCTAACCACTTTGGTGTCATTGTCTATCTTTCTAACTGTTTCAAACTCAATGTTTAACATTTCTGTTCTTACATACAAGATAAAAAAAATAAAAAAAATAAAAATAACTTTATTTTTTCTATCTTAAGGAAATTCATGAAATTTGGTCATTTTTCAGCAAAAATATATTTTAGGGTAGAAGGTGACATCTCACCCGTTTTCTCACCTCTTTTCTCACCCAAGTTATTTTTAAAATTTTGTGAAAACTCAACGGTTTGACACATGCCCTAAAAATTATTTTACTCAGAATTTTGTTGCTGAATTCAATAAAAATATATTTTAGGTGAAGAGGTGAGATTTCACCTCTTTTTTCACCTAATTTTTCACCTCTTTTTTTCACAAGCGTTTTACATGAATTGTACGATGTATATTTGAAATCCTAAACAGTTTCGTAGCTTCTATTTCTTCTTTTAGTACATCGAATGTTTTAACGATACCGAAAGTTTCTTTATACTTCTTCTTGACGTCAGATAGAAGGAAATCTTCTGCTGTTGGATAGTTTTTGTTCAGAAATTCTAACATGTCCATTTTATTTTCTGCTGGCTTTTCTGCTTCTTTCTTTAAATCTGCATAGTCGTTTCTCATTCTTTCTATCTCTTTGACGGAGTAGTTATATTTCCTCATTGCTGCTTTACATTTAGAACATTGCGGGTTCATTTTAGCATTGTACATTGAAATTTGTCCTGCAAGTACAACTATAGCGTCAATGGTTTTCTTTAACTCAAAAGTTGCTGGTTTTATCTGTTCATTCCATACCTTACCTCTTTTATCTTTATCTCTTATCTGCCATACACATTCAGCAACTAACGAAACAAAGTTGTCGTAGGTCTTAAATTCTTCAGATTTATATATGTCAGAAACATTCTTATATACCATATCGCAGTCTTTGTCCATGACTTTGTGGTTGCAATGAAATCCTAGAAACTCATAGTTTACATTACGTATGAACTTCTTTATTTCTACTGAGTCGGTTGGTCTGACTTCTATTTCATCGAATTCAGGAATAGTGAGCTTTTGTTGTTGGATTTCAGGAAGTTTAGGTAGATGGTCAATAATGTCCTGCATTTCATAAAGATATTCTTCATTTGTTTCATCTTTCGCAGTGCAATCTAAATTACTTGTTAAAAGTTCTTGCTTTATCTTCTGGATTTCTGTTTCGAAAGTATATGAAGAAGGAATGAAGCTTTTCATTTCTACTAACATTGACGTAGGATTCATGACTAACGAGTTTGGTGAAGTTGTTGCTAACATGTTCTTACAATAAAAATAAAAAAAAATATTTTATAAAAAACTAAAATATATTTTTTATCTTAAGGAAATTCATGAAAATTCAACAGGTGAGAAAACAGGTGAGAAAACGGGTGAAATCTCACCTCTTCACCTAAAATATATTTTTGTCGAAAAAAATGGTTCATTTACTCACAATATTTTTGTACAAAACAACCCCAAGCTTTTAACCTCTCTTCTGCAGCTTCTAATGCTATCTTAGCGAGTTCATATTCTCTAAATTCTCTCTTTAAATCTTCTTGTTCCCATTGGTCTAGTTCGTATGGCGAGTCTCTATAACCAGAACATATCTCACGTTCATGTTCTATTTGTTTTTCATGCATTTTTCTAACTTCTTCTTCGAACAAAGGTTTAGCATTCTCTACTGTATCTTCAAGTTCTTCTTCATCTAATTTCTCATGAACTTTCTTGTCTATGGAGTCCATAATTTTTCCAACTGCTATACAATATTTTGGAGAGGCCCACATTGCTATATAGTTTACAAGTCTTGGGTCTACATACGTTCCTCTAACATGTTTGATTTCATCCGGAATTCCTGCATGAACTTTGTATAAAAAGCAACCGCCGGAATTCCGGCGGTTGGTATATTCTTCACAAAATGCCTCAAAATACTCTTCCCAGGACTTATTTTCCAACAACTTTCTAAAGTCTTTCCTAAACTGCTGACACATATTTGTTGCATTTACATAACCATCCATGTCTCTACGTAAGACTTCAATACCGTTGTAAGTGCCTTTTGTGAATGTTTCGCCATTAGATTTGTTCGTGAACGTTTTTGCTTCGACTGTCATTTCAGTTCTTACAATAAAAATAAAAAATATTTTTTGGTGGCTTAACCGTCGGACATTCGTTTGTGGCTTAACCGTCGGACATCCGTTTGTGGCTTAACCTCAAAACAAGCATTTTGTGAAGAATATACCAACCGCCGGAATTCCGCGGGTTGCTTTTTTTATACAAAATTCAAGAGTTTTGCGTGTTTTCTACGATGTTGTCAAAATGTCGTGTTGTCAGTAATTTTAAGAGAAGTTCATTTGACCGAGGCACATAGGCACATAGGCACACCTAAAAAAACATCTAACCAAAACTCATTTTTCAATACTTTTTCAGCACTTTTCCGTAGTTATATATGAAAGACAATTCGAGATAAAAGTCATAGTACAATGGAATAATATGTTGCACACCATTTGTTGTGAACCAAACTTGAAAGTCAGAGAAACTGTTACTAGGTGGTTCGTAGAATTTAGAAGCAAAGTCATAAAAGTCCTTACCAATACATAGAAAACTATTGTTGCTTGAACTGAAACTTGCATGACACATAACATTTTGAGGGTCAAACACGTTTTTATAAACTGTCAAATCTGCTGGTGGAAGTATAAATTTAAATGGACCATCTGGTGGTAATGGTTCGTTCTGGTTTAGTAACCGAAGAAATTGTGCCCAAGAACGTTTGTCTACTTCCCAAAATAAAAACTGTGTATCTCTTGGAGGGTTAATTTCAATCTTTTGAAATGAAACGGTGGAATTCATCTTGTTGTATTCTAGTTTCAGATAGTATGTTCCATTTAGTAAAGAGTCGTATTTTTCTTGAAATTCCCAATAGTATTTGTTCATTTGAGTTTGAAAGTCATTTAGAGTCTTCTCAAGGTTTTCGTCTGAACGAATTGTAAAGATTCTCATTTCATCAAATTTGTCTATTAGACCATCAGAACCTCTATACTGCCCATGAAAATATACTGCGAACATAAAAGCGTTCGTTCTTTTTGAAAACAAAACTCTTCTAAATCCTATTGCCTTTGCATCTGAAGGACTTTGAAGCCAACGAATTGGATAGTCAAACCTGTAAGTACGGGATGAAATTTCTTCATCTGAAATATTTCTACCGGCATTTGTAAAGATATAGTCTAACGGTTTTGTATCTGCTACTTTTGTTCTTTGTTTTTCAACCTGAAACATTTAATATATGTAAAAATATACTGTTTTAAAATAGTATGCCATATAGCTTCTTGAATTTGTTAAGAAGTATTCGAACGCGTTTTCCATCTGTATCTCTAGCGTTTACATGAGCATAGCCCGCCTTAGTAAAATATACTTGTAATTTCCTATAGTTTACGCCGGTATAAAAGTAGAAAGAGTCTTGTTCTTCGCTATAGTAGTAAAACTCAAACGTATGCTTACCATAGTCTCTAATTTCAATTGCTTCATCTTCTAGTTCGTCGACAAATTCGAATACAATATCTCCAAATTTGCTTATGTTCTTATTGTTTTCAGAACGAGTGACCCAACGCAAGTTTTTAAGTCTATTGTCGTTTCTTATATGGTTTATATGGTCCACACACGGTAAATTGTTAGGGTTCGGTATAAAATGAGTTGCAATGACGACATGTTTAAGATAGTGTTTTCCACTCATCTTCATAATAGCATATCCGTCATTTCGCTCCCATTCGCTTAAAACTCTTTTTGTCTCTTTCTTCCTTATTTCAAAAGGCTCAGAACAGTGAATTTCATATTTCTCATCTAACAAACAAGTTTCCCAACGGTCTACTCCAACAAACTCAACGTACATTTCAAATAAAATAAAAAAATATATTTTTTAAAAAATGTTTTATTTTAAATGGTATGCCATTTCATACTCTTCATCTAACAAACAAGTTTCCCAACGGTCTACTCCAACAAACTCAGCGTACATTTCAAATAAAATAAAAAAATATTTTTTTTTAAAAATATACTGTTTTTTTTACTTTACGTAACCACCTGCTACCAAAAGTCTTTGACGCCAACCCATACCAGCTAATGAAGGTTGACTTGGTTTAGTTTGGAAACTAAACTTTGGTTTTGGTTTATCTTCAGTTTTTGGCTCCCCTTCTTCTATCGGTCTTTCGTCACTTTTCGGTTCACTCTGACTTTACTTCACTTGCAGGTATGTTGTTGTTCGTCAACATCTTCATAAATATCATATGCCATCTGTTTCTGTTTTCCTTTCACTTTTTGTGTTTGTTGTAAAGTTTAGAATATTTTCGAACTCTAAGTCAATGAGATGTTCTATAATGAACTGTTCGTCGGTAAAATATACTTTTCCATTCTGTTGTCTTTTAACTCTTCAGACTTCAATATTTTATTTGTGAGAGTCTGTTTCTTTTTTGAGATACTAGCCGTTCCATTTCTATGAAAAGTGACTTTATAGTTAGGGTTTGTATTTCCAGACCTGGACTTTCTATTATTGAATTTTTCTCTTCATCTGTAAGTTCTTTGACAGGTTTTGACAATGGTTCTGAACTTTTTGTTTGTGGTGTCAAATCTACCGTTTCAACTTCTTCGGTCATTTCATCTCAGTAAAAAATTTTAGTTTTGGTTTGTTTTCAACTGGTTGTTGTTTAAGGTTTTTTAAGTCGGTCTAAAACTTCCTGAGGTATAGGAAGAACTTGACAAACACGTGTTGTGTAACTGCTGGAAGTCGACAAATCCATCTTGAACCCATTTGTCTCAATGCTGTATTGTTCATTTCATCTCAGTAAAAAACTTTACATTCCCCACGTTTGAGGCGGTTGAGGTTGGTTATTGTTTACCCATTGTTGTGCATGGTTATATCCTCTGTTAAAGAATCTTTCACCTTGGTCCATATAGTGCCCTGCTTGGTTATAGTAGTCATTTGCTTTGTTATAGTAGTTTCCTGCTTGTCTTCCTACATTGTCCATCCATCCTTGAACTTTTCCTCTTGTTTCAGGATTTGGAATAAGATTTGTTGCATCTCGTGCTACATCCCAACCTTTCTGTACAGTTTGTATAATAGGTTGTGCTTTCTCTTTCAGTATACCTAATGTACTCAAAATCTTCCTTCCAATTCCAAATGCACCTCTGGCTATTGTTCCCACTGCGGGCAAAAATCTGGATGCAACTCCTGCTAATGCGCCAAATAAACCCATTTCTTATGGGGTAAAAATGACGAATCCAAACAAGGACCCGTATGTTTCTAAAGCAACAAAGAAAGCACTCATGGTAAAAATCTTTAGTTCAACACCAAATGCTTGGTTTATGGATATCTTGGAAAACATTCCGAGAGTTAGAACAGATGGACCACCATACTGGTTAATATTTGTCGGTCAAAACACAAGATACTGTGAAGCCATACCATTACAGTCCAAAAATATTTTAGATGTGAAAACTGCTTTGACAATATTCGTTGACAAATACCATCCAACAAAACTGACATCTGACTGTGAAAGTTCTTTCAAATCAGACGATATTAAAAACTATCTGCGTTCAAAAAATGTAAACCAATATTTCATTGTCGACCAAAACCATTCTGCTCTTGGTGTCATTGACAGTTGTATAAAAATCTTAAGAGACTTAAACCAACCACAAGGTGGTGAGGTAGATGAAATGTCATATGACGACAAGTATAGACACTTCTCCATGGCAAAGATGAGACAAGTTTTAAATATTTACAATACCCGTAAACAAAAAGGTTTGGGAAACCACTCCCTGAAGAAATGAAAAACAACCCGACTTAGAGAAAGACTATATATTTAATAGTTTAGTCAAAAGAGACAAACAAGAAAGAATGCCAGGCTTCAAACTTAAGAAAGGTGACAAAGTAAAAATAGAAATACCTAAACGCGACCCATATGAAAATACTATTGACTATGACAACAATGGGAACTCGACAGGTACTCGCATTCGTGTTCGTAAAAATAGAAGAAAGTATACAAGAGAATATTATGAAGTTTTAGGCAAACATGGCAAAATGTACACACTGCAAGCAGAAGATAAAACTACTATTGTCAGACCTCGTTTCAAACTTGTCAAAGTTCAAGGTGGTATACTTTCAAAGACAGTTCCTAACAAATATAAGACAACTCCTGACGAATATGCTAAAGAAGTTGAAAATGACGACTAAGCAATTCTATACCATGCGTAAACTGTCATGTAAGGTGGCATGTAGTCTTTACTTTGTCCCGTTGTTTGTGTATACCCTGAAACGCGATGTGTATGGTTTCCTTCTCCCTGTGTGCTACCCCAGAAACAATTTATAGCAAACTGAACGTCGTCTTTAACATCATATCCTTTACCTTTTTTCATTGCTGACCAATCCCAAAATCTATGCTTATGCCAACCTGCTTCAGATGTACTTAAATCTATGTAGTGACTGTGCGCAGGTAAATTTGCACCTGAAATCGTTTTACTTCCACCTGTTTCCTTTGAAGAGTTTGCACAATACAAAAACCTGTCGACTATTTGAGTCCAAGTTCCAAACCAAGTACTACTTCTGGTTTGGTAGAGTTCATTGACGTGTAAATAGAACCTATAGGATATACTGTTTGAAGTATTTCTGTCTTTAACGTTTGAAGCTCTGTTTTGTCAGCTTTTTTATCATATAAATCTTGAGCAGTGAATTTAACATTGTTTTCATCCTCCATGACATAGACATTTCTACATCTAGTGTATTTCATCGTTGTTATGTCATCCTCCGATGTTAAACCTTGTGGAAAGTTAGGAGGTTTCCAATTTAATACATCCCCACCAGTTTCTTCAACCGTTCCTTCAATATTTTCTATACCAACAGTTGCGAAGAAATCGTGTGTATGGTTCTTATCTGCCTTCTTTTCAAGGCTAACGTTTAAGTCTGTTATTTCAGAAGATGTATGTGTATGTCCAACGTCACTTTTCCTGTTTAAGGTTTCTTGTAAGTTTGTAATATTTGCAATGGTATGTGTATGTCCAACGTCACTTTTCCTGTTTAAGGTTTCTTGTAAGTTTGTAATATTTGCAATGGTATGTGTATGTCCAACGTCACTTTTCCTGTTTAAGGTTTCTTGTAAGTTTGTAATATTTGCAATGGTATGTGTATGAGTCTTTTTAGAATATTCTTTGTCAGCTCTTGTCACTTCACTTGACATTTTATTGTCAACATATGTTTTGTCCGCTAGTTCAGGATGAGTATGTTCTTTCGTTGCATATGTTGCATCTGCTCTGTCATGTTCTTCTTGAACTTTTTCAATGACATACTCTTTGTCAGCTTTGTTGTCAACATCTGCTTTCAAAAGAAGTTCTTTTATAGGCTTCTCGTTTAAAGTTCCTTTTGTTGGATTTACACAAACAGTATGGTTCTTACTGTCTTGAAACAGAAACTCGTCTGTCAATGGGTTTATCGTCAGTTTTAAGTTTCCTTCTTTCAATGACTCAGATATCTTAGAATAGTTTGAAAAGTTTGTTGTGTTCTTATTTAGAGCTTGCAAAATGAGTTGTCGGTTGTGTTGTATTTCTCTCATAGACGCTGTTTCTTTCGACATTTTTATTCTAGATAAAATATGCTTTCAATAGAAAAAGAAAATTCTAGAGTTGCTACAACTAAACCATTAGATGAACTTTTTACGAATGTCGGTCAAAAGTTTGAGACAGAGACCGTAAAGCATGAAGGCTATCGTTTTGACTACCCGTTAAGATGGCTAAGAGACCCATCCGTCACAAAAGCTATTGGCTTTCGTAGAATGAAATTCATTTCAGAAGCCATACATGGTTTCCCATTTACGGTCGCTTTTGAAATTCGATACTATAACAAAGAGAAACGTACGTATGAGAAATTTGAACAGGGAAAACTTTTACAAGTTAGTTTGCTTGTAAACTTAGAAAACAACTCTTCAAGCTTTTCAAGAAAAAATAAACGATATCTATCTCGAATATGCAAAACAGTACAACATTGACGAAGGAGAGTACCATCTCGATATTTTATATGACAGGAAAAATGCAACTGTTAAAATCGATAGAATAGAAGACCTTGGAGAAGACGTTTATATTTCTACAAAATATAACAACTTGGCATGGTTATAGATTTTTGAGGATGTTAAATCAGCCTGCAGAATATCCAGTACACCCGAACTTTTATGAAGTCGAAAACCCTAATGGAACATATGAAAATGTTTTCGACTCAGATGCTATTATAGTTCATGCTTCATTTTCTGGCGCCCAAAACTCTTTTATGCTTGGCAAATGACTTTTACGAAAACCTACAAAGCTATATGAACCACCGAGTGGAAGTATTTCAGACTTTCAAGTATGGTTTACAACAGATGGAAGAAAGAGAATAGTTCCATTATACCATGCGTTTTACTTAGAACTTAGTCTCATATACAACTACTATCGAACGGTAAAAATATAATTTTAATACGGTTGAGGTGTTGGATTTGGTTGCCAACTAGACTGTGGTGCAGGTTCAGGCTGTTGTATAACAGGAGCTTGCTCTTCTGGTTCAGGGTCTTTAGGTATAATACCAACGAACTGACCTACTCTTTTACCAATATTTTTGACTCCGTTCCAAATTCCTCTTCCTACGGTTTTTATTCCATTCCATATACCTCTTCCAACATTTCGAAAGAAGTTTCCAATACTACTGAAGAAACCCATTTTACTATATGTAAAAATCTAATGTCCACCTAGTCTCTTACGTTTCCTTCTGAGTTCCATAGCATTTTTTAACTGGAGCTCATACATTCTATTTCTCCTCTGGTAGAAAACATACTCTGGGTCAACTCCTGTGTTCGCGTCATCTGCATAGAGTTGTTTATATCCCACTTCAGGGTTTGTATAAAACTCTTTCCATCTCATATTTGCATACCATGGTGGCAAACCTAACGCAGCGTCATTTGACATGGCAGTTTGCATTTGTACATCTGTTGGCACTTGACCATAGTTTGCCATTGCAGTTTGTATTCTAACTTCATTTGGAATATTCTCTGGGTTTGGTTGTCCAGGTTGCTGTGCATTCGCTAAGTTCTGTGCGTCCATTTAATATTAGATAAAAATATCTCTTACGAGTACATATACTGAACATTTGCAGGCATTGGTTCATCTTCATATTCTCTGTACTTTTCTGCCACGTCAAATAAATAAATGACACAATGGAAAAAACCTAAAACAAGTAGTCTATTTCAAACCACATTTACTTACTAATAAAATTTCTTTGTTATGACACTTTCTCCAGTTTATGGGACCTCTCTCATATTCTATCTTGTCATATCTAAACTCATAGTCATGTATGTCCTCTAACCATCTCATAACGGTTTCCAAACCACTTTTATCGGATGTAAAGTAAAAGCATGGATGGTTATGTAAAACGTCTAAAGTTTCTAAAGAGTCTCTCAAAGTCCAGTCTGCTTGGTATTGAAAATCGTATGTGTTAAAGAACGGCGGGTCTACTATAAAGAAAACATTTTCCTTGTTTTTATATTTTTCATACAACTCTGTCCAACGACATCTCACAAACTCTATACCCTCAGTATATTTTTCTATGTCCTCTTTGAAAACATTTGTATAGTTAAGATATAAAACGTTTGACATAAGTGTTTCAATGTCATGAACTCTTATAGAACCACTATATAATAGTCTAGAAGATATACTATCCCAGTCAATATACTCTGCTTTTTTCAAAACCTCTCTTACAATATTTTTCTTATCTAATGGTATACGTTCCATCTTACCTATAGGTATCTTTTCTTTTAACTCTTTCAATATTTTGTTAGTGTCTGGTATATGTTTGAGACGGTTCATATAGTTGTCGAAGTCATTGCATATAATCTCTGAGTCAGGAAATACAGTATGGCACAAATGAGATATATAGAAACTTCCACCGAACAAATCTACAAATGTTAGACCATTCGGTAGTTTCTTAAGTTCTCTCAATAGAATATCTTTACATCTACTCTTATTTCCAAAGAAGGGTAACGGTGGTTTTGTAAAATTCATTTTATATACAATAAAAATGTTTTTTCCCTGAAAAGTGACAGAAAAGTGACAAAACATGAAAACATATATATTTTGTGAAAAGCTCCTGGAAGACCCGTATATAAGAACTTCAGATGGAACACATACTTTTTCAGTAAGGACATATGAGGTGAGATGTCACCTGTTTTCTCACCTCATTTCTCACCCGTTGAATTTTCATGAATTTCTTCGTAAAGACTTTATTGTGACTTCTTCGTAAAGACTTTGTCAAGACTTCTTCGTAAAGACTTTGTTAAGACTTCTTCGTAAATGACCAAAAATATATTTTAGGTGAAGAGGTGAGATTTCACCTCTTTTTTCACCTCATTTCTCACCTCTTGAATTTTCATGAATTTCTTCGTAAAGACTTTGTTAAGACTTCTTCATCTAATTTCTCATGAACTTTCTTGTCTATGTTTTGTCAAGATTTCATCGTAAAGACTTTGTTGAGATTTCTTCGTAAATGACCCTAGTAGTATATTTTTGGTGTAAATTTCATGAAAATTCAAGAGGGTGAAAAATTAGGTGAAAAAACAGGTGAAATCTCACCTCTTCACCTAAAATATATTTTTGGTGTAAAATTCAAGAGGGTGAAAAATTAGGTGAAAAAACAGGTGAAATCTCACCTCTTCACCTAAAATATATTTTTGGTGTAAATTTCATGAAAATTCAAGAGGTGAGAAATGAGGTGAAAAAACAGGTGAAATCTCACCTCTTCACCTAAAATATATTTTTGGTGTAAATTTCATGAAAATTCAAGAGGTGAGAAATGAGGTGAAAAAACAGGTGAAATCTCACCTCTTCACCTAAACATTATTTTTGTCTGATTTTACGAAGAAGTCTTGACAAAACATTTACGAAGAAGTCTTGACAAAACATTTACGAAGAAGAAGTCTTGACAAAACATTTACGAAGAAGTCTTGACAAAACATTTACGAAGAAGTCTTGACAAAACATTTACGAAGAAGTCTTGACAAAACATTTACGAAGAAGTCTTGACAAAACATTTACGAAGAAGAAGTCTTGACAAAACATTTACGAAGAAGAAGTCTTGACAAAACATTTACGAAGAAGTCTTGACAAAACATTTACGAAGAAGAAGTCTTGACAAAACATGAAAACATATATAATTTGTGAAAAGTGAAACATTATATAATGTTTTCGACCAAGAAGACTAACAATTTTCCGAATAAAAACTTCATTTATACTAAACATCTTCGGGGCTAGAAGGGGCGCAGCCCCTGGAAGCCCCACTACCTTTTTTTTTTTTTTTTTTTTTATATCTCTTACATTTTCTATACCCACATCACTATTCATTGCTATTCCTATCTTTTTCATTTTTGTTTGTTTCTCATAATTTCTCAAAAAACATGATAACTTGATATTTGTAAATATCATACTTTATAACGTAAATAAGAACTTGACCTATTAAGAAAAGCAGTAATGAAAAGAAAATCTGAAATTCATAAAAATTACAAGTTTCTGATGACAATTAGCTTAATTAAACCAGGTACAAGATTATATAATTGTATTTTCTATCCAATTATCCATATAATATCTTATCCAGAAAAAATAACTTGATCAATACCAAATGATTTTTTAACTAGTAAATAAAGTATTTTCTTTACACACACATTGTATATCATAGTTTTTTTTTGGTTTCGCAAAACATCCAAAAACAAATATGCTATAAAAGTGACAATTTTAGCAAAACGAAACCCTTAAGCAAAATTAATTTATTAATATGTTTGCAGTGAATTCGTTTTTTGAAATCGGATTTTATCGTACTCAATTTAATTTTTTCACACGCCTCAAATTTCTGTAAAGATGGATTTAGATTTGTTATTAGATTAGAAATCTTGAACCCCTTCGAGGGTAAGAAGCTAACTTTAAAATTCTCTATATTTGTTCAAATTCATTATTCGCTAGTAATATAGGCTTGTATTCTATAAATAAAAAAAAAAAAAAAAAAAAAAAAAAGGTAGTGGGGCTTCCAGGGCTGCGCCCCTCTAGCCCCTGAAGATGTTTAGTATAAAATGCAGTTTATATAAAATGAGGTTTTTTTTGGGTAAAGGGGGCTTCCCAGGCACTTCGTGCCTTCTAGCCCATAAAATTTTTGAAAGTCGTTGTCGTTGACTTTTCGGTAAAAAAAATAGTATAACTATGTCCGGACAAGTAAGGGTCTATCGTCGCTACAGAAAAGTTACGGGCGTTCCAAGAAATATACTTTGAGAGACTCTTTAGAAACCTTAGACGTTTTACATAACCATCCATGTTTTTACTTTACATCCGATAAAAGTGGTTTGGAAAGTGTCATGAGATGGTTAGAGGACATACATGACTGTGAGTTTTATTTACGATAAGATAGAATATGAGAGAGGTCCTATAAACCGGAGAAAGTGTCATACAAACATCTGTCAAAAACCGCTTTTTAACTTCACTTAAAATGCCACGTAAGCTACGTAAGAATATACGTAAGAGGAAGAGAGCATTGAAACATCCAATAGTAAGACTGACACCACAACAACAGTTGCAACAACAAATGCTGAATGACCCCACTATGTTGCAACAAATGTCAAGCAATCCTATGCTTTTAAACCGAGTTATTGGTGCACAGAGTGGAGGTTTAAGAGCGGCACTTTTAGCGAAAATGGCAGGCTATGGTGGAGCTGCAGACGGAACAGCCTATAACCCTCAAAGTCAAATGAATTTGAGTTCACTCAAAAATCAAATAACAGATGTCAAAAAGTCAAACATAGACATACAGAAGCAAATAAGTGAAAACGAAAAGAAACTAGAATATGACAGACACACAAAGAAACTCAATGAGTTAAACGTAGAGAAAAAGAAGAAAGAAGAACAACTGAAAGAACTAAGTACAGAGCAATATGCGAAAAAAGTGTCAGAAAAAGCAACAGAAGTAGCAAAAATGGAACAAGATGTCATAAATTTGAAAAACCATACTACTCAATATAAAGTACTGAAAGATGAAGAAATAAAACAAAAAGCCCTGAAGACATATATGGATAGCGATGAGTATAAAAAAGAAGTTGAAGTAAATGTAAAGGCAGAAAAACTTTTACAGTTGCAAAACCAAACCGTACAGTATGAAAACTTAGCACAAGAAAGTAAAAATAACGACGCGGCTATGCAAAAGGCAATGAAAAGCGCAGAATATATAAAAGCTAACAATGACTGGTTAGATGCCCAAGCCAACGCTAAAGCAGCCCAGCTTATAGGGTCGATAAGGACAAAAATACAAGCGGATGAAGACAGTTCAAATGAAGCTTTAATGAATGCTGACTTTAAGAACGCCTTCGAAGCTCTTCATAGTAAGGTGAAACAAGTGAACGACTTCTCATCTGGAAAGAAACTGAAGTCTGAAGGTTTCGACAAAGAGTTAAAAGAAGTAGCACAAAATATGACGAAAATAACAGATGCAGCAACGAGACAGGTAGTTCAAAGTGCCTATGACGCCGTTAGAGCAACTGTTGTGAAAAGTCAAGAAAAAGAGTTACAACAGACCAAAACAGACCTAGTAAATGCTTTCTTAAAAACGAAAAGTCAGGTAGGACATTACGCTGCAGATGGAACATATGTGCCAGCTGGTGGAACTTATATACCACCAAACCCTCCAAGAGAAGCACCTGCACCAGGACTACCTAAAACATTTACATCGTCACATGGACACAGACACAGGCATGCACCAAAACCAGCACAACAACCAACACAACAACCAACACAACAACCAACAGTTCAAAATCCAGCACAACAACCAACACAACAACCAACACAACAACCAACAGTTCAAAATCCAGCACAACAACCAACAGTTCAAAACCCTGCACAACAACAACCACAAACAGAGCAAGGACATAAAAGAAGTAGAGAACAAGGAAACCAAGAATTCTTAAAAATGCTTAAAGAAGAGTATGGTTACTCAGATACTATTGACTTTAGTGACAGATATAAAGAAGCTATTAGAAAGTTCAATGAAGGAAATTCTGACCCGAACCTATTTAGCTTTATGACTCAGCACCAAATGGGATATAATTTCAAACCTGGAAAATACAAGCTCGCTAAGGGATATGATTTAATAGCATATCATCCAAATGACATGACTGAATTTACTCCGAGATATTTGATGTCAGAGCTAAATGACAATTCAACTCCCGTCATGAAACGCGTAAAAAATAGAGACGGAACGAAAGAAGAAAGGTTTATGAGTCCGGATGACTTAGATAGGGAACTTGTTAAAAACGGTCTCGGAATATATGAAATGCCAGCAGATGAGGTACAAGAAACTCCACAGGAAGAAATAGTTCAGATACAACCAGACATGGATGAAATAGTTCAGCAACAACAGCTAGAAGAGCCTGAAGGAAACGAACAAGTCCCTCCTTTGGAAACTAACTTCACAGAACTAGATGAAGATTTGGAACAGCCGAAAAATCTTGACCCTCAACAAGAGTATGAGGTGAATATGGAATCTTTCCAAGAGTCTAAGAAAGATTCGGCTGACATAGTAGAAGAATATCGAAAAATGTTTGCCGACATACAAAAGACTCCAACACCAGATGAAAATATTCAGCATAGAATGGAAGTACTGAAAGAAAATGTACACAAATACAACAACCCTTTTTACTTACGAGCATTTAACGTTCAATCTTCGGATGAACTCGGTGAAAATAAAAGGTTAAATTTCAAGAAAACATATAGAAATGAAACATTGTTTAAAGTTCATTCAGAACCTAACCAAGATGGAAACAAACCTACTTTTGTTTCTGCAGACGATGGAACTACAATGAGATGGGGTCATAAAGCTAATCCGAATAGGTGGTTCATAAACTTACAACCACAATTCCAAGAAGTTGTAGACGCAATGGAAGTCAATGGTGAACCAGATATAGCTGGTATTTTCAGCGCGGCTTTAATGCCATTGAAAGATATGAAAGATGCAGATATTTTGAACCAGTATGAAATGAACATGGCTGATGGAAATATAACACCTGACGTTCTAGAACATTTATCTCAAAGAACTACACAGAACCATAAAGATGGTATATTTGGTGAAGAGTTTAGAAAGAAAGTTAGGGAGGGAGAAGGAAGAGAACCTATTGTACATGACCTTGCAAACGAAAGTTTACAAAATGTCATAAAAACTTACTTTGCAGACGATGAACTGAGAAGGGATGAATATTTAAGAAAACTCAAATGGACAGTACCAAATGAAATGTTAGTATTGAAAAACATGTTCCTTGACAAAATAAAACCAACTACAGAAATAAATGACGCAAGACTGAAAGATTGGGTAGAAGCTTTCCCATTCACAAAGGATATTGTTGGTAACATGGAAAGAAAACCAGAATGGCTACAAAAACATATATTTGGAAACGAGCTTATTCCATATGGACAGGCACTGTTTGAAGAGCTTGAACCGGAAACTCAGAAAAGAGTCATGCAAACAATACGCGAAGACTCAAATACAAACTATGACAAACTCTTTCTAGGATATAGGTTACCTGAGATGGGCGACCCGAGCCCAAAGGCAAAAAGGACATGGGAAATTTACAACATACTAGGTGAACATGAGGCAAAGATGCAACAACTTGAAGCAGAGGGCAAGTTACCAAAAGCGACACCAAAGAAGAAGAGAAGAGTAGAACAAAGTGAAAGTAGTGAAGAAGTAACTTCATCTAGTGAAAGTAGTGGCAATGAAGGAAAAAGAAGAGTTAAAAACTCAGTCAGGAAGAAAGTAAAGCTTGGTCCACGTGGGTTCTATTATGGCATATAAATCCAACTATTCTATATTTTTACCCATATGAAATGTACGCCGCTCAGAATATAACGCCAACAGTTTTGGATGCCATGAATGGAAATGTTTCCGAATGGTATAACGAATGCGACAATGCCATTAGAAGGTCAGAAATAGTTCCTGGAACTTACGAATATACAACTGCTGTTTCTTATGGAAACGTAGGTGAGTTTGGAGAAGGTTCTTCAACAACAGTAGATATTGCTTGCGACAGGTTTCATATAATTTCTATTGACAACTCTTTCTTATACGTGGAACAAGACATTGAAATAAAACCTTCTGCCAAGTTGTCTGACAAGAAAGGTTGCAATGGAATTTTCTATGTCGGATACCAATATGCTCCAGAAGTTTTCATGGATATAAGATATATTCTAACTCTGACTTAGTTCAAACAGTAACATGGGCAAACTATGAATGGTTCGCTTTGAAAACTCAGTACAACCACAAGCTAGAGAACAAACAGACCAGTATGCAACTATTGAGAAAATAAGAAGACTTGACCCTAACGTTCCAGGAGTTTATGTTAACCTTTCTGGTTCAGATGGAACTGCTGCCACTAAAGTAAAACTGAAACTTAGAGTTCCTTTGTCATCTTTCCTCATCTTCAGGTTTTTAAGATACTTGCCAAACTGGGCAGGAAAAATTTCTATCGAACTTACTCCAAGCAAAAATAACTTAGTCATTGCACCAACACAAGACCCATTCACTCTTACTGTAGCTGGAACTGGTGGAGCCAAGTTCTGTGACTTTTGCAAAGACAAAGTTGACTTAGACTTTGGTTTCTCAAACCTCAACACTGAAGTAAACTATTATTTCAATGCTGCTGGAACTGCTTGGGACCCAGTTAAGTTCACATGCGAAAAGTTTGAATGCAAGAGAATAGAAAGCAGACTTGCAGTCTATATGTTGGACCCAGATATTTCAAATGCTTTAGCTGCCAAATATATTGCAGTTCCACTTATGTTCCCTATACACCAAATATCTGTCAAAGACTTTGCAGGTGAAGTTTGGAAACCAAAGTGCTGACCCAGGTGCAAGAACAGATATTGCTTTAACAACTGCAATGAAACATGCAGATACTCTGTTTGTACTGTTCAGACGAACTATAAATGACTATTCTTGTTTCTACAACCCTGGTATTAAATATCATATAAACATAGATGGCAAATATTATCCAAGAGAAGAATATTCTACAGTTGAGGATATAAGGTCATACAACTTGACATTAGATGCTATGAACTTTAACAACAACTTCACAACAACCATTAACCCTGAAATGCAAAGTTCTATTATGCCATATGTGAAAGTATGGACTCATACAGGAGGTCAAAAAACTCAAATATACAAATGGAGACCGTTCAAAACTTTGGCTTGGCATTCCATTTGCTGACTCAGAAGACTTTATGGGTGGTATTTCAACTGTTGGTACAGTTCAAATACAATATACTGGTGACAGAAGACGGTCCAGATGAATTGAAAGCAAAGCAGTTTACAAAACCAATAGCACTTTTCACAGAAGATGCTCTTTTGAAGATTCGTTCGATGAAACCTGCTGGGGCTCCTCAGATTGTATAACGACAGCTTCCATCGAGCAGATTTTGGCAGCAGGTCAGTAAAGTTGTTCTTGAACTGACTTCTCTCCGTCAAATATTGACAGTACGCCAGTTTTGATATAATATTGTAATTATAAACTTTCCTTTAGAAATATCGGTCAGTTTTGTTTGTTATATTTTTGTCTGCTTCAAGAACTTTCACCATTTCAGTTATACCAACTTTCTTTGCTTTATGAAAATATTTTGGTTCAGCAAAGACTGCTTTCTATAACATTTTCCATTGTTTGTGTATAAAGAACTACTCTGTCAATTGAACTTGTACTGTTTGTGTGTGTAAACTTTGTTTTGCTTCAATTCGAAGAGATACTCAAATACGTCCATCTTTTTATTCTTAGTAAAATGTCATTTCCGAAAAATAGAAGCGTAAGTGTTTCAAAAGGTTTAATGGCGATGGCAGATGTGAAGTTAAATTCACCAACTCAAACAAACAGTCAAAGTGTTGTTGTCAATGTCAAAGACAGAGATGTTGAAGTGGGGAAACCATACGAAGACGAAGATGGTATAACAATAGTTCCTGTAAAAGAACAACCAACATATCCTGAAGTTAGCAGAGACTTAAGTTCTGTTGCAGATATTCGAAATGACTACCAACAACTTAAAGACAAACTTAAAACTCAGGAGAAGATTGTCAAGCTTTGGGTATAATGTAAACTTGGTCGAACACAACCCTGTAAAAGTGAACTCATATGTCATTGCACCTCATGAAGTTTTGAAAGAACTATTGAAACTTTTGACAGAGGCAGACGATATAAACATCAAAGAAATAGAACCCGACATTGCTTGCTGTGGTGTTTCATATAATGTCATTGACAAGATATACGTTATGAAAGGAGGTGAAACGTTGAACTTAAAATATAGTTTCCCAGACGTCATAAAAATATTTGACGACCACAACATTTCATTAAAGTTTGTTTGCTAAGTAAATGGCAGAAGACATAGTGGTTTATACTATTACGACTAAAAACCCTGAGTCATATAATTCTATAACAACAAACTTACAAAGTCCTCAAGGACGATATTGTAAACTGACCTTAAACACGATGACGACTAAAGCCTGTTTTGCTCTTTTGACACCAGAAGATTTTATTGTTGTGAATGGTAAAAAATACTCCTTTGAAGATACTTACTCAGATATACCACCAACAGGTTTGTTGACTTATTTAATACTTTAAGGACGGATGTAACATGTGCTGCAACTAGAGCAGGTTTCATTATGTTTGGATGTCCGACTGAGTTTAGTATAAACGATATGAGCTATAATACAAAACTTATATCTGGTTTTTACTACCAACAGTTTCCTATAACAGGAAAAGGTGTCATACAAGGTCTATCTGTTCCATTGACTTTAAGCACACCTATTTTATATATTGTTTCAAACTTAGGTTCAAAGTGCTATTCGAATGTCGACAGAAACTACTATGACCAAAAGATACTCATGCGTATAAACAACACTTTCTCTGCTGGTTTGCCTATTGTTCATTCGAATGCAGAGTTTTCAGCTTTAGTAAACTCAAACACTTTAGCAAACATAAACTTAACCTTAGTTGACGCAAACTTTGTTCCTGTAAAACTTTTATGTCCTATGTATTTGTCAATGACGGCAGAAAGTTTCGAATTGGAAGATGCAACTGGTGAAAGTATTGTACTACAAGAACAACTTCAACAACAAATAGCTCAAGAACAACAAATGCAACAAATAGCTCAAGAACAACAAAGTCAAGAATAAAAAAAATATTTTTTTTTATTTTTATAAAAATGTACAGAATAGACGTTTCAGATTTTTATGACTTCCAAGCGTTCAGAAATATGTGTCCATTTAGAGACTATAACAAAGCAATCGAGAATTTGAAACGTTTAGTCATTTATGTTGACTCTGCCCCAGAATGTTATGTCATGAAAGAATGGGATGTAGTCTTTAACAAACCTAAAGCGACAATAGTTTCAGAACAAGAATGTAAACAGAAACTTAAGAAAATAAAAGTCGTACAAGTTGGTATGAAGATGTTAGATGCTTGGGATATCTTATTGTCAAAACTTGAAGATTTTCAGTTCGTGTATAAGTTCTATACACCTTCTCCAAACTTCTATTCTATCTTCACTGGATATAAATACGAACAAGTAGAATGGAAAGAAAATGTTATAGAAGCTTGGTTAGACCATGTCAAAGAAATTATATGCAATGGAAACGAAAGAGTCTATGAGTATATCTTATGTTGGTTTGCAAACATCTTACAACATCCAAGTGCTAAAAATGAAACTGCTCTCATCATAATTGGAAAACAAGGAACAGGTAAGAACACTTTCTTTACAGATATCTTATGCAAACTGTTAGAGGCTTCGAATCCGAATATGACAAAACTTAGAAAACATCTGCGGTAAATTTAACTCTTCAATAGAGAATATGAAACTTATAGTATGTAACGAACTTCAAAGTATAGATACAACAAAAGTTTTGAACTCAGATGCTTTGAAGAGTCTTATAACAGACAAAGTTGGAGTTGTTGAAAGAAAATATAAAGACCAAAGAGTTTGTGAAAATGTTGCAAATTTCATTATGGTTTCAAACAACGCCGTTCCGATGAAGTTAGAAAGTTCTGACAGAAGATATGTAGTTGTCAGAACGTCAGAAGCTCATATGCAAGATACAGAATATTTTGACGACTTAGCAGAAACTTTGACATCTGACTTTTACAACCACTTGTTCTCATATTTCATGACATTAGATATTTCTAAGTTCAATCCAAGACAAATTCCACATACCGAAGAGAGACAAACATTGTTAGAAGCAAACAAGAGTGTATATGAACTGTTCATAGATGAAACTGACTTTGAGTGTTTAGATGAAAGGTCATTGTACGATTCGTATAAACAGTATTGTCAAGAGTATGGTTATATGACAGCGTCTAAACGAACATTCTTGGCAAATGTCAAAAGTCTTTTAGACGTACAGAATGGTGTATATACAAAGAAAAATTTTTCTGAGTAAATTTTAAAAAAAATATTTTTTATCCGATAGAAAAGATGACGAAATTCATCTCAGTCAACAAGTACATGTCAGGACTTAAAGAAGAACTAGACCCATTCACATATTTGAATGTTTACTTCTACCATTTTGAAAAGTCTTCATTCAGCAAAGTTTGGAACATCGAACCAGTTAAGTTTGCTATTGTGACTAAAAATGGTGCGAAATTTGAAGACTTAGACATAGAAGGTTTGTTAACAGTCAAAGAAAGTTTGACAGAAGGTTTCAACCTTAAAGAAGGCAAAGCATACAAACTTGTTATACCTTATGAACCAAAGAAAGCAGACGACTATGAATATTATGAGTCTAAGATAGTTGAAGTTCAAGGTAAATTGGGTAAAAAGATTTTAGAGTCTAAGCCAGTGTTTGCTCCTAAAGAGGAAGAGAACATTGACATTGACCCAGAAATGTTCTAAAAATAAAATTTTATTTTTACATGTCATATCTCCCCTTCTCTGGCTCTGGTTCTTTCTTCTCTTCTTCTACTTTCTTTTCTTTCTTTTCTCTCTTCTTCTTCTCTGGTGGAGTTATGTCAAACTTCTCAGAACCATATTTTTGTAAAGGTCTTTGTCCTTTAATAGCTCTTCTATTCTGTTTTCTATTTCATCTTCAAGAACAGCGCATGTGTCTCTTTGCATTCTAAGAAGTTTTGTTGGACTTCATCTCTCCAAGAGGCGTCATCTCTGTCAACAAGTCTGTCATTGACAAATTTTAAGACTTCTCTGCTTAATGTTTATGGTTCTTGTCATATTCCCAGAAACAGAACTTAGAACAAATTCACCTTTCTTGTTTACACTATGTAAGATTTTATGGTCGACAGATGTTTTGCTGTCGAAAAGCTTGTCTCGAATATAGATAGCGAAATCGCTAGACATTTCCTAAAAGATAAAATTTTTAATTTTTCTAAAAATATGTTAGAAAAAAAGTTTGCTGACATTGACAAGAAATTTGAGAATGTTTTAAACAAGAACAAGAGGAAGTTGGAAAATGCTCAGATAAAACCCATAACATGACAAGTTCTTATTTGCTCAGAATGGTATAACAGGTCTAATCGCACCGCCTGGGTCGGGTAAGACTTTCACTTATCTTAAAATGGCTGCACAACAACAAGAACTAGATGAGAAGAACCCATTCTATGAGTTAGTAGTCATTTGTAGTACTTCTGGTCAATTTGACCAAACCGTCAATTCGTTCAAAGATATTATAAAAAAGTCTAAGTTATGTATAAAAGACTCTGAGTTGTTAGATTGGATAAAGAAGTACCAAAGAAGGTTTTGAAGTACAATGCTATAAATGAGTATGTCAATTCGAAGTTTAAAGACCCAAATGAGGAAATGCAGAGAATATTAGAGAAGAAACACTTCAGAAACAAACAGAAAGAGATAGAATACATTTCGAAGAAATTGCAATCTTACGATTGGAAGACTTACCCTCATAGATGTCTTCTTATCTTAGATGACTTTGCTTCTCATCCTTTGTTAAAGAATAGAGAACAAGACATGTGTCGAATTCTTAAGAAGCTCAGACACTTTAACATCTCAGTTGTCATTTGTGTACAGACAGCCAAGAGTTTAAGTAAGGATGTAAAGAGAATACTTACTGACATTGTACTTTTCCCCGGATTGTCCGAAGACGATTTCATGGAACTTATGAAAGAGTCCATGGCAGGTAAGTTTGACAGACATGAACTATGGGAGAAGTACAAAGTCATACAAGACCCTCATACTTCTTTCAGAATTCACATCTACGCGAACAAAGTTCAAATTGTTTCAAGACAAGCTTGAAAATGTAAGTGTTTTAGTCTTAGTCTGTTGTGGTGCTGGGGCTGTCGGTTCTTCTGGCTTTGGAAGACATTCAGGAAGAGGAATGTCAGAAGGAAGGACTTTTCCTGTCGGAAGGAAGGACTTTTCCTGTTGGAAAGAAAAACTTTTCCTGTCGGAAAGAAAAACTTTTCCTGTCGGAAGGAAGAACTTTTTCTGAAGGTCGGCCAAAAAGTTCTCAATTTTCGAAAATTTGAATGGTTTACGGACGGACAACAGAAAAAATTTTTCCTGTCGGAAAGAAAAACTTTTCCTGTCGGAAGGAAAAACTTTTCCTGTTGGAAGGAAAAACTTTTCCTGTTGGAAGGAAGGACTCGGAATGTCGGAAGGAAGGACTCGGAATGTCGGAAGGAAGGACTCGGAATGCCAGAAGGATTTGACAAGACAATTTACCATCTAGAGCTACCTGAGCCATCTGAAGTCAAGACCAAAAATAAATGGTTCATTTACTCTTCCTCTTTGAAGTTGTCAAAATACTCTGTTATCTTTTCCTTTAACAATGGCAAATCTTCTTTGAATGTAAGTATTGTACAACCTTTCATATCGTAGTGTGTTTGAGGTAAAGTATCTTGAACTATCTGTTTAACATCTTCATTTGGTGTCATTGAAATCGGTAAGTTTTCGCGATAGAACCAATTTCTGTCAGATTTGTAAATCTTAGCAAGGTCGTAAAAGCTTTTGTTGTTTCTTCTGACTAAATGCAACATAACCATATCTCTGTCTTCTTCATTTTCCATCTCTTCAGTGTAAATCATATACTTATAGTTCTTTTCCTTTCCTTTTGGTACCGAACGTGGTATTCTTTTCTGTATGTTTTTGTCTTTTGCTTCAATGACTTCATCTTTTGCATGAAGTTTCTTTTCCATCTCTTCACGTTCTTGTCTATGAATTTCATCTAACATCATGAAAATATAACAAGCGTAACGAGGTGAAGCCCACATTGCAACAGCATTTACAAGAAGTCTATGTACATACCAACCTCTCAAACCATTTGGCAAATTTTGACGATTTTCGTACGGAATCTCGACCCTCGGTTTTCCGAGGGTCGCAAACATATGAGGAAATTCTTCTAAAAGTTCTTTTGTCTGTTGGTTTTCAAACCAATGATATGCTTGCTTTGTAGAACGAAGAGCATTCAAAATACTTTGCATTTGGTACATGTCATCTTTGACTGAACGAATGAGACGTAACTGTTTGTTATACTGAACCCACTCGTATTCTTCATTTATATCTTCATGAACGATAGCAGTTGTTGTGTTCTCTGTTGTTGTCATATCTGTCTTTACATACAAAATAAAAAATAAAATAAAAATAAAATTAGCGTTATTTTCTAACTTTCACAAAAGACCAAAAATAAACGCTTTACATGTATTTTTCAGCAACTTCGTCAAATAATTTTATAGCTTTGTCGATCTCATCTACTTCAAACGTTTCTTTACCTTTCATGGGAGCACCATACAATTTCTCAAACTTTTCAAGCAGTTCTGTTTCAGCAGCTCTCATATCGTTAACAAACGCAACCTTGACTCTATTGACTATACTGTCATATCTTTGAGTTATATTAAATGTTCTTCCTATCTTATATCTCTTTGTATTGAAGTCCTTCGGTTTCTGAACGATGTAAAGTAAGCCCTCAGTGCAACGTTCAGTATCGAATGAACCATATGTTATGAAATTATATCCAACAACTGGGTCAATCCAGAACAAAACTACTGGTATAAGACTTTTGTCGATGAGATATGCTCTTGTTCCATAGAATCTTACCGATATCATAAGCTCAGGATTTCTTGTCAAAATTTTCTGAGTTGAAGCATTTTTAACCCAGTCGTGTGCTTTCTTTCCTTCAGATAGTGTTAAAATGTCTGACAAAGAATATTTTTTGTATTTCTTTGAGTATCTTACGTTTAAATCACCTATTCTAACCACCTTGGTCTCATTGTCTATCTTTTTAACTGTTTCAAACTCAGTGTTTGTCATTTTCTGTTCTTACATACAAAATAAAAAAAAATATTTTAAAAAAACTAACGTTAGTTTTCTATCTTGAGGAAATTCATGATTTCAGGGATTTTTTGACGAAGTGTCAAAGTTCTCTTCGTAAAAAAAATACAGTTATATCATGAAATTTGGTCATTTTTTCACGATTTTCATGAGTTTTAGGCGACCCCTGTAAAAGTCGGGGTCACAATTTTTCACGATTTTCATGAGTTTTAGGCGAGTAAGATTTTCTATCTTGTATAAAAGATATGATTTCAGGGATTTTTTTGACGAAGTGTCAAAGTTCTCTTCGTAAAAAAAATACAGTTATATCATGAAATTTGGTCATTTTTTTACGATTTCAGGGATTTTTTTTACGAAGTGTCAAAGTTCTCTTCGTCAAAAAAATACAGTTATATCATGAAATTTGGTCATTTTTTTCAGCAAAAATATATTTTAGGTGGAACCAGGTCCCTCGGTCCCCAGGTAATTTAACTTCTCTTAAAATTACTGACAACATGACATTTTGACAACAACACAGGAAATAGACTTCTTCGTAAATGTTTTGTTGAGACTTCATCGTCAATGAGCGTAAATCAGACAAAAATATATTTCTAACATAACTATTTACAAGCGTTTTACATGGTATATGTTGTGATGGTTCATGACTTTAAACAGTTTTGTGGCTTCTATTTCTTCACGAAGGATATCAAAAGTTTTAACTATGCCGAATGTTTCTTTATATTTCTTCTTGACGTCAGATAGAAGGAAATCGTCAGCAGTTGGATAGTTTTTGTTCAGAAATGTCAACATGTCCATTTTATCTTCTGCTGGTTTCTCTACTTCTTTCTTTAAGTCAGCATAGTCGTTTCGCATACGTTCTATCTCTTTGACGGAGTAGTTATATTTCCTTGTTGCTGCTTTACATTTAGAACATTGTGGGTTCATTTTAGCATTGTACATTGAAACCTTACCTGCAAGTATGACTAAGGCGTAAATGGTTTTCTTTAACTCAAAGGCTGCTGGTTTTATTTGTCCATTCCATACTTTACCTCTTCTATCTTTATCTCTTATCTGCAAGACACATTTTGCAACTAACGAAACAAAGTTGTCGTAGGTCTTAAACTCTTCAGATTTGTATATGTCAATGAAATATACCATATCGCAGTCTTTGTGGTTGCAATGAAATCCAAGAAACTCATAGTTTACCTTTCGTATGAACTTCTTTATTTCTACTGAGTCAGTTGGTTTCACTTCTATTTCATCGAATTCTGGAATTGTAAGCTTTTGTTGTTGTATTTCAGGAAGTTTAGGTAGATGTTCCACCAGGTCCTACATTTCATAAAGATACTGTTCATTTGTTTCATCTTTTGCACTACAGTCTAAATCTCCTTGGAGAAGTTCCTGTTTTATCTTCTGGATTTCTGTTTCGAAAGTATATGAAGAAGGAATGAAGCTTTTCATCTCTACTAACATAGATGTTGGGTTCATGACTAACGAGTTTGGTGCTGTTGTTGCTAACATGTTCTTACAATAAAAATAAAAAAATATTTTTTTTAAAAACTAACTTTTTTTTTATTTCAGCACAAAATGAACGAGTTTTGTGTGTTTTCTACGATGGGGCCAAAAGTGGCTCGACCTCAAAACAAGCATTTTGTGAAGAATATACCAACCCGCGGAATTCCGGCGGTTGCTTTTTTTATACAAAATTCAAGAGTTTTGTGTGTTTTCTACGATGATAAAAAAAATGGTTCATTTACTCACAATATTTTTGTACAAAACGACCCCAAACTTTTAACCTCTCTTCTGCAGCTTCTAATGCTATCTTAGCGAGTTCATATTCTCTAAATTCTCTCTTTAAATCTTCTTGTTCCCATTGGTCTAGTTCGTATGGAGAATCTCTATAACCAGAACATATCTCACGTTCATGTTCTATTTGTTTTTCGCACTTTTTTCTAACTTCTTCTTCGAACAAAGGTTTTGCATTCTCTACTGTATCTTCAAGTTCTTCTTCATCTAATTTCTCATGACTTTCTTGTCTATGGAGTCCAGAATTTTTCCAACTGCTATACAATATTTTGGAGAAGCCCACATTGCTATATAGTTTGTAAGTCTTGGGTCTACATACGTTCCTCTAACCTGTTTGTTTATCCGGAATTCCTGCAGAAATTTTGTATAAAAGCACCGCCGGAATTCCGGCGGGTGGTATATTCTTCAAAAATGCCTTAAAATACTCTTCCCAGGACTTATTTTCCAACAACTTTCTAAAGTCTTTCCTAAACTGCTGACACATATTTGTTGCATTTATATAACCATCCTTGTCTTCTACGTAAGACTTCAATACCGTTGTAAGTGCCTTTTGTGAATGTTTCGCCATTAGATTTGTTCGTGAACGTTTTTGCTTCGACTGTCATTTCAGTTCTTACAATAAAATAAAAAATATTTTTGGGTGGCTTAACCGTCGGACATTCGTTTGTGGCTTAACCGTCGGACATTCGTTTGTGGCTTAACCGTCGGACATTCGTTTGTGGCTCGACCTCAAAACAAGCATTTTGTGAAGAATATACCAACCGCCGGAATTCCGGCGGTTGCTTTTTTATACAAAATTCAACGGGTGAAAGAATACGATGAAGAAGTCTCAACAAAACATTGACGATGAAGTCATGACAAAACATTGACGAAGAAGTCTCAACAAAACATTTACGATGAAATTCATGACAAAACATTTACGATGAAGTTTATTTCCTGTGTTGTTGTCTAAATGTCATGTTGTCTCATTTTTTCAGAGAAGTTAAATTGACCGAGTGACCGAGTGACCTGGTGACACCTAAAAACCATCTACCCTAAAATATATTTTTTCTGTCTTAAGGAAATTCATGAAAATTCACCTGTTGAATTTTATATAAAAAGCAACCCGCGGAATTCCGCGGGTTGGTATATTCTTCACAAAATGCTTGTTTTGAGATCTCACCACTTCACCTAAAATATATTTTTCAATACTTTTCAGCACTTTTCCGTAGTTGTATATGAAAGACAATTCGAGATAAAAGTCATAGTACAATGGAATTATATGCTGCACACCGTTTGTTGTGAACCAAACTTGAAAGTCAGAGAAACTGTTACTAGGTGGTTCGTAGAATTTAGAAGCAAAGTCATAGAAGTCCTTACCGATACATAGAAAACTGTTGTTGCTTGAACTGAAACTTGCATGACACATGACATTTTGAGGGTCAAACACGTTTCTATAAACTGTCAAATCTGCTGGTGGGAGTATAAATTTAAATGGACCATCTGGTGGCAATGGTTCGTTCTGGTTTAGTAACCGAAGAAATTGTGCCCAAGAACGTTTGTCTACTCCCAATATAAAAACTCTGTATCTCTTGGAGGGTTAATTTCAATCTTTTGAAATGAAACTGTGGAGTTCATCTTGTCATATTCTAGTTTCAGATAGTATGTTCCATTTAGTAAAGAGTTGTATTTTTCTTGAAATTCCCAGTAGTATTTGTTTATTTGAGTTTGAAAGTCATTTAGAGTTTTTTCAAGACTTTCGTCTGAACGAATTGTAAAGATTTTCATTTCGTCAAATTTTTCTATTAGACCATCAGAACTTTTATACTGCCCATGAAAATATACTGCGAACATAAACGCGTTAGTTCTATTTGAAAACAAAACTCTTCTAAATCCTATTGCCTTTGCATCTGAAGGACTTTGAAGCCAACGAATTGGATAGTCAAACCTGTATATTCGGGATGAAATTTCTTCATCTGAAATATTCCTACCAGCATTTGTAAAGATATAGTCTAACGGTTTTGTATCTGCTACTTTTGTTCTTTGTTTTTCAACCTGAAGCATTTAATATATGTAAAAATATACTGTTTTAAAAACGTTTTTACTTCATGCAATTTTTTACTTCATGCAATGTTTTATTTCTGTGCCGTCTTCAAGTATACCCCAATATTTCCTTTTCGATATTACATGAACTTCGGAAAATACCTTATCTAGCTTAAAAAAGCCCATCTTTTCACCGACCATTCCCATTTCAATGAGTTTGTTATAGCCTTCTTCGTTCGTCATGAGTGCGTCAATGTTCTCATAGTATACCACAACTTTGGATTTAACCTCGGAGAAGAATTTGTTGTAGTTGTCAAGGACTGCTTTTGCGAACTGAGGGTAGGACCAATGTTCGACAATAGGTTTTAATGTGGTTACTAAGCCATTTTGACCTTCGGTGAACTCGTACTTCAAAACAAAAGGAGAAAACCTTTCAACAAAGTTGTCGACCTTCTCATAGTGTTTACTCTTCATCTTTTGAGGTTTTTTAATGGAATATCCCCATGTCGAATTCATAAGCAATTTGAGTGTCATTGCAAGTTTGGGGTTTGAAGCTTTCCTAATATCATACATTTGTTGTATGACTTTTCCAACTGTATAGTTCCTTCCCGGGAACTCACCGTCTTCGTTTGGAATTCCAGTCGGAATATATTGGACAAACCTCATGTATGCAGCGTTAAGGTCGACATAGTATATTTTTTCATATGAGTCGAACTTGTCGCATCCAATCGGCCCAGTTTTTGGAAATTCAAGTGAGTCTCTTATCTTCTGAGAAACTTCTCCTGTTATCTCATAAACATCGTCGAAGCAACCTGTTTCATATAAAACCTTCTGACCTAACTCAGATGCTCTCCAATACAATTTGACGTCAATTGGATGTCTCAATGGAAGTTTGTTTATAGCATCTTGAAGTTCTTGCAACCTCATTGGAAGTTCTTCTGGTTCAGGTTGGTATCCGAACAAACCAACTCCTTGTGGAACTGTGTACTTCTTTTGTACTATAACTTTGTCTGGAACAACTTTTGGTCTTGCTAACAATGAAAAGTTTGTTTCGTCTTTTGGTACAAAAGTTTCTGTCAGCTTGTCATCTGGAATTGGTTCCAACAAACCTTTCTCGAAAAGAATGTTAACAGCTCTGACAATGTTGCACTTACCTTTTCCGAACAATGGGTTTGTAAGACTTTCGTTCAACATGAAGTGGTTGTGGACAAGTACAATCTTTAACCATGGTAAGTCTTTGTCAACAACATAGTCGTCATGTGAAGAACCTTTCTCAGTCGGTATGTTGACTCGGATATTCACATTTGCCAACGGTGCAATCTTTGTCAATTGACTTCTGAGAATGTACCTTGTTTTCACACATGACTCAAGATACTTCATTTTCTCATCTGTAACAAGACCAGAGTTCCTGAGACATGTAAGAATACAAGGTTCATTGACAATTGTTTCAATTGAATTGTAAATTCCATACCTTGTCAAGTCAATGTCAGACTTATTTCTGAACGGGAAGTATCCAGCATGTTGTCTGACTGCTTGAGGGTTAGGTTGGTACCATTCGAACTTCACGCTTGCAATTCCTTCAATTGCATTCAAAATGTCTGAGTCGGAGTCAACCATTTGTTCTCTCTTTGTAGTCTTGAAAGCGTCAAGAAGTTGTGCGGCTGTTGTGACATTGCCATGTGCATAGTAAATGTGACTATCCAAATCTGTTATGGTCAATCTGAGATTGTGTCCTTTCTTATTTCCGTCTTGAATTGCAGCAAGTACACCCATGAAGCCTTCTTTGTTCTTTCCTTTGTCAAAGTTTACTGTAAAGGTTCGACCAGATGTAATTTTACTTCTAACCTCACGGTACTTCTCATATGCATATCTTGTTCTTTCCATGGGAACATGTGCGTCTTCACCTTTTCCTTTTTTCCTTCTCAAAGGATGCAATTGTTCGTCATGTTTCCAGTAGAATCTGGCAAAGCCGTCGTGTCCTTCAACTTGAGGTTCACTAACATCGAAAGGCATGTCCATAAGACGTTCTTCTTCTAACCTCTCTAGTCTGTTTGGATAATTTGCACGTGCTGTTTTTAAGTCCATTTCGTAGCGAAGACCAGACAGTTTGTCATAGACTTTTATGGGTCTTCCCTTCCTATATTTAAACTTCTTCGAAACTCTCCAGCCATATCTTTCTAACTCTGCTTTTATTCTAGCAGACCTTCTGTCCATTCTATATGGGGGCATTTTTATAAAAATAAAAAAATATACTGTTTTAAAATGGTATGCCATATAGCTTCTTGAATTTGTTAAGAAGTATTCGAACGTGTTTTCCATCTGTATCTCTAGCGTTTACATAAGCATAGCCTGCCTTAGTAAAATATACTTGTAATTTCCTATAGTTTACGCCGGTATAAAAGTAGAAAGAGTCTTGTTCTTCGCTATAGTAGTAAAACTCAAACGTATGCTTACCATAGTCTGTAATTTCAATTGTTTCATCTTCTAGTTCGTCGACAAATTCGAATACAATATCTCCAAATTTGCTTTTGTTCTTATTGTTTTCAGAACAAGTGACCCAACGTAAGTTTTCAAGTCTATTGTCGTTTCTTATACGGTTTATATGGTCTACAAAAGGTAAATTGTTAGGATTCAGTATAAAATGAGTTGCAATGACAACATGTTTAAGATAGCGTTTCCCACTCATCTTCATAATAGCATATCCGTCATTTCGCTCCCATTCGCTTAAAACTCTTTTTGTCTCTTTTTTTCTGACTTCAAATGACTCACAACAGTGAATTTCATATTTCTCATCTAACAAACAAGTTTCCCAACGGTCTTCTCCAACAAACTCAGCGTACATTTCAAATAAAATAAAAAAAATGTTTTTTAAAAAAATGTTTTATTTTAAATGGTATGCCATTTCATATTTCTCATCTAACAAACAAGTTTCCCAACGGTCTTCTCCAACAAACTCAGCGTACATTTCAAATAAAATAAAAAAATGTTTTTTCCTTTACTTTACATAACCACCTGCTGCCATAAGTCTTTGACGCCAACCCATACCAGCTAATGAAGGTTGACTTGGTTTAGTATTGAAACTAAACTTTGGTTTTGGTTTATCTTCAGTTTTTGGCTTCCCTTCTTCTATTGGTTTTTCGTCACTTTTCGGTTCATCTGACTTTACCTCACTTGCTGGAATAGTTGTGTCGTCAACATCTTCATAAATATCATATGCCATCTTTTTTTGTTTTCCTTTCAACTTTTTGTGTTTGTTGTAAAGTTTAGAATATTTCGACTCTAAGTCAATGAGATGTTCTATAATGAACTGTTGGTCAGTGAAGTAAACTTTTCCATCTGTTGTCTCGAAAGCTCCTTCAGACTTCAATATTTTATTTGTGAGAGTCTGTTTCTTTTTTGAGATACTAGCCGTTCCATTTTTATGAAAAGTGACTTTGTAGTTAGGGTTTGTATTTCCAGACCTGGCACTTTCTATTATTGAATTTTTCTCTTCATCTGTAAGTTCTTTGACAGGTTTTGACAATGGTTCTGAACTTTTTGTTTGTGGTGTCAAATCTACCGTTTCAACTTCTTCGGTCATTTCATCTCAGTAAAAAATTTTAGTTTGGTTTGTTTTCAACTGGTTGTTTAGGTTTTTTAAGTCGGTCTAAAACTTCCTGAGGTATAGGAAGAACTTGACAAACACGTTGTGTAACTGCTGGAAGCCGACAAATCCATCTTGAACCCATTTGTCTCAATGCTGTATTGTTCATTTCATCTCAGTAAAAATTTTACATTCCCCACGTTTGAGGCGGTTGAGGTTGGTTGTTGTTTACCCACTGTTGTGCATGGTTATATCCTCTGTTAAAGAATCTTTCACCTTGGTCCATATAGTGCCCTGCTTGGTTATAGTAGTCATTTGCTTTTGTTTATAGTAGTTTCCTGCTTGTCTTCCTACATTGTCCATCCATCCTTGAACTTTTCCTCTTGTTTCAGGATTTGGAATAAGATTTGCTGCATCTCGTGCTACCTCCAACCTTTCTGTACAGTTTGTATAATAGGTTGTGCTTTCTCTTTAAGTATACCTAACGTACTCAAAATCTTCCTTCCAACTCCAAATACACCTCTGGCTATTGTTCCCACTGCGGGTAAAAATCTAGATGCGACTCCTGCTAATGCGCCAAATAAACCCATTTCTTATGGGTTAAAAATGACGAATACAAACAAGGACCCGTATGTTTCTAAGGCGACAAAGAAAGCACTCATGGTAAAAATCTTTAGTTCAACACCAAATGCTTGGTTTATGGATATCTTGGAAAACATTCCGAGGTATAGAGAAGATGGACCTCCATACTGGCTAATATTTGTCGGTCAAAACACAAGATACTGTGAAGCCATACCATTACAGTCCAAAAATATTTTAGATGTGAAAACTGCTTTGACAATATTCGTTGACAAATACCATCCAACAAAACTGACATCTGACTATGAAAGTTCTTTCAAATCAGACGATATTAAAAACTATCTGCGTTCAAAAAATGTAAACCAATATTTCATTGTCGACCAAAACCATTCTGCTCTTGGTGTCATTGACAGTTGTATAAAATCTTAAGAGACTTAAACCAACCACAAGGTGGTGAAGCAAATGAAATGTCATATGACGACAAATATAGACATTTCTCCATGGCAAAGATGAGACAAGTTTTAAATATTTACAATAGCCGTAAACAAAAAGGTTTGGGAAACCACTCCCCCGAAGAAATGAAAAACAACCCCGACTTAGAGAAAGACTATATATTTAATAGTTTAGTCAAAAGGGATTAACAAGAAAGAATGCCGGGCTTCAAACTTCAGAAAGGTGACAAAGTAAAAATAGAAATACCTAAACGCGACCCATATGAAAATACTATTGACTATGACAACAACAAGTACCCGACAGGTACTCACATTCGTGTTCGTAAAAATAGAAGAAAGTATACAAGAGAATATTATGAAGTTTTAGGCAAACATGGCAAAATGTACAGACTGCAAGCAGAAGATAAAACTACTATTGTCAGACCTCGTTTCAAACTTGTCAAAGTTCAAGGTGGTATACTTTCAAAGACAGTTCCTAACAAATATAAGACAACTCCTGACGAATATGCTAAAGAAGTTGAAAATGACGACTAAGCATTTCTATACCATGCGTAAACTGTCATGTAAGGTGGCATGTAGTCTTTACTTTGTCCCGTTGTTTGCGTATACCCTGAAACGCGATGTATATGGTTTCCTCCTCCCTCAGTGTTACTGGAGTAACAATCTATAGCAAACTTAACGTTGTCTTTAACATCATATCCTTTACCTTTTATCATTGCTGACCAATCCCAATATCTATGCTTATGCCAACCTGCTTGAGATGTACTTAAATCTATGTAGTGACTGTGCGCAGGTAAGTTTTCACCTGAAATCGTTTTACTTCCACCTGTTTCCTTTGAAGAGTTTGCACAATACAAAAACCTGTCGACTATTTGAGTCCAAGTTCCAAAACCAAGTACTACTTCTGGTCTGGTAGAGTTCATTGACGTGTAAATAGAGCCAACCGGGTAAATAAGATTCGGCAAAATTTGTTTAAGCACATTGAGTTCCTGTCTTAGATGTATAATACTATTGTCATTAGATATCAAAGTATCTACAAGACTTGTTGCCGGTGGTATTGTTGGAGCTTTACTTGGCAAGGTTGTGTTTAGTGTAATATCATCTGCTGTAAAAGTTGTAAAACTTGTATGTGTATGGTTCTTGTCGGCTTTAAGGTCTAAACATCCTGAAACCCATCCTGTATCGGCTTTAGTTTTTAAAATCTTTGTTGTCCGTTCATCATACCATTCAACCCTTTCTATAATTTCATTGTCTTTTTCATCCACATATTCCTTATCTGCCTTCTTATCTAATGCACTAGCCACAAGTGCTAACTCATCGTTAACATATGTTTTATCTGCTTTCTTTTCAACATCCTCTTTCGTTGCATATGTTGCATCTGCTCTGTCATGTTCTTCTTGAACTTTTTCAATGACATACTCTTTGTCAGCTTTGTTGTCAATATCTGCTTTCAAAAGAAGTTCTTTTATAGGTTTCTCGTTTAAAGTTCCTTTTGTTGGATTTACACAGACAGTATGGTTCTTATTGTCTTGAAATAGAAACTCATCTGTCATTGGGTTTAATGTCAGTTTTAAGTTTCCTTCTTTCAATGACTCAGATATCTTAGAATAGTTTGAAAAGTTTGTTGTGTTCTTATTTAGAGCTTGTATAATGAGTTGTCGGTTGTGTTGTATTTCTCTCATAGACGCTGTTTCATTCGACATTTTTATTCTAGATAAAATATGCTTTCAATAGAAAAAGAAAATTCAAGAGTTGCTACAACTAAACCATTAGATGAACTTTTTACGAATGTCGGTCAAAAGTTTGAGACAGAGACCGTAAAGCATGAAGGCTATCGTTTTGACTACCCGTTAAGATGGCTAAGAGACCCATCCGTCACAAAAGCTATTGGCTTTCGTAGAATGAAGTTCATTTCAGAAGCCATACATGGTTTCCCATTTACGGTCGGTTTTGAAATTCGATACTATAACAAAGAAAAACGTACGTATGAGAAATTTGAACAGGGAAAACTTTTACAAGTTAGTTTGCTTGTAAACTTAGAAACAACTCTTCAAGCTTTTCAAGAAAAAATAAACGATATCTATCTCGAATATGCAAAACAGTACAACATTGACGAAGGAGAGTACCATCTCGATATTATATATGACAGGAAAAATGCAACTGTTAAATTCAATAGAATAGAAGACCTTGGAGAAAACGTTTATATTTCTACAAAATATAACAACTTGGCATGGTATAGGTTTCTGAGGATGTTAAATCAGCCTGCAGAATATCCAGTACACCCGGACTTTTATGAAGTCGAAAACCCTAATGGAACATATGAAAATGTTTTCGACTCAGATGCTATTATAGTTCATGCTTCATTTTCTGGTGCACAAAACTCTTTTTTATGCTTGGCAAATGACTTTTACGAAAAACCTACAAAGCTATATGAACCACCGAGTGGAAGTATTTCAGACTTTCAAGTATGGTTTACTACAGATGGAAGAAAGAGAATAATTCCATTATACCATGCGTTTTACTTAGAACTTAGTTTCATATACAACTACTATCGAACGGTAAAAATATAATTTTTTAATACGGTTGAGGTGTTGGATTTGGTTGCCAACTAGACTGTGGTGCAGGTTCAGGCTGTTGTATAACAGGAGCTTGTTCTTCTGGTTCAGGGTCTTTAGGTATAATACCAACGAACTGACCTACTCTTTTACCAATATTTTTGACACCGTTCCAAATTCCTCTTCCGACAGATTTTATTCCATTCCATATACCTCTTCCAACTCTTCTGAAGAAGTTTCCAATACTACTGAAGAAACCCATTTTACTATATGTAAAAATCTAATGTCCGCCTAGTCTCTTACGTTTCCTGTTGAGTTCCATTGCATTCTTTAACTGCAGCTCATACATTCTATTTCTCCTCTGGTAGAAAACATACTCTGGGTCAACTCCTGTGTTCGCGTCATCTGCATAGAGTTGTTTATATCCCACTTCAGGGTTTGTATAAAACTCTTTCCATCTCATATTTGCATACCATGGTGGTAAGCCTAACGCAGCGTCATTTGACATGGCAGTTTGCATTTGTACATCTGTTGGCACTTGACCATAGTTTGCCATTGCAGTTTGTATTCTAACTTCATTTGGAATATTCTCTGGGTTTGGTTGTCCAGGTTGCTGTGCATTCGCTAAGTTCTGTGCGTCCATTTAATATTAGATAAAAATATCTCTTACGAGTACATATGCTGAACATTTGCAGACATTGGTTCATCTTCATATTCTCTATATCTTTCTGCCACGTCAAATAAGTAAATGACACAATGGAAAAAACCTAAAACAAGTAGTCCTATTTCAAACCACATTTACTTACCAATAAAATTTCTTTGTTATGACACTTTCTCCGGTTTATAGGACCTCTCTCATATTCTATCTTGTCATATCTAAACTCATAGTCATGTATGTCCCCTAACCATCTCATGACACTTTCCAAACCACTTTTATCGGATGTAAAGTAAAAGCATGGATGGTTATGTAAAACGTCTAAAGTTTCTAAAGAGTCTCTCAAAGTCCAGTCTACTTGGTATTGAAAATCGTATGTGTTATAGAACGGCGGGTCTACTATAAAGAAAACATTTTCCTTGTCTTTAAATTTTTCATACAACTCTGTTCAATGACATCTCACAAACTCTATACCCTCAATATATTTTTCTATGTTCTCTTTGAAAACGTTTGTATAGTTAAGATATAAAACGTTTGACATAAGTGTTTCAATGTCATGAACTCTTATAGAACCACTATATAATAGTCTAGAAGATATACTATCCCAGTCAATATACTCTGCTTTTTTCAAAACCTCTCTGACAATATCTTTCTTATCTAATGGTATACGTTCCATCTTACCTATAGGTATCTTTTCTTTCAACTCACTCAATATTTTGTTTGTGTCTGGTATATGTTTGAGACGGTTCATATAGTTGTCGAAGTCATTGCATATAATCTTTGCGTCTGGGAATACGGTATGGCACAAATGAGATATATAGAAACTTCCACCGAACAAGTCTACAAATGTTAGACCATTCGGTAGTTTCTTAAGTTCTCTCAATAGAATATCTTTACATCTACTCTTATTTCCAAAGAAGGGTAACGGTGGTTTTGTAAAATTCATTTTATATATATAATAAAAATGTTTTTACCTGAAAAGTGACAGAAAAGGCTTCTCAAAGTATACTTCCTTGGAACGCCCGTAACTTTACTGTAGCGACGATAGACCCTTACTTGTCCGGACATAGTTATACTATTTTGAGTCCTCTACCGAAAAGTCAACGACAACGACTTTCAAAAATTTTTAGGGCTAGAAGGCACGAAGTGCCTGGGAAGCCCGCTTCACCCAAAAAAACCTCATTTTATACTTCATTGTATACTAAACATCTTTGGGGCTAGAGGGCACGAAGTGCCTGGAAGCCCCACTACTCTTTTTTTTTTTTTTTTTTTTTTTTTAAATGCAATAGTTTTAAACAGGGTATTACCAAAGATATCATAAAATGATCTTTAGTATAAGAATTATTGCTTTTTGAATCATATCATTCATAATAATGTTAAAGTTACTTTTTGATATACTGTGAGTGGTGTAACTTAAAACCAATGGGTAGGGGCCTTATTTGAAAAGATTAATTTTGAATAAATAATTAGTTTTCATATTGAACCACAGACTATTACAAACTATTAAAATTCCAATTCACATTTGTTAAGGCTCAAAGTTGACATTTTCAATTTGAAATACAAAATTTTGAGGATAATACTCGCAAAAACAGATTCTGGACTGTATGAACATCACTGTTATAATACGTACATATACAATACAAGCTTTGCAGAACACTTTTAACCCTAATACAAATCATTATCAGCAGATTCAGGGTATGGTATCGCAATGATTTCTGAAAACTCATATTTATTTAAAATCTAGTCATGTGTTATCATAATCAACGGGTTCCAAACCCTCAGATTGCAAAATCAACTTTTGATAATTCCGTCGGTTTGACGAAAAATTTCAGAAAGATTTTTTTTAGGTAGATGTCACAAGACGCTAAAACAAAGACATTCAAAGTTGTTGTCCTTGGTGATACAGGTGTAGGTAAGACAACATTAATTCACCAATTTGTTAACGGCGAATTCATTGCCGATTTTAAGGCAACAATTGGAGCAGATTTTTCTTCAAAAATAATGACCGTTGATGGTCAGCGTATATACATTCAGATATGGGATACAGCAGGTCAAGAACGCTTCCACGCTGTTGGAGCTACATTTTATCGTGGTACAGATGCTTGCATTCTTGTCTACGATTGCACACAAGTTGAATCCTTCCACCGCTTAAGCTTTTGGAGAGAAGATTTATTCACAAAATCACAAATGGAACCAGATCCGAAATTCCCAATCATTATATTCTCAAACAAATCCGATCTTGAGAGCCAAAAGCAAGTAAATATAGAAGATGCTCGTCAGTGGGCTGAACAGAATGGATATCCTCTTTTCGAGGTCTCAGCTAAAAGCGGAGCCAATGTTCAGGATGGTTTCTTGAAAATCATTGAAATTTACCTCGCAAACTCAAAGGATCCAAACAATAGACCACAAATTACACTCAAGCTTACAGATACAAAGCAAGATAAGAAGCCTTGCTGCTGATTTTAAATCTTATTAGATTTTGTCTTTATTTTGTTCAAAAATAATATGTGTCACTATTCCCTCATTTGACTTTACTACAGATATAAAAATAACATGATGTTTCTTTGAAAATGATTTAGATTTTCTTTTTTTGCGATCAGAATTCCGAATTTTGAATTATTTTTAATACTGCCTTAAGTTTTTATTTATTGAACTTATGACTTTAGATCCAAAACCTTCTATTATTATGAAATTTCGGATATTTTTCTTGAAATTATCAGATCCACGATTTTCTGCTCTAAGAGATCATCATTTATATTCGATTATATTTTATTCAATATTCCGATTTGTTTCAATTTAGAGTTCTTAAGTCAAATTGCTAAAAGATATGATTAAGACTTTAATTAGCTAAATGACTGACTTGAAAATCTGGAATTATACTATCAGACAGCTCGATAATCAATTCATTTACTTGAATTGATGAATTTGAATAAACATTAGGATCTGAAAAAATGGAATAAATAAGTTGTATTGAGTTATTCTCTAATCTTTATATCCAGTATAAAATTCTTGCAGTAAGGTTTATAATTAATATGACGATCTCGGTGCGATTTTATAATCAATTTTTTGAAAAGAAAATCTGACGTTTTTACGGTTATTCTCATCGTAAAGAACAATTAAACCTGTAATATATTTAAAAATATACAAAAACACAACAATATTAATTATGCAAAATTGCATCATTATTATCGTTTTTGAAATTTTGACATGTAAAGTTTTGGTGGATCCTAATTCTTTTTACTGGATTTCGATGTACAAAGTGGCAATCGACTTCCAGGTAAAACAATATTCACATTTCGAAGGTATTGATGTGAAATTAATTGATAAACAGATAAATATCAAGATGTTTCAGAAATATACAGCGAATTTAGCAACATTAAAAAATTATTACCTCTTAGACTATGCAAATTCTGATCCTACTGGATTTTTTGATACCCCAAACATCAAAACAATGTTTCGTATTATCGATAAAACACCAAAAAAAGCATTTGCCTTATTTGATGCAATGTTTGTTCAAAATTTCTCATTAAACATTATAAAGATATATCAAAACCCAGAAATCTTCGCTGATATCGTTAGAGTTTACTTCAGCCAAGACTTAAGTAATCGTTTTATTTTTGGTTATATCACTTTTCCTGCAATATATGGATATTTTTCGATGGAAGAATTCACGGCTTCGGCAAGTAAATTTCTTTGTAACTACTTTAAGACTTGCGAAGATTCAGAATTTGCTACAATTTTACTGAAATCTTTCATGAAAGGAGTAACATTATTTTTTGATCATTTTCTATGCTCATTAGGCCATAACATGAGTGAATACAATGAACTTAAAGACTTACAAGACAAACACTTTTTTGATATTACAAATAAATCAATAAAAGAAGCCATTCCAACAGTATCACAGCATCATATTTCAGCTCTAGAAGCCTACGTCAAAGCATTTCCTAAGCTTGCAATAACTTTTTTTGTTGAAAATATGTTATATCGACCATACAAAACAGCTGCATCAGCATGCCCATATTTTCATAATCAAAAACGTTCAAATTCGTATCTCAAATACTTAGATCGTCTCAAAAACCAACAATACAACGATGACGTTTTAGAATTCTTGAATTCCTTCGTTTACTGCGAGTCACCAAAGCTCGATCAGCTTTCTTTTGGAAAGTTGAACTGGCATGGTGCAATTCCTTTGATAATTAGTGATGTCGATGTCAAATTATTTTATGAAATTTGTACTTTTTATCCAAACAATATTATTTATTGGCCAAAAGCTATTCCAACCTTTAGGAAATCATTTTCTCCTGTTATTTTCGACGTTTATCCTTGTTTTCCCTATATTGAGTTCGAATCTTTTGGAGAAGTCATGTTTGGCCCAGCACCTTCCCCGTATAATTTTGAAGATGTTGAAGAGTACAACAGAACCTATGCGGCGATAATCAAAAGAAGCAAGGATTCCCATGTAATGCTTTCAGAATCGATAAAAGAAATGGGATTTCCTGATAATGTTGAAGCATATCTCCTTAATGAACTCCTCAAAAACCATAAAGAGAGTTACTTTAGGTTTTTGACCGCAATTACAAAAGAACAGTATTTCAGAGAGTTTATGAACTATTGTGATGCCTCCTATACCCTTCTTCTTCAAGCAGTGCATCATAAAAGTCTCTCCGTATTCAAGAATATCCTTCTTCAAGGAAAATCAATTTCGGATTGCATAATTGACGCAATTTGCTACAAAGCGGGCCTCAGAGATAACATATCGCCTGAGATGTACTGGGAATTGATATTAGCTGTCATGGATAGCTACAGATTGAAAGTTTCCAAAAGAGGATATCAAATTGTCGACAAATTCAAGCTTGTTCTTTATAATTATGTGCCAAAGAACTTCAATGTATCAGGAAACAAGCGATTGGCAGACTGTATTGCATCAAAAGTCGATGCTTTGTCTGAATCTCATTGGACATTTGGAAAAATGCTGAGACAAGTCATCGCATTCGAGAAACAACTGCATGCAATACTTGGGGATAAGTTCGAGGACCTCTGGACGAATGCTTTCTGCTACGCTTTGATGTCTACTCATAGACAATTAATTGTTTTTCCTGTTTTCTTGTTTTGCCACTCATTTATACTCTCAAATGATATTATTGCGACACAGATACCTGACAACATCTCCAATTCATGGCACAACTTTTGCGCTGGAATGTGGTCGATTATTTGTACAAATGACGAGTTTTTACAGCTGGCAACGAATCACGCGGCGATAAGAAAGATGTTTACATATCCTGAATAATATTAATTTTGTTCTTTTCTTGAGAAAAGAATATTTTTTAATAGATTTTATATTTTAATTGTTTTAAATAAAGATATTATGTGTTTTTTTTGTTAATTTACATGGATGTATCGAATTTAATAAATAAATCATCATCATCACCATTGATTAATTTCATTTCATCAGAATTGAAATTTCATTTCATGTATTTTATTTGAAGTTTTTAAACATTTGATGTATGAAAAAATTGTGTTGATATACTCATAGGAATTTCTAATAAGATAATGGCATCCATTGAAGAAGAAGAAAAAAAAATCGAAAAAGTATTGCACCGCCCGGGAATCGAACCCGGACCCCCACCTTGGCAAGGTGAAATTCTACCATTAGACCAGCGGTGCTCCACATTTTCTTCTCTTTTTATTTAGTTAATGATGCATTTTATCTAATATCGGAATTAATTCTGCATTTGAATCACTTGACAACTCTTACATTAGTATGTATGTGACAAATTTTATGGTTTCATATTATTTTTCAATGCTTATTAAAATCTTTTATATTTCCTTTTCATTCGTATTAGAGATTTATTAGACACTTAGATCACATTGAACATGATTGATTAAAGATTAAAAAGATATTAAAAAGAGATAAAATATTTAATAAACACAAAAAGAAACAATAGATGATAATATCCAAGGAATTAATATGACATGTTCTGTGTTATAAGCTTCAGATACCAATCACTTGCGTAAGTTTCTTCAGAAGCCAACAAAATTTGATTTTCTTGACTGTTATTGAAATCAATTGGCAGCCAATCAGTACCTAAAAACTTAATAAGGGCTAATATATTTGTTGCAAACTCATCAGAAGGAGCTGAATCTAAAATGAATCTATTATAAGTCCAGAGAGCTCTGTATTTAGTTTCCTTGTAGATAACTTCTGTTGGAACAACAGCCAAAGCAAATCTTTCAACAGAAGCACTTGAAATGAAAGATTTCATTTCATCAATTTGATTCATCAAATAAAGGGCTCTTGGCATTATTGTACCTTGTTTGATGAATCCTTTGATGTAACTTGCTCTCTGATTGAAGAAAGATTGATTAGTTTCGTTTGGTAATCTTCTTAAATAATAAAGAGCAATTGAAGGTTCATCTAAACATGGCTGGACAAAATCAGTTAAACTGAACTTTGCATTGATAACACGCAATATTCTTTTGCCATCTAAATCAGTGAATCTGAAGGCAAATTGCATAATTAAGTCTTTGTAAGCTCCTGCTTGCAGAGAAAGTGTAAATGTAAGAGATGTCTTCTGATCAACTGTTGGCTGAGTGACAATTCCGTTTTGGTCGACAAAACAATTTCCCATAATTGAAATTATAGTAGAATCGTCTGGAACTCGCAAATATGACTGTGTATCCCATGCACATGGTAATGCAAATATGGATTGTAAGAAAGCTGGGTTGCTGTACGTTGAATATTCACCTCCTGTGTTGATAGAAAGGGTTTGAAGAGGTGGAGAGTGGTTGAATGTCAAAACTGATAAAGACATCACTGATTTTTCGAGTAATGGAACAAGTTCTGAAGTGTTTTGTGGAGCAATTCCTGTTGAAAGGAGAATTGCTCTTCCACCGAACTTCTCCATAAGTAAACATCCCCATTTGATCGCATCCTCGAGGTTGGGAGTGAATGTTTCCCTATGATTCAGGCAAGATTTTACATATGAAAGTAAATTCTCGTAATTGTTTCCGATTTTCGTCGGAGTTGGTAATTGTGCAATCTCTGGATCATATTCTGGATATAACATTGCTGTCATTTTTTCAATATTAAGGACTGAAGTCGAACCTCCATAAGTAATCAAAGAAATAATATCATCTGGCTGAACCATGCTTTTCAATGAAGCGAAAAATTCGTATGTTTGTTCGAAACAGCCATTTTTGTCGGATAATACGTTTTCATCTACAATAAAAAGGAAAGAACGGGTTTCACAACGCTTCTTATATTGCTCTTTAGGTAAAATAAGGTCGAATACCATGTTATGGAGCTCTGGTCTGTCTGTTTTGGAAGTCATATCGAAGGTCGAAGTGAAATGGATAGTTGAGTTTATCCTATTGCACAAAGGACATCTCCAAGCTTGATTTCCTTTATCAACTTTAATGAATGGGGATAAGTAAGCGTGACAATGTGAGCATCTAACGACATCTCCTTTAGTACAGTTGATTCTCAATGGAGTAACGTTTGGTGGAAATGGTCTTACATGCACAAATGCTGGCATTTGATTGGTAGCGAAAGGATCTGGTGTCTTCGGAATGAAGCCGTTTAAAAAGGCACTTCTTATAAACTCTCCGGGCACTGTTGGACTTGTTTGACGAGCATTGACTGCTTCATGGCACATGATATTCATGCTCGGCGTTTCTGTTGTTGTCTCCATTTCTTTTGATGGTGATCGGAATTTCTGTTTACTCTCAATTTTTCTGAGAACTTGATCGGAGATTTTTTTCAAAAAAATTTTTTGTGTAATCCAAAAATTTTAAAAGTATAAAAACGCATAACTCCCGCGATGTATCTCTCATTCATGTTGATTTCATGATATGCAATTCATTTCTTATCATTTAGTGCTTCAATCATGAAATAATTCCAATTTTTTAAATTATTCATACTGAAAATACATTACTGCATTGCCATCGTACATTACATAATAACTATATGTTTGCTCTCACTATGTTAGTATCTGTTTACACTATTAGACCAAAATTTTTAAATTTTTAACATTTCGGATATATTGTACATAACTATACAGTATTGGTAAATAAAATTCAATTACTAGACCTTTCATTTCTTTTTCAATGTTAAGATATTCGAAGTTTTACTAAAATTGCTAAAGATAGGCTACTTTACCAGAAATATTGCATACAAAAAGATACTGTCTCTGATACATTCTATTCTTGCAAAATTAGATAATGAAATATTAATTATTTTTAATAAATCAAGTTATATCCAAGTATGATAGTGTAAACAAATGCGAATTCATGCTAAATGCAAATATATCAAAGACAATGGAAATAAAAATAAGATTATAATCTCATTTCATATAAATTTTTATTCATCATCGCATAAACAGTTATCGAAATAACCTTCGTCATTATTTGCATGTTCTTCAAAGTCACTTGCAAATGGATCATCTTCAATAGTTGTGTTCATTGAGAAAAGTGGGTTTGTAAATGTAATCTCGGTAGAGAGATTTGTGATAACATGTTCTGACATTTCAACGAAACTCTCTTCTGAACTATCTTCTCTATTCTTATGAATCAAGAATGCAATCAATCCTGCAACCATCAAAACTTCTGCTGCTGCAACTGCAAGAAGGATGTATGTTAACATTGTGTTTTTAGTTTGACTAGGTTTTATTTCATCAATATTGATTAGTTCAGTAACTTGTGCTGAATTATTAGTCTCTGAAGATGCAGAGTTTCCAGATTGTGATGAACTCTGTGAAACTGTTTGATCTTGTGAATTTTCTTCTGGACTTATTTCTGGTTCAACTTTAGGAATTTCATATGGATCATCAATCAATGCACACTTTTTAGCTTCTTGTGGAAGAATTTGCTCAGGAAGCTGAATATACTTTGGATTCTTTGGATAAGTATAATCATATTTTGCATAATTCTCAAATGGAACTGATGAATCACATTCATCTTTGATTGCTATAATTCTTGGTACTTGATTCCAAATTGATCTAGCATAATTATCTGAAACAAAAACTCTTGGAACATTGTAGATGCCTGTTGATCTAACGGTTCCACCATAACAAAGATTGTGCAAATACGGTGCATTATAAATTGGAAAATTGTTATGCGGAACAAAATTTTCAGGGCGATATCCAAAGTTTTCGCTGAGTTCTACTTTTGTTCTGATAACTAAAGTTGTGACTCCAAAATCAATAACTTTTCTTGAAGTTTCATTATATTTTGGATATGAATTTATTGCATTTACTGCAATGTGCCTTACCCTTGAAGGAACAATATATGTTGATAGAAGTTTTCCATATGTCATTAATAAAGTATTTGTATTTTTATCGATAAGTTCATGAGCCCCCAATATAAATTTTGGATGATCGCAATCTAATTCTAATTCAATATCTTCAATACCATAAAATGCTTGAGGATGTATTGATGTTAGAGTTTTTGGAATAAAGAAAAATTTGATTTTCGTGAAAGCAAAACTAAAATCATCAATGCTTTTAATACTAGATGGCAAATAGATCTCAGATATACTTGTGGAATTAAAGAAATATGATCCAATATAATTATCTCCTTCATCTCCAAGGATATCTACCTTTTGTAACTTATCACACATATTAAACATTCCTTTATATATATTGGATGCATTAATTTTAACTGAAATCAGTGATGATGAATTAAAAACAAATGATCCAAACTCAAGATTATTGATAAGATCAAGATTTGTTAAGCTTTGACAATTTGAGAAGCAATAGTCACCAACATATAGATGATTCGATGGAAAGTTTATATTCTTCAATTTACTACATTCTGCAAAGCAATAACTGCCTATACGTTCTGTACCTTCTGGAATTGTAATTGTTTCTAATGAAGTACAACCTCTGAATGAACTTTCACCAAGTTCTTTGAATGATGGACATAAATTAACAGTTGTCAATGAGATGCAATTTTCAAAAATACTAGCATCTAATGATTTTTGTGGTTGATTAAAATTAAATGTGATTGATTTAAGAGATTTGCATCCATAGAATGCTTTCTCCATGATTTCAATGTAACTATTTATTACTACTTCTTCTAATTTTGATGTTGTGAATGCGTATGGATGAATTTTTGTAATTGAGCTTGATAATGTTTTCTTTGATGATGGACCTGTAATTGTGATAGTTTTCCTTGTTGATTGACCAGGAATATAATATAATATTTCATTGTCTTTCATAAGCATTCCGTCAACAATTTGGAAACCAGATCCCTCATCTAATTTAATGTTGATATCATAAGAATCTTGAAAATTGATAGCTTTGAATTCTGTCACATTTATACCCAGAGTGATTTCTTTTATTGTTGATACCCCAATAAATGGTATTTCATTAGTCACACTAACACCTGGACACACTGAATAATATGTTTTACTACATTCTTTACGATAATAAACGTAATCGCTGCCAAATTTTATTTTTTCAATTTTTGTTCCTTTAAATGAAAAATTGCCTATTTCCACAGTATCAGAGAGATCCAAAAATGGAACTTCAAGACTGGTTCCGTAAAATGCATAATTTCCTATTCCTTTAAGAATATCTGGCCATACAACTGTTTTCAGTTTGGAACAACCAAAGAACATTTTATCTGGAATATACTGAACTCCATGAAGTGTAACTGATTCAAGACTTGTACAATTCATCAATAAACCTATTCCAGCATGTATTTGAACATTACAGTCAACTAATGAACTACAAAACGCAAATGCGTAATCTTCTCCTTGAACTTGTGGCCAAATATTCTTCAATTTTTCGCATCCATAAAATGCACGTGATTTAATTTTTACAACATTTGTGATATCAATAGTTTCCAAAGATTTGCAGAACATGAAGCATTCTCTCCTATTTCAGATATATTTGTTGTAATTTTTGTTAAACTCAAACATGAGAAGAAAGATTCTAAACCTATTTTCAGATCTGGATTTGATGATTTAATTTCTTTTAGATTGAAACAATTCTTAAACATTCCAATATGCGTGTATTTTTGTAAACCCAAATCAACAGATTCGAGGGATTGACATGCAATAAAAAATTCCTTTGAACTTCTCGAAGAACTATAGCCTTCAAATATAGACGTTGAATCCAAATTGTCAATAATATTCACCTCAATAAGATCATCGCAATGGGCAAAAACATGATCTCCAAGAGATGCTTTATTTAAGGTGACTTGCTTTAGTTTTGTATTCCTAAAAGCACAGTCACCCAAATATTTTGCATTTTTAAGATTAATAGATTCTAATGGGCAATTTTCAAATGCATATGCATAAATTTTAGTTATTTCGCAATTGTCAGGAATTATAATTTCTTTGAGTTTGAAGCAATCCTGAAATGCATTTGTACCAATAATAAATGATGAAATATTGATAGTAATAGATTCTAAATTATAGCATTCACAAAATGCATAGTGATTTATAGCTGTATACCAAACATAGTTTATCGAAACAGATCCACCAACCGTTATCGTTATATTTTTCAAATTTGTGTGATAAAAACAGGCATAACTTAGTTTGTGTACTTTGGAAATATCTAAATGTGTACAATTAGCAAAAGCTCCATCGGTAATATATGTTGTTTCAGAATAATCAATAAATTCTAAGGAGGAATAGGCAAATGCATAATTGTATATAGCTCCAACATTTTTTCCTAGAAAAACATTTCTAATATTTTGATTCTGATAGAAATATTTCTGAGGAATGCTACATGATGTTTCGCATTCAAAAGTTTTAACCATTTGGATACCAATGAAAGTTGGCATATTGTTTATTGATGATCCTTCAAGTCGTATTGTATCAATGTTTGCACTTTTCATTTGAGTTAAGAGATTTTCTTCATCTTGAAAATCATTTGGGTTATCGAAAATCATTTTAGTACCTTGAATAGTAATTTGATCGTTAGTAATAACATGTTTGGTGATTAATGACTTGATAATAATGGATGAAAGCATTGATATTTGGTTTAAAGTACTATGATAATTTGATAAGTTTACAAAAAAAGTTTAACATTATAAGGCTTAAAATATTCCTACTAAAATTTAATCAAAATTCAAAAAATAATTCTATCAAAAAATGATTTTAAATTTATCGTTAATAAATCCTAAAAGATTAAAACAATTATAAAATATCCCTCACTAGTTTAAATGTCAAGCTATTTAATTTTGAATTAATTGAATTTTCTGAAAAATAAAAAACCAGATTTGAAATGGCATTTTAGGAATTTAATTTGAAATACACTTTAACCAACTAGAATATAAGCCATTTTATATGATTATATTTGTCAGCGATTTGCCAATGATTGTGTAAAATCTTCTTTTAAGGTTATTTTGCTAATGATTATTATGCATACAATTTATTAAACACATTAATTTTATCATTTTTATGCAGCGTTCATTTCATTTGAATTGATTTTTTTTAATCGTGTAAACTACACATCTTTCTATAGTTAGCATAAATGCAAAATTCAACCATTTTTAAATATTAACTTTTGAATTCAATTTTTCTGTGATAAATTTCAACATGTTAAATGGTATCATATGGAATTCTTTGTTAAATTACCCAATAAATTATAATATGGAAGCTCCAAAATCAATAACAATTGAAGCTGGTGACAATTTAGAAGCAAAAATTTCACAAATTAAATCTGAAGGAATTACAAAACTTGTTATTGGTACTTCATTCCAATCAATGCCAACAATGGAAGGATTATATTGCACTAAATATCTGGAAATACTATCAACTCAAATAGATTCAATTCCCGAGGAAACTTTTTCAAATAATCAAAACATCGAGAGTGTTATTCTCTCATCAAGCATTAAAACTATATCTAACAGAGCTTTTTTCAGTTCTTCAATTTCTCAGATTAATCTTGAAAATGTTAATACAATTGAAACAGAAGCATTTTGTAACTGTATCAATTTACAATCGGTCAATTTAAACAGTATTCAATTCCTCAATAATTCATGTTTTTCCAATACTTCTTTGATAGAAATAAATCTTCCGACTGACTTTAGATACGTACCTCAATATGAATTTTATAACTGCATTAGTTTAACATCTTTTGTTTCAAGTTGCGCTGGTTTTGGAGAATATTCATTTTGTAACTGTACTTCTCTTAAAGTATAGGGTGTCCAAAGGTGTGTTTAGCACAAACCTGAATACTGCGAATAGAAATAAACAAGTTACATATATATAAAGTTTATTTAAATATAATCACCATTGGATTCAATCACGCGTTCGCAGCGATCGATCCAGGCTTCAAAGACACGCTTTAAATCATCATGAGAAAATTGCTCAAATTACTCTCTTACAAAATTTTCAAGATCATCTGGACTCGCGAATTCGCGTCCTTCAGCTCTCTTTTTTAGCGTGCCGAATAAATAAAAGTCAGAGGGTGCAATATCAGGTGAATAAATTGGGTTTGGAACAACTTTGACATTGTTTTCCAACAAGTAATTCATTACCTTATGACTTTTGTGAACTCTTGAATTATCAAAATGAATTGCAAACTTTTGTTTTTGTTGTTTGGATTTCTCAAACTCATCAGAATTGATAATTTGAGTAAGAACATTGTCAATTAGATACTGAGCATTCATCGTATTAGGTTTTTGAAGAATATCAATTGCGATGATGCCATTCACGCCCCAAAAAACCGACAACATAATCATTGGTGTGTCAATTTTTTTCTTCGGGAATGTTTGCGGATTTTCATCCTTCGGGATCCACATGATTTTGGCTTCTGTTGCATATTGAAACCAAGACTCGTCCCCTATTACTAAAAAGCGAAACTTCTTGGATTGATACGCACGCAATATAGAGAGGAGCTCTTTCGAAGATTGGACTCTAGATTTTTTTGAACTGAATTAAGGTTGTGCGGAACCCAACGTGTATACGCTAGTTTGTAGTTCAAATAATTGTGCAGATAATAACTGACTGTTGTACGTGGTATCTTTGTCATCTCCTCTATCCTTCTGAGTGATGCTCTTGGGTCTTCATCTAGCGCTTGAAGAATTGCTTTGATTTTTCTTTGATCCGGCGATTTTTTGTCAATTTTTATGATGGGCGCCTTTTTGTTCATGAAGTGATACATCCTAACATGATACGTTACAGTGGAATAGCTAGGAGCATCCATACCGAAGCATTTTACCAATGTCTCGTAGATTTTTTACAGTCTTTGCATTTTTTTGCAAGAGCGAGGATGTTTTCTTTATGATTCATTAAAAAAATGAAAAAAATCCCGCCAAAATTTCCCGCGAAACCGCCTCTTGTCTCAAAATTCATTTTATATCCCGGCATGGCGCCAAAATACAACTTACTCATCATATACATATATTCATATTTTTTATTATATATTTATAATCAGCATATATCTCCTTTAATAGTCTCATATAGAGCGCTGTGCTAAACGCACCTTTGGACACCCTATATTTAAATATAACTTCAGAGAAACATGGAGCTTTCATGATACAATCATTATTGTTTACAGCTATAGAAGAAATTACTCTTCGTAGTTTAGCTATGTCTAGTTCTGCCTTTTCAACATTACCACTTAAGAAATTAATTGTGTTTAATCAAGATGAATACTTTTTATGGTTCAAATATGGATGGTATTCTTAATTTTAAAAAAACAATTGAAATCACAAGTGATTCAAAATATATATACTTGATAAACTATAATATTGAAGAAATCATTACTCCTGTTGATCCGAATTTTAGGTGTACTATTAATATTGCTGGCTGTCCAAAACTCAAAAATTTACCAAATGGAATTGAATATGTTAAAAATGTTGGAGATTTGCCAGAAGTAGAATCAGTTGATCTTTCATTTTGCAAACGAATTTACAGAAATAGCTTCTTTAACTGTCCAAAACTTAAAAGAATTATTGGATGGGGAGATCACGAAATGACTGTTGAACCAAGTTTATTCGAATTATGTCCAATGATTGATATAAACATATGGAACAATAATTTAAAGTTTTATGGAGTAACTATGTTTTCAGATAAGTATTCACCTCTTCAATATTCTTATATTAAAGAATTAACAATTAACTCCAGCAAAATACCAACTTTCTATGGATGCAAACAGCTGAAAAAAGTAGTTTTCATAGAGGGCTGTGGGATTAGGGAAATTGATTATCATGCATTTGAAAATTGCGAAAGCTTGACAGATGTACAGTTGTGTAATTCAATTGAAAGTATTTCCCCTTATGCATTTGCTAATACAAACATTTCAAATTTGGACTTAACCAATGTTAGGCAAATTGCTCTCACAGCGTTTTATAATACACCTCTTAAGGAAATAATAATCAATAATAATATTTTTCAAAGCAGGCCTGATTATTATTGGCCAACAGATGTTGTTTTACTTGAATACAATGAAAGAAATCACAGCAAATTTAGAAACTTTATATGCCTATCCGGCAAGTTTGGAAGCCAAGGAATTGACAATTCCAGATTTTGTGAAATATATTAACTTTTATGCATTTTCTTATTCAAATTATTTGGAAAAAATAATTGTTAATTCAAATATAATACTGAAAGAAGGTATGTTTGCATATTGCACAAGTGTGAAAACAATAGAAATTAATCTAAATGCTACATATTTTCCCCAAGGCTGTTTTGCATACTGCACAAATTTAACATCAATTAAACTACCTGAAAGGTCCATTATTTATCGTTTAGAATCTCACTGTTTTCTCGGATGCTTTAGTCTCCAAAAACTTGAATTCAATAATCAACTAGAAATTGTTGGAACAAATTGTTTTCAAGAATGTTCATCACTAATAGAAGTTGATCTATCAAGATTGCATAAAATCCCAATATCTTGCTTCAAAAAGTGTGGGCAAAGCAATATAAATTTGCATTTGGGAACTAATTTAAATATGATTAATAGGGAAGCGTATATGGATTCACAAATTGTTGAATTCATTTGCCCAGAAAACCTGATAATTATTGATGAATATGCTTTCTCTAATTGCACTTCTCTTATCAATTTCATATTCAATGAAAAAATCAGGAAGATATGCTATTGTTCATTTTATAATGTTGGAATAACTGAATTATACATTCCAAATTCATTAATTGACATTAATACGACCAGTTTTCAAAAATCAAGTCACATTGAATTTAAGTTTAGCTCAGAAGGGCATCCTATATATTATGTAGAAAATGATTGTTTTATGAACAAGACGGGTGGTTTGATGTTTATTCTTTGGAAAAAGAGAAGTTTATTCGAGTTACCCTCAAAAGTAAAAGTAATTGGAAGAGATGGAATCTTAGATTTACCAATCAGCAAGTTAATAATAAATTCAGATATTTCAGACAGTGAATTTTTCGATGTTAGATACATTTCAAATATATGTATAAAGTCGCCTTCATATATTACATACTCAATTGAAGATTGCAGGATGGATATTAGCGATGAAAATAATATTGACAGATATGCCAAAGAAGGAAAATATGAACCAACTTATAAATTGAGCAATAGTTTATACATTGGTGAATCGTATTTTCATATTGATGAACAAATAACAAGTTCAACCGTCTATGATTATGCAAATCAATCTCTTCCTTTTTTAGAAAACTATAGAACATATTCTTCTATTCATGTAATTCTTTTAGTTTTTATCTCCATATTGACAGTGATTATACTTATTCTCTCTATTATTTCCTTGAAAATTACTCATGAATAAAATTTCAAGTTAACATATGACATTATTTCAAATTTATGTTAACTGGCATTACTCACATTGCAATGAGAATGATTTATTAAATAATCATTATAATTTGAAATAATTTTTCAGTTAAATTACACCTAACGCATTAAATGTGCCTATTGAATAAACATTCATTCCATGGTTTACAATTTTTCATTCAATGGTTGCAAATGCATTTGCTGTTTAAAAATAATCAAAATTTTTGTCAAACTGTTTGCATTGTTATTGAAATAATCTTTATTCATCATCGCATAAACAGTTATCGAAATAACCTTCGTCATTATTTGCATGTTCTTCAAAGTCACTTGCAAATGGATCATCTTCAATAGTTGTGTTCATTGAGAAAAGTGGGTTTGTAAATGTAATCTCGGTAGAGAGATTTGTGATAACATGTTCTGACATTTCAACGAAACTCTCTTCTGAACTATCTTCTCTATTCTTATGAATCAAGAATGCAATCAATCCTGCAACCATCAAAACTTCTGCTGCTGCAACTGCAAGAAGGATGTATGTTAACATTGTGTTTTTAGTTTGACTAGGTTTTATTTCATCAATATTGATTAGTTCAGTAACTTGTGCTGAATTATTAGTCTCTGAAGATGCAGAGTTTCCAGATTGTGATGAACTCTGTGAAACTGTTTGATCTTGTGAATTTTCTTCTGGACTTATTTCTGGTTCAACTTTAGGAATTTCATATGGATCATCAATCAATGCACACTTTTTAGCTTCTTGTGGAAGAATTTGCTCAGGAAGCTGAATATACTTTGGATTCTTTGGATAAGTATAATCATATTTTGCATAATTCTCAAATGGAACTGATGAATCACATTCATCTTTGATTGCTATAATTCTTGGTACTTGATTCCAAATTGATCTAGCATAATTATCTGAAACAAAAACTCTTGGAACATTGTAGATGCCTGTTGATCTAACGGTTCCACCATAACAAAGATTGTGCAAATACGGTGCATTATAAATTGGAAAATTGTTATGCGGAACAAAATTTTCAGGGCGATATCCAAAGTTTTCGCTGAGTTCTACTTTTGTTCTGATAACTAAAGTTGTGACTCCAAAATCAATAACTTTTCTTGAAGTTTCATTATATTTTGGATATGAATTTATTGCATTTACTGCAATGTGCCTTACCCTTGAAGGAACAATATATGTTGATAGAAGTTTTCCATATGTCATTAATAAAGTATTTGTATTTTTATCGATAAGTTCATGAGCCCCCAATATAAATTTTGGATGATCGCAATCTAATTCTAATTCAATATCTTCAATACCATAAAATGCTTGAGGATGTATTGATGTTAGAGTTTTTGGAATAAAGAAAAATTTGATTTTCGTGAAAGCAAAACTAAAATCATCAATGCTTTTAATACTAGATGGCAAATAGATCTCAGATATACTTGTGGAATTAAAGAAATATGATCCAATATAATTATCTCCTTCATCTCCAAGGATATCTACCTTTTGTAACTTATCACACATATTAAACATTCCTTTATATATATTGGATGCATTAATTTTAACTGAAATCAGTGATGATGAATTAAAAACAAATGATCCAAACTCAAGATTATTGATAAGATCAAGATTTGTTAAGCTTTGACAATTTGAGAAGCAATAGTCACCAACATATAGATGATTCGATGGAAAGTTTATATTCTTCAATTTACTACATTCTGCAAAGCAATAACTGCCTATACGTTCTGTACCTTCTGGAATTGTAATTGTTTCTAATGAAGTACAACCTCTGAATGAACTTTCACCAAGTTCTTTGAATGATGGACATAAATTAACAGTTGTCAATGAGATGCAATTTTCAAAAATACTAGCATCTAATGATTTTTGTGGTTGATTAAAATTAAATGTGATTGATTTAAGAGATTTGCATCCATAGAATGCTTTCTCCATGATTTCAATGTAACTATTTATTACTACTTCTTCTAATTTTGATGTTGTGAATGCGTATGGATGAATTTTTGTAATTGAGCTTGATAATGTTTTCTTTGATGATGGACCTGTAATTGTGATAGTTTTCCTTGTTGATTGACCAGGAATATAATATAATATTTCATTGTCTTTCATAAGCATTCCGTCAACAATTTGGAAACCAGATCCCTCATCTAATTTAATGTTGATATCATAAGAATCTTGAAAATTGATAGCTTTGAATTCTGTCACATTTATACCCAGAGTGATTTCTTTTATTGTTGATACCCCAATAAATGGTATTTCATTAGTCACACTAACACCTGGACACACTGAATAATATGTTTTACTACATTCTTTACGATAATAAACGTAATCGCTGCCAAATTTTATTTTTTCAATTTTTGTTCCTTTAAATGAAAAATTGCCTATTTCCACAGTATCAGAGAGATCCAAAAATGGAACTTCAAGACTGGTTCCGTAAAATGCATAATTTCCTATTCCTTTAAGAATATCTGGCCATACAACTGTTTTCAGTTTGGAACAACCAAAGAACATTTTATCTGGAATATACTGAACTCCATGAAGTGTAACTGATTCAAGACTTGTACAATTCATCAATAAACCTATTCCAGCATGTATTTGAACATTACAGTCAACTAATGAACTACAAAACGCAAATGCGTAATCTTCTCCTTGAACTTGTGGCCAAATATTCTTCAATTTTTCGCATCCATAAAATGCACGTGATTTAATTTTTACAACATTTGTGATATCAATAGTTTCCAAAGATTTGCAGAACATGAAGCATTCTCTCCTATTTCAGATATATTTGTTGTAATTTTTGTTAAACTCAAACATGAGAAGAAAGATTCTAAACCTATTTTCAGATCTGGATTTGATGATTTAATTTCTTTTAGATTGAAACAATTCTTAAACATTCCAATATGCGTGTATTTTTGTAAACCCAAATCAACAGATTCGAGGGATTGACATGCAATAAAAAATTCCTTTGAACTTCTCGAAGAACTATAGCCTTCAAATATAGACGTTGAATCCAAATTGTCAATAATATTCACCTCAATAAGATCATCGCAATGGGCAAAAACATGATCTCCAAGAGATGCTTTATTTAAGGTGACTTGCTTTAGTTTTGTATTCCTAAAAGCACAGTCACCCAAATATTTTGCATTTTTAAGATTAATAGATTCTAATGGGCAATTTTCAAATGCATATGCATAAATTTTAGTTATTTCGCAATTGTCAGGAATTATAATTTCTTTGAGTTTGAAGCAATCCTGAAATGCATTTGTACCAATAATAAATGATGAAATATTGATAGTAATAGATTCTAAATTATAGCATTCACAAAATGCATAGTGATTTATAGCTGTATACCAAACATAGTTTATCGAAACAGATCCACCAACCGTTATCGTTATATTTTTCAAATTTGTGTGATAAAAACAGGCATAACTTAGTTTGTGTACTTTGGAAATATCTAAATGTGTACAATTAGCAAAAGCTCCATCGGTAATATATGTTGTTTCAGAATAATCAATAAATTCTAAGGAGGAATAGGCAAATGCATAATTGTATATAGCTCCAACATTTTTTCCTAGAAAAACATTTCTAATATTTTGATTCTGATAGAAATATTTCTGAGGAATGCTACATGATGTTTCGCATTCAAAAGTTTTAACCATTTGGATACCAATGAAAGTTGGCATATTGTTTATTGATGATCCTTCAAGTCGTATTGTATCAATGTTTGCACTTTTCATTTGAGTTAAGAGATTTTCTTCATCTTGAAAATCATTTGGGTTATCGAAAATCATTTTAGTACCTTGAATAGTAATTTGATCGTTAGTAATAACATGTTTGGTGATTAATGACTTGATAATAATGGATGAAAGCATTGATATTTGGTTTAAAGTACTATGATAATTTGATAAGTTTACAAAAAAAGTTTAACATTATAAGGCTTAAAATATTCCTACTAAAATTTAATCAAAATTCAAAAAATAATTCTATCAAAAAATGATTTTAAATTTATCGTTAATAAATCCTAAAAGATTAAAACAATTATAAAATATCCCTCACTAGTTTAAATGTCAAGCTATTTAATTTTGAATTAATTGAATTTTCTGAAAAATAAAAAACCAGATTTGAAATGGCATTTTAGGAATTTAATTTGAAATACACTTTAACCAACTAGAATATAAGCCATTTTATATGATTATATTTGTCAGCGATTTGCCAATGATTGTGTAAAATCTTCTTTTAAGGTTATTTTGCTAATGATTATTATGCATACAATTTATTAAACACATTAATTTTATCATTTTTATGCAGCGTTCATTTCATTTGAATTGATTTTTTTTAATCGTGTAAACTACACATCTTTCTATAGTTAGCATAAATGCAAAATTCAACCATTTTTAAATATTAACTTTTGAATTCAATTTTTCTGTGATAAATTTCAACATGTTAAATGGTATCATATGGAATTCTTTGTTAAATTACCCAATAAATTATAATATGGAAGCTCCAAAATCAATAACAATTGAAGCTGGTGACAATTTAGAAGCAAAAATTTCACAAATTAAATCTGAAGGAATTACAAAACTTGTTATTGGTACTTCATTCCAATCAATGCCAACAATGGAAGGATTATATTGCACTAAATTCTGGAAATACTATCAACTCAAATAGATTCAATTCCCGAGGAAACTTTTTCAAATAATCAAAACATCGAGAGTGTTATTCTCTCATCAAGCATTAAAACTATATCTAACAGAGCTTTTTTCAGTTCTTCAATTTCTCAGATTAATCTTGAAAATGTTAATACAATTGAAACAGAAGCATTTTGTAACTGTATCAATTTACAATCGGTCAATTTAAACAGTATTCAATTCCTCAATAATTCATGTTTTTCCAATACTTCTTTGATAGAAATAAATCTTCCGACTGACTTTAGATACGTACCTCAATATGAATTTTATAACTGCATTAGTTTAACATCTTTTGTTTCAAGTTGCGCTGGTTTTGGAGAATATTCATTTTGTAACTGTACTTCTCTTAAAGTATAGGGTGTCCAAAGGTGTGTTTAGCACAAACCTGAATACTGCGAATAGAAATAAACAAGTTACATATATATAAAGTTTATTTAAATATAATCACCATTGGATTCAATCACGCGTTCGCAGCGATCGATCCAGGCTTCAAAGACACGCTTTAAATCATCATGAGAAAATTGCTCAAATTACTCTCTTACAAAATTTTCAAGATCATCTGGACTCGCGAATTCGCGTCCTTCAGCTCTCTTTTTTAGCGTGCCGAATAAATAAAAGTCAGAGGGTGCAATATCAGGTGAATAAATTGGGTTTGGAACAACTTTGACATTGTTTTCCAACAAGTAATTCATTACCTTATGACTTTTGTGAACTCTTGAATTATCAAAATGAATTGCAAACTTTTGTTTTTGTTGTTTGGATTTCTCAAACTCATCAGAATTGATAATTTGAGTAAGAACATTGTCAATTAGATACTGAGCATTCATCGTATTAGGTTTTTGAAGAATATCAATTGCGATGATGCCATTCACGCCCCAAAAAAACCGACAACATAATCATTGGTGTGTCAATTTTTTTCTTCGGGAATGTTTGCGGATTTTCATCCTTCGGGATCCACATGATTTTGGCTTCTGTTGCATATTGAAACCAAGACTCGTCCCCTATTACTAAAAAGCGAAACTTCTTGGATTGATACGCACGCAATATAGAGAGGAGCTCTTTCGAAGATTGGACTCTAGATTTTTTTGAACTGAATTAAGGTTGTGCGGAACCCAACGTGTATACGCTAGTTTGTAGTTCAAATAATTGTGCAGATAATAACTGACTGTTGTACGTGGTATCTTTGTCATCTCCTCTATCCTTCTGAGTGATGCTCTTGGGTCTTCATCTAGCGCTTGAAGAATTGCTTTGATTTTTCTTTGATCCGGCGATTTTTTGTCAATTTTTATGATGGGCGCCTTTTTGTTCATGAAGTGATACATCCTAACATGATACGTTACAGTGGAATAGCTAGGAGCATCCATACCGAAGCATTTTACCAATGTCTCGTAGATTTTTTACAGTCTTTGCATTTTTTTGCAAGAGCGAGGATGTTTTCTTTATGATTCATTAAAAAAATGAAAAAAATCCCGCCAAAATTTCCCGCGAAACCGCCTCTTGTCTCAAAATTCATTTTATATCCCGGCATGGCGCCAAAATACAACTTACTCATCATATACATATATTCATATTTTTTATTATATATTTATAATCAGCATATATCTCCTTTAATAGTCTCATATAGAGCGCTGTGCTAAACGCACCTTTGGACACCCTATATTTAAATATAACTTCAGAGAAACATGGAGCTTTCATGATACATCATTATTGTTTACAGCTATAGAAGAAATTACTCTTCGTAGTTTAGCTATGTCTAGTTCTGCCTTTTCAACATTACCACTTAAGAATTAATTGTGTTAATCAAGATGATACTTTTATGGTTAAATATGGATGTATTCTTAATTTTCCAAATCTTAAAACAATGAAATCAAAGTGATTCAAATATATATACTTGATAAACTATAATATTGAAGAAATATTACTCCTGTTGATCCGAATTTTAGGTGTACTATTAATATTGCTGGCTGTCCAAAACTCAAAAATTTACCAAATGGAATTGAATATGTTAAAAATTTGGAGATTTTGCCAGAAGTAGAATCAGTTGATCTTTCATTTTGCAAACGAATTTACAGAAAATAGCTTCTTTAACTGTCCAAAACTTAAAGAATTATTGGATGGGGAGATCACGAAATGACTGTTGAACCAAGTTTATTCGAATTATGTCCAATGATTGATATAAACATATGGAACAATAATTAAAGTTTTATGGAGTAACTATTTTTCAGATAAGTATTCCTCTTCAATATTCTTAATTAAAGAATTAACAATTAACTCCAGCAAAATACCAACTTTCTATGGATGCAAACAGCTGAAAAAAGTAGTTTTCATAGAGGGCTGTGGGATTAGGGAAATTGATATTCATGCATTTGAAAATTGCGAAAGCTTGACAGATGTACAGTTGTGTAATTCAATTGAAAGTATTTCCCCTTATGCATTTGCTAATACAAACATTTCAAATTTGGACTTAACCAATGTTAGGCAAATTGCTCTCACAGCGTTTTATAATACACCTCTTAAGGAAATAATAATCAATAATAATATTTTTCAAAGCAGGCCTGATTATTATTGGCCAACAGATGTTGTTTTACTTGAATACAATGAAAAAATCACAGCAATTTAGAAACTTTATATGCCTATCCGGCAAGTTTGGAAGCAAGGAATTGACAATTCCAGATTTTGTGAAATATATTAACTTTTATGCATTTTCTTATTCAAATTATTTGGAAAAAATAATTGTTAATTCAAATATAATACTGAAAGAAGGTATGTTTGCATATTGCACAAGTGTGAAAACAATAGAATTAATCTAAATGCTACATATTTTCCCCAAGGCTGTTTTGCATACTGCACAAATTTAACATCAATTAAACTACCTGAAAGGTCCATTATTTATCGTTTAGAATCTCACTGTTTTCTCGGATGCTTTAGTCTCCAAAAACTTGAATTCAATAATCAACTAGAAATTGTTGGAACAAATTGTTTTCAAGAATGTTCATCACTAATAGAAGTTGATCTATCAAGATTGCATAAAATCCCAATATCTTGCTTCAAAAAGTGTGGCAAAGCAATATAAATTTGCATTTGGGAACTAATTTAAATATGATTAATAGGGAAGCGTATATGGATTCACAAATTGTTGAATTCATTTGCCCAGAAAACCTGATAATTATTGATGAATATGCTTTCTCTAATTGCACTTCTCTTATCAATTTCATATTCAATGAAAAAATCAGGAAGATATGCTATTGTTCATTTTATAATGTTGGAATAACTGAATTATACATTCCAAATTCATTAATTGACATTAATACGACCAGTTTTCAAAAATCAAGTCACATTGAATTTAAGTTTAGCTCAGAAGGGCATCCTATATATTATGTAGAAAATGATTGTTTTATGAACAAGACGGGTGGTTTGATGTTTATTCTTTGGAAAAAGAGAAGTTTATTCGAGTTACCCTCAAAAGTAAAAGTAATTGGAAGAGATGGAATCTTAGATTTACCAATCAGCAAGTTAATAATAAATTCAGATATTTCAGACAGTGAATTTTTCGATGTTAGATACATTTCAAATATATGTATAAAGTCGCCTTCATATATTACATACTCAATTGAAGATTGCAGGATGGATATTAGCGATGAAAATAATATTGACAGATATGCCAAAGAAGGAAAATATGAACCAACTTATAAATTGAGCAATAGTTTATACATTGGTGAATCGTATTTTCATATTGATGAACAAATAACAAGTTCAACCGTCTATGATTATGCAAATCAATCTCTTCCTTTTTTAGAAAATATAGAACATATTCTTCTATTCATGTAATTCTTTTAGTTTTTATCTCCATATTGACAGTGATTATACTTATTCTCTCTATTATTTCCTTGAAAATTACTCATGAATAAAATTTCAAGTTAACATATGACATTATTTCAAATTTATGTTAACTGGCATTACTCACATTGCAATGAGAATGATTTATTAAATAATCATTATAATTTGAAATAATTTTTCAGTTAAATTACACCTAACGCATTAAATGTGCCTATTGAATAAACATTCATTCCATGGTTTACAATTTTTCATTCAATGGTTGCAAATGCATTTGCTGTTTAAAAATAATCAAAATTTTTGTCAAACTGTTTGCATTGTTATTGAAATAATCTTTTATTCATCATCGCATAAACAGTTATCGAAATAATCTTCGTCATTATTTGCATGTTCTTCAAAGTCACTTGCAAATGGATCATCTTCAATAGTTGTGTTCATTGAGAAAAGTGGGTTTGTAAATGTAATCTCGGTAGAGAGATTTGTGATAACATGTTCTGACATTTCAACGAAACTCTCTTCTGAACTATCTTCTCTATTCTTATGAATCAAGAATGCAATCAATCCTGCAACCATCAAAACTTCTGCTGCTGCAACTGCAAGAAGGATGTATGTTAACATTGTGTTTTTAGTTTGACTAGGTTTTATTTCATCAATATTGATTAGTTCAGTAACTTGTGCTGAATTATTAGTCTCTGAAGATGCAGAGTTTCCAGATTGTGATGAACTCTGTGAAACTGTTTGATCTTGTGAATTTTCTTCTGGACTTATTTCTGGTTCAACTTTAGGAATTTCATATGGATCATCAATCAATGCACACTTTTTAGCTTCTTGTGGAAGAATTTGCTCAGGAAGCTGAATATACTTTGGATTCTTTGGATAAGTATAATCATATTTTGCATAATTCTCAAATGGAACTGATGAATCACATTCATCTTTGATTGCTATAATTCTTGGTACTTGATTCCAAATTGATCTAGCATAATTATCTGAAACAAAAACTCTTGGAACATTGTAGATGCCTGTTGATCTAACGGTTCCACCATAACAAAGATTGTGCAAATACGGTGCATTATAAATTGGAAAATTGTTATGCGGAACAAAATTTTCAGGGCGATATCCAAAGTTTTCGCTGAGTTCTACTTTTGTTCTGATAACTAAAGTTGTGACTCCAAAATCAATAACTTTTCTTGAAGTTTCATTATATTTTGGATATGAATTTATTGCATTTACTGCAATGTGCCTTACCCTTGAAGGAACAATATATGTTGATAGAAGTTTTCCATATGTCATTAATAAAGTATTTGTATTTTTATCGATAAGTTCATGAGCCCCCAATATAATTTGGATGATCGCAATCTAATTCTAATTCAATATTTCAATACCATAAATGCTTGAGGATGTATTGATGTTAGAGTTTTTGGAATAAAAGAAAAATTTGATTTTCGTGAAAGCAAAACTAAAATCATCAATGCTTTTAATACTAGATGGCAAATAGATCTCAGATATACTTGTGGAATTAAAGAAATATGATCCAATATAATTATCTCCTTCATCTCCAAGGATATCTACCTTTTGTAACTTATCACACATATTAAACATTCCTTTATATATATTGGATGCATTAATTTTAACTGAAATCAGTGATGATGAATTAAAAACAAATGATCCAAACTCAAGATTATTGATAAGATCAAGATTTGTTAAGCTTTGACAATTTGAGAAGCAATAGTCACCAACATATAGATGATTCGATGGAAAGTTTATATTCTTCAATTTACTACATTCTGCAAAGCAATAACTGCCTATACGTTCTGTACCTTCTGGAATTGTAATTGTTTCTAATGAAGTACAACCTCTGAATGAACTTTCACCAAGTTCTTTGAATGATGGACATAAATTAACAGTTGTCAATGAGATGCAATTTTCAAAAATACTAGCATCTAATGATTTTTGTGGTTGATTAAAATTAAATGTGATTGATTTAAGAGATTTGCATCCATAGAATGCTTTCTCCATGATTTCAATGTAACTATTTATTACTACTTCTTCTAATTTTGATGTTGTGAATGCGTATGGATGAATTTTTGTAATTGAGCTTGATAATGTTTTCTTTGATGATGGACCTGTAATTGTGATAGTTTTCCTTGTTGATTGACCAGGAATATAATATAATATTTCATTGTCTTTCATAAGCATTCCGTCAACAATTTGGAAACCAGATCCCTCATCTAATTTAATGTTGATATCATAAGAATCTTGAAAATTGATAGCTTTGAATTCTGTCACATTTATACCCAGAGTGATTTCTTTTATTGTTGATACCCCAATAAATGGTATTTCATTAGTCACACTAACACCTGGACACACTGAATAATATGTTTTACTACATTCTTTACGATAATAAACGTAATCGCTGCCAAATTTTATTTTTTCAATTTTTGTTCCTTTAAATGAAAAATTGCCTATTTCCACAGTATCAGAGAGATCCAAAAATGGAACTTCAAGACTGGTTCCGTAAAATGCATAATTTCCTATTCCTTTAAGAATATCTGGCCATACAACTGTTTTCAGTTTGGAACAACCAAAGAACATTTTATCTGGAATATACTGAACTCCATGAAGTGTAACTGATTCAAGACTTGTACAATTCATCAATAAACCTATTCCAGCATGTATTTGAACATTACAGTCAACTAATGAACTACAAAACGCAAATGCGTAATCTTCTCCTTGAACTTGTGGCCAAATATTCTTCAATTTTTCGCATCCATAAAATGCACGTGATTTAATTTTTACAACATTTGTGATATCAATAGTTTCCAAAGATTTGCAGAACATGAAGCATTCTCTCCTATTTCAGATATATTTGTTGTAATTTTTGTTAAACTCAAACATGAGAAGAAAGATTCTAAACCTATTTTCAGATCTGGATTTGATGATTTAATTTCTTTTAGATTGAAACAATTCTTAAACATTCCAATATGCGTGTATTTTTGTAAACCCAAATCAACAGATTCGAGGGATTGACATGCAATAAAAAATTCCTTTGAACTTCTCGAAGAACTATAGCCTTCAAATATAGACGTTGAATCCAAATTGTCAATAATATTCACCTCAATAAGATCATCGCAATGGGCAAAAACATGATCTCCAAGAGATGCTTTATTTAAGGTGACTTGCTTTAGTTTTGTATTCCTAAAAGCACAGTCACCCAAATATTTTGCATTTTTAAGATTAATAGATTCTAATGGGCAATTTTCAAATGCATATGCATAAATTTTAGTTATTTCGCAATTGTCAGGAATTATAATTTCTTTGAGTTTGAAGCAATCCTGAAATGCATTTGTACCAATAATAAATGATGAAATATTGATAGTAATAGATTCTAAATTATAGCATTCACAAAATGCATAGTGATTTATAGCTGTATACCAAACATAGTTTATCGAAACAGATCCACCAACCGTTATCGTTATATTTTTCAAATTTGTGTGATAAAAACAGGCATAACTTAGTTTGTGTACTTTGGAAATATCTAAATGTGTACAATTAGCAAAAGCTCCATCGGTAATATATGTTGTTTCAGAATAATCAATAAATTCTAAGGAGGAATAGGCAAATGCATAATTGTATATAGCTCCAACATTTTTTCCTAGAAAAACATTTCTAATATTTTGATTCTGATAGAAATATTTCTGAGGAATGCTACATGATGTTTCGCATTCAAAAGTTTTAACCATTTGGATACCAATGAAAGTTGGCATATTGTTTATTGATGATCCTTCAAGTCGTATTGTATCAATGTTTGCACTTTTCATTTGAGTTAAGAGATTTTCTTCATCTTGAAAATCATTTGGGTTATCGAAAATCATTTTAGTACCTTGAATAGTAATTTGATCGTTAGTAATAACATGTTTGGTGATTAATGACTTGATAATAATGGATGAAAGCATTGATATTTGGTTTAAAGTACTATGATAATTTGATAAGTTTACAAAAAAAGTTTAACATTATAAGGCTTAAAATATTCCTACTAAAATTTAATCAAAATTCAAAAAATAATTCTATCAAAAAATGATTTTAAATTTATCGTTAATAAATCCTAAAAGATTAAAACAATTATAAAATATCCCTCACTAGTTTAAATGTCAAGCTATTTAATTTTGAATTAATTGAATTTTCTGAAAAATAAAAAACCAGATTTGAAATGGCATTTTAGGAATTTAATTTGAAATACACTTTAACCAACTAGAATATAAGCCATTTTATATGATTATATTTGTCAGCGATTTGCCAATGATTGTGTAAAATCTTCTTTTAAGGTTATTTTGCTAATGATTATTATGCATACAATTTATTAAACACATTAATTTTATCATTTTTATGCAGCGTTCATTTCATTTGAATTGATTTTTTTTAATCGTGTAAACTACACATCTTTCTATAGTTAGCATAAATGCAAAATTCAACCATTTTTAAATATTAACTTTTGAATTCAATTTTTCTGTGATAAATTTCAACATGTTAAATGGTATCATATGGAATTCTTTGTTAAATTACCCAATAAATTATAATATGGAAGCTCCAAAATCAATAACAATTGAAGCTGGTGACAATTTAGAAGCAAAAATTTCACAAATTAAATCTGAAGGAATTACAAAACTTGTTATTGGTACTTCATTCCAATCAATGCCAACAATGGAAGGATTATATTGCACTAAATATCTGGAAATACTATCAACTCAAATAGATTCAATTCCCGAGGAAACTTTTTCAAATAATCAAAACATCGAGAGTGTTATTCTCTCATCAAGCATTAAAACTATATCTAACAGAGCTTTTTTCAGTTCTTCAATTTCTCAGATTAATCTTGAAAATGTTAATACAATTGAAACAGAAGCATTTTGTAACTGTATCAATTTACAATCGGTCAATTTAAACAGTATTCAATTCCTCAATAATTCATGTTTTTCCAATACTTCTTTGATAGAAATAAATCTTCCGACTGACTTTAGATACGTACCTCAATATGAATTTTATAACTGCATTAGTTTAACATCTTTTGTTTCAAGTTGCGCTGGTTTTGGAGAATATTCATTTTGTAACTGTACTTCTCTTAAAGTATAGGGTGTCCAAAGGTGTGTTTAGCACAAACCTGAATACTGCGAATAGAAATAAACAAGTTACATATATATAAAGTTTATTTAAATATAATCACCATTGGATTCAATCACGCGTTCGCAGCGATCGATCCAGGCTTCAAAGACACGCTTTAAATCATCATGAGAAAATTGCTCAAATTACTCTCTTACAAAATTTTCAAGATCATCTGGACTCGCGAATTCGCGTCCTTCAGCTCTCTTTTTTAGCGTGCCGAATAAATAAAAGTCAGAGGGTGCAATATCAGGTGAATAAATTGGGTTTGGAACAACTTTGACATTGTTTTCCAACAAGTAATTCATTACCTTATGACTTTTGTGAACTCTTGAATTATCAAAATGAATTGCAAACTTTTGTTTTTGTTGTTTGGATTTCTCAAACTCATCAGAATTGATAATTTGAGTAAGAACATTGTCAATTAGATACTGAGCATTCATCGTATTAGGTTTTTGAAGAATATCAATTGCGATGATGCCATTCACGCCCCAAAAAACCGACAACATAATCATTGGTGTGTCAATTTTTTTCTTCGGGAATGTTTGCGGATTTTCATCCTTCGGGATCCACATGATTTTGGCTTCTGTTGCATATTGAAACCAAGACTCGTCCCCTATTACTAAAAAGCGAAACTTCTTGGATTGATACGCACGCAATATAGAGAGGAGCTCTTTCGAAGATTGGACTCTAGATTTTTTTGAACTGAATTAAGGTTGTGCGGAACCCAACGTGTATACGCTAGTTTGTAGTTCAAATAATTGTGCAGATAATAACTGACTGTTGTACGTGGTATCTTTGTCATCTCCTCTATCCTTCTGAGTGATGCTCTTGGGTCTTCATCTAGCGCTTGAAGAATTGCTTTGATTTTTCTTTGATCCGGCGATTTTTTGTCAATTTTTATGATGGGCGCCTTTTTGTTCATGAAGTGATACATCCTAACATGATACGTTACAGTGGAATAGCTAGGAGCATCCATACCGAAGCATTTTACCAATGTCTCGTAGATTTTTTACAGTCTTTGCATTTTTTTGCAAGAGCGAGGATGTTTTCTTTATGATTCATTAAAAAAATGAAAAAAATCCCGCCAAAATTTCCCGCGAAACCGCCTCTTGTCTCAAAATTCATTTTATATCCCGGCATGGCGCCAAAATACAACTTACTCATCATATACATATATTCATATTTTTTATTATATATTTATAATCAGCATATATCTCCTTTAATAGTCTCATATAGAGCGCTGTGCTAAACGCACCTTTGGACACCCTATATTTAAATATAACTTCAGAGAAACATGGAGCTTTCATGATACATCATTATTGTTTACAGCTATAGAAGAAATTACTCTTCGTAGTTTAGCTATGTCTAGTTCTGCCTTTTCAACATTACCACTTAAGAAATTAATTGTGTTTAATCAAGATGAATACTTTTATGGTTCAAATATGGATGGTATTCTTAATTTTCCAAATCTTAAAACAATTGAAATCACAAGTGATTCAAAATATATATACTTGATAAACTATAATATTGAAGAAATCATTACTCCTGTTGATCCGAATTTTAGGTGTACTATTAATATTGCTGGCTGTCCAAAACTCAAAAATTTACCAAATGGAATTGAATATGTTAAAAATGTTGGAGATTTGCCAGAAGTAGAATCAGTTGATCTTTCATTTTGCAAACGAATTTACAGAAATAGCTTCTTTAACTGTCCAAAACTTAAAAGAATTATTGGATGGGGAGATCACGAAATGACTGTTGAACCAAGTTTATTCGAATTATGTCCAATGATTGATATAAACATATGGAACAATAATTTAAAGTTTTATGGAGTAACTATGTTTTCAGATAAGTATTCACCTCTTCAATATTCTTATATTAAAGAATTAACAATTAACTCCAGCAAAATACCAACTTTCTATGGATGCAAACAGCTGAAAAAAGTAGTTTTCATAGAGGGCTGTGGGATTAGGGAAATTGATTATCATGCATTTGAAAATTGCGAAAGCTTGACAGATGTACAGTTGTGTAATTCAATTGAAAGTATTTCCCCTTATGCATTTGCTAATACAAACATTTCAAATTTGGACTTAACCAATGTTAGGCAAATTGCTCTCACAGCGTTTTATAATACACCTCTTAAGGAAATAATAATCAATAATAATATTTTTCAAAGCAGGCCTGATTATTATTGGCCAACAGATGTTGTTTTACTTGAATACAATGAAAGAAATCACAGCAAATTTAGAAACTTTATATGCCTATCCGGCAAGTTTGGAAGCCAAGGAATTGACAATTCCAGATTTTGTGAAATATATTAACTTTTATGCATTTTCTTATTCAAATTATTTGGAAAAAATAATTGTTAATTCAAATATAATACTGAAAGAAGGTATGTTTGCATATTGCACAAGTGTGAAAACAATAGAAATTAATCTAAATGCTACATATTTTCCCCAAGGCTGTTTTGCATACTGCACAAATTTAACATCAATTAAACTACCTGAAAGGTCCATTATTTATCGTTTAGAATCTCACTGTTTTCTCGGATGCTTTAGTCTCCAAAAACTTGAATTCAATAATCAACTAGAAATTGTTGGAACAAATTGTTTTCAAGAATGTTCATCACTAATAGAAGTTGATCTATCAAGATTGCATAAAATCCCAATATCTTGCTTCAAAAAGTGTGGGCAAAGCAATATAAATTTGCATTTGGGAACTAATTTAAATATGATTAATAGGGAAGCGTATATGGATTCACAAATTGTTGAATTCATTTGCCCAGAAAAACCTGATAATTATTGATGAATATGCTTTCTCTAATTGCACTTCTCTTATCAATTTCATATTCAATGAAAAAATCAGGAAGATATGCTATTGTTCATTTTATAATGTTGGAATAACTGAATTATACATTCCAAATTCATTAATTGACATTAATACGACCAGTTTTTCAAAAATCAAGTCACATTGAATTTAAGTTTAGCTCAGAAGGGCATCCTATATATTATGTAGAAATGATTGTTTTATGAACAAGACGGGTGGTTTGATGTTTATTCTTTGGAAAAGAGGAAGTTTATTCGAGTTACCCTCAAAAGTAAAAGTAATTGGAAGAGATGGAATCTTAGATTTACCAATCAGCAAGTTAATAATAAATTCAGATATTTCAGACAGTGAATTTTTCGATGTTAGATACATTTCAAATATATGTATAAAGTCGCCTTCATATATTACATACTCAATTGAAGATTGCAGGATGGATATTAGCGATGAAAATAATATTGACAGATATGCCAAAGAAGGAAAATATGAACCAACTTATAAATTGAGCAATAGTTTATACATTGGTGAATCGTATTTTCATATTGATGAACAAATAACAAGTTCAACCGTCTATGATTATGCAAATCAATCTCTTCCTTTTTTAGAAAACTATAGAACATATTCTTCTATTCATGTAATTCTTTTAGTTTTTATCTCCATATTGACAGTGATTATACTTATTCTCTCTATTATTTCCTTGAAAATTACTCATGAATAAAATTTCAAGTTAACATATGACATTATTTCAAATTTATGTTAACTGGCATTACTCACATTGCAATGAGAATGATTTATTAAATAATCATTATAATTTGAAATAATTTTTCAGTTAAATTACACCTAACGCATTAAATGTGCCTATTGAATAAACATTCATTCCATGGTTTACAATTTTTCATTCAATGGTTGCAAATGCATTTGCTGTTTAAAAATAATCAAAATTTTTGTCAAACTGTTTGCATTGTTATTGAAATAATCTTTATTCATCATCGCATAAACAGTTATCGAAATAACCTTCGTCATTATTTGCATGTTCTTCAAAGTCACTTGCAAATGGATCATCTTCAATAGTTGTGTTCATTGAGAAAAGTGGGTTTGTAAATGTAATCTCGGTAGAGAGATTTGTGATAACATGTTCTGACATTTCAACGAAACTCTCTTCTGAACTATCTTCTCTATTCTTATGAATCAAGAATGCAATCAATCTTGCAACCATCAAAACTTCTGCTGCTGCAATTGCAAGAAGGATGTATGTTAACATTGTGTTTTTAGTTTGACTAGGTTTTATTTCATCAATATTGATTAGTTCAGTAACTTGTGCTGAATTATTAGTCTCTGAAGATGCAGAGTTTCCAGATTGTGATGAACTCTGTGAAACTGTTTGATCTTGTGAATTTTCTTCTGGACTTATTTCTGGTTCAACTTTAGGAATTTCATATGGATCATCAATCAATGCACACTTTTTAGCTTCTTGTGGAAGAATTTGCTCAGGAAGCTGAATATACTTTGGATTCTTTGGATAAGTATAATCATATTTTGCATAATTCTCAAATGGAACTGATGAATCACATTCATCTTTGATTGCTATAATTCTTGGTACTTGATTCCAAATTGATCTAGCATAATTATCTGAAACAAAAACTCTTGGAACATTGTAGATGCCTGTTGATCTAACGGCGGATTAGGTACAAACCTGAACGTCATTGATGAGGTATTTTGGATACAAAAATTACAGAATTTATATGTCCAGAAAATTTGATTTTTATAAAAGCCTTTGCATTTTCAAACTGTACAGATCTTATAAACTTTAGGTTTAATGAAAAAATACGAAGTTTAGGAGAATGTACATTCTACAATGTTGGAATTAGTGAATTATATATTCCTAACTCAATGGTTTACATTAACTCAACAAGTTTCTGTAATTCAACCCAAATCAAATTTAAAATTAGTGAAGACGGGCATCCAATTTATTATATTGAAAATGATTGTTTTATGAACAAAACTGGTGGATTGATGTTTGTGCTTTGGAGAAAGGACGGTATATTTGAAATACCCCAATAATCAGTAACGATGCGATAGAGTATTCCAATTACCATCGATATGTTATAAATTCTGATATATCAGACAGAGAATTTCTAAAGTTACATAATTACAATAATTATAATTATTATTATAACAATTATAACAATCATTATGGAAAAATCTGTGTGAAGCCACCATCATACAACACTGATACAGATAATTGCCTTATGGAAATTAGTCATGAAAATAATACAGGAAGATATGCAAAAGAAGGAGATTATGAACCAACTTATAAATTGAGCAATAGTTTATATCTTGGAGATTCCTTCTTGCATATTCAAGAATATATAACCGACACAACGCGATATTATAATGATAATCAATCTCTTCCATTTTTAGAAAATATAAGAATTTATTCTGCTTTTCATGTTGTTTTATTAGTTTTTGTTTCATTCTTATCTGTAATAATTATTATCCTCTCGATAATCGCTTTGAAAGTGACTCCTTAATGAATATTTAATTTATTAAAAAAATTCATACTAACATTTTATATCAATTACTGAAAATTTAGGAAATCTAAATGTTATTTTTATTCATCATCGCATATACAATCGTTAAAATGACCTTCATCATTATTTGCATGATCTTCAAAGTCACTTGCAAATGGATCATCTTCAATAGTTGTGTTCATTGAGAAAAGTGGGTTTATATATGAAACCTCGGTAGAGTGATTTGCGATAACATGTTCTGACATTTCAACAAAACTCTGTTCTGAACTATCTTCTTTATTTTTATACATCAAAAATACAATCAATCCTGCAACCATCAAAAGCTCTACCACTGCAATCGCTAGAAGAATAAATGTTAATAATGTATTTTTACCTTGATCTGGCTCAGTTTCATCATTATTATTTAGATGGGTAATTTGTGTTAAATTATTAGTTTCTGATGATATCGTATTTTCTTGTTTTGTTGGATCTGGTGAATTTTCTTCTGGACTTATTTCTGGTTCAACTTTAGGAATTTCATATGGATCATCAATTAATGCACATTTTTTAGATTCTTGTGGAAGAATTTGTTCAGGAGGTTGAATATACTTTGGATTCTTTGGATAAGTGTAATCATATTTTGCATAGTTTTCAAATGGAACTGATGAATCACATTCACCTCTTATAGGTACTTTAAGTGGTACTTGATTCCAAATTCTTCTGACATAACTATCTGAAACAAAAATCCTTGGAATATTATCGAAACCATTTATTTTAACATTTCCTCCGTAGCAAAGATTATGTAAATATGGAGCATTATAAACCAGATTTTCATATGGATCATTATTTAATTTTGTTCTGATTACTAATGTAGTTAATCCGAAATCTATAACTTTTCTTGATGTTTCATTATATTTTGGAAATGAATTTATTGCGTTTCTAGCAATGCTTCTTACTCTTGATGGAACAATATATGTTGATAACAATTTTCCATATGTCATTAATAATGTGTTTGTTTCTTTATCGATAAGTTCATGAGCACCCAATATGAATTTTGGATGATCACAATCTAATTCTAATTCAATATCATCAATACCATAAAATGCCTGAGGATGTATTTCTGTTAGCGTTTTTGGAATAAAGAATTTCTTAATTTTAGTGAAAGCAAAACTATAATCATCAATTTCTTCAATAGATGGTGGCAAATTGATTTCAGATATATTTGTGGAATTAAAGCAATACGATCTAATTCTATTGTGTCCTTCAATGTCAGTTAATTCTACTTTTTGTAGCTTACTACACATATTAAAGATTCCCTCGTTTAAATTTGAAACACTAATTTTAATTGACTTCAATGATGAAGACTCAAAAACGTTACTAGAAAATTGAAGATTTTTTGATAAATCTAGATGAGTTAAGCTTGAACATTTATAAAAACAATAACTATTCAATAGGAGACGATTTGAGGGGAAATTTATATTCTTCAATGAACTACATTCTGCAAAGCAATATCTGCCTAATGTTTGCGTACCATCTGGAATTGTAATTGTTTCTAATGAAGTACAACCTCTAAATGAATAATCACCAAGTTGTTTGAATGATGGACATAAATTAACAGTTGTCAATGAGATGCAATTTTCAAAAATACTAGTATCTAATGAATTTTTTTGTTGATCGAAATTAAATGTGATTGATTTAAGAGATTTGCATCCACAAAATGCTTTCCCCATGATATTGATGTAACTATTTATTACTACTTCTTCTAATTTTGATGTTGTGAATGCATATGGATGAATCTTTGTAATTGTACTTGGAATTGTATATGTTTTCCTTGTTGATGACCCTGGAATATAATATAATATTTCTGTGCCATTTAGAAGCACTCCATCATTAATATGCAGGTGAGAATTTTCTATTGTGATTTTAATATCATAAGATTGTAGGAAATCAAATGCTTTGAATTCTGTAACATTTATTCCTAATATGATTTCTTTGATTGATGTAATGTCTTTGAATGGACTTTTATCTGTTTGTGCAACTGCTGGACAAATTGAATAATACCTTAAGTTACATTCTTTTCGATAATAAATATAGTCATTTGTGAATTTTATCTTTTCAATTTTTAAACCTCGAAGGGAATATTGGCCTATTTCTTCAAGATTAGGAAAGTCGAAATTTGGTATTTCTAGAATTGTGTCCATAAATGCATAATTACCAATTCCTTTAAGGATATCTGGCCATACAACTGTTTTCAGTTTTGTACAACCAAAGAACATTTTATCTGGAATATACTGAACTCCATGAAGTGTAACTGATTCAAGACTTGTACAATTCATCAATAAACCTATTCCAGCATGTATTTGAACATTACAGTCAACTAATGAACTACAAAACGCAAATGCGTAATCTTCTCCTTGAACATGAGGTAAAATATTCTTCAATTTTTCACAACCATAAAATGCACGTGATTCAATTTTTGCAACATTTGTAATATCAATAGTTTCCAAAGATTTGCAGAACATGAAAGCACCCTCACCAATCTCCAATATATTTGTTGTAATTTTTGTTAAACTCCAACATGAGAAGAATGATTCTAAACCTATTTTCAGATCTGGATTTGATGATTTAATTTCTTTTAGATTGAAACAATTCTTAAACATTCCTTCAATGACAGATTTTTGTTGACCTAAATCAACTATTTCTAGTGATTGACAAGAAATAAAGAATTCTCTGGCATCTCTTACGCTACCCGACTTTGTTGACATTATACCTGCCCTTAAATCGCCTTGGATAATTACTTCTCTAAGAAATTTACAATGAGCAAAAACATGATCTTTAAGAGTTGCAGAATTCAAAACAACTTTCTTAAATTTAGTATTTCTAAATGCAGCATACCCAATATATGTAATTGAGCTAAAGTCGATTGATTCTAATGCACAATTTTCAAATGAAAATTCATAAACTTCTGTTAATCGGCAACCTTCTTGAATGATGATTTCTTTGAGTTTAAAGCAATCTTTAAATGCATTTTGATTTATATAGAAACGATAAATATTGATAGTAACTGATTCTAAGTTATAACACTCACGAAAAGCATTATCTGGTATACAATGATCCTCACTAGTTATTGTTATGCTTTTTAAATTCGTATTACGAAAACAAGAATTTTCTAATTGGTAAACGTTGGATATATTTAAACGAGTACAATACGCGAAAGCATAACTTTTAACAGATGTTGTTTCCGAAAATTCGATATATTCTAGTGATGAATATGCAAATGCACTTTCTTCTATAGTTTGAATATTTGCCCCAAGCAAAACTGTTTTAATTATTTGATTTTGATAAAAATAAGACTGTGAAATATTGCAAGATAAATCACATTCAAAAGTTTTGACCCTTTGAATGCCAATGAAATCTGGTAAATCGTGTATGCTTGATCCTTCAAGTTTTATTGTATCAATATTTTCGTTATTCATTCTACTTAGAAGATCTTCATGATTTTGGAAATCGGAAGGATCATCAAAAGTCATTTTAGTACCTTGAACAGTAACTTGGTTGTGAACTATGACATATTTTGCTATTAAAGATCTAATAAAAAGGCGTGAAAACATTGTATTCAAAAGTAGTAGAAATGTATTCAAAAAAAAGCTGAGTTTTTGAAAGTATGATTGACATTCTATTCAAATCAGCTTGCACCAGAAATTTTATCAAACTTAATTCTTTGATCTCTCAAAAATAACGGTTATAGATAGAATTGAAATCTTGCACAAAATTTGAAGTAAAATTCAAAATTGAACTTCAAAAATCAAATAAAAACATGAATTTATTTAATGGTCAGCAAATTTAAGAACGTTAAAAATACTTAAAATTTGAATATGAGAAAATTAAAATATTTTATTTTGAGACCATTTTTTTAAAATGAATTTTTATTACCCTTGGACAGTTTGATTGATGATATTTTTCTTACATAAAACTAACAATCTATTCACTTCAAAAATCTATTTATCGATTTTTATATATTCAAAATGTATTTTTGAATGATATAAAATTTCAATGTTTTGTGAGAATGATGAAAAAGATTCATTAATTAATGATTTACCAGTAATTAAATTTTCGAAAAAATTATGAATTGTAAACTATTCATAAAATTTGTGTATTCAATTTTTCAGAATTTCTAAAATCATTGAATGCAATATTTTATTTTCATTGAGGTTTAATTAATGATTATGGTATTAACCGGATTGATTTTTCTTTTTTTTACTTTTCAATGACAATCTCTGAAAAACTTAACTTAGACTTTGAAAAAAAAATCTATAGTGATAAGTTTCAGGAAATTTATATTGTTTTCTTAATTTACACATCGTGGTCATATCATTCAAATCTTTCAAAACTTTTAATATTCGAGCCTTTCAAATGTTAAATAATTTGCAAGCATTCAAATTTTCAGAACTTTTAACGTTCATGAATTTGCAAAAGATTAAAGAAATAGTTTGCAATTTGAATGGAGGCAAGCTCTGTCCAAATTGCTAACAATTTTTAAAATTCTATTATTTCTAATTCAATTTCAAACCTGTTATTTTCAAATTAATTTTGTTTATATTACTAAATAGATTATATTCAATAACATTCACTTATTTATTTCACTTTTTCAATTGTAATTCAAATTTTTCATGAAAAATACCTTTAATTTCCTTTCTAAATTTCATTTTTAATTTTTAATTCAAAAATTGGATTTTGAATACACTAAATTTTATTCAATTCAATTTTTTTAGGTAATGATTCATAGGATTTTACTAAACTCTCTATTAAATAGAACATTGAGATATAGTGCAGAAGACATAAAATCAATAACTATTGAAGATGGTGATAATTTCGAGACAAAAATTTCACAAATTAAATCTGAAGGTTTTACAAAACTTGTTATTGGCACTTCGTTCCAATCAATGCCAATAGTGGAAGGAATGTATTGTACCAAATACATTGAAATACTATCAACTCGAATACAATCAATTCCTAGTGAAACATTTTCAAATAATCAAAACATCGAAAGTATTATTCTCTCTGCAAGTATTAAAACGATATCATATAAAGCATTTTTGGTTCTTCAGTTTCTCAGATTAATCTTGAAAATGTTAATAAAATTGATACAGAAGCATTTTGCAATTGCATTAATTTACAATCAGTTAATTTAGCTAATATTCGATCACTAAGTAGTTCATGTTTTGCCAATACTTCTATAATTGAGATAAATCTTCCATCTGAATGTACAACGATACCTAGTTATGCATTTTGTAATTGCTTTAATTTGGCATCTTTCGTTTCAAATTGCAATAGTTTTGGTGAATATGCATTTTGTAACTGTACATCACTGAAAGTATTTAAATATAATTTTAGGGAAAGTAATCAGTTCCCAGAAACAGTTTTTATGTCAGCCGCTATTGAAGAGATAGCAATAAATTTCCAATTATTCAATAACAAAGCACTTTCTAAATTATCTATTAAGAAATTAACTATATACAGCCCAATATTAGATGAATATTTCTATTATAACTTGGAGTACTATACTATTACTGATGGACAAAATTTTCCAAATTTAACAACAATTGAATTCACACATGATTCAGAATTAATCTGTTTTTCAAATATGAATATTGAACAGATAATCATTCCAAATGATCCTAATTTTAGATGCTCAATAAAAATTGCTGGTCTTCCTAAGCTTAAAAACTTACCAAATGGAATTAATACAGTCTTTTATGTTGGAGATATGCCTGAAATTGAAACAGTTGATCTCACATTTTGTACAATAATCTACAGAAATAGTTTCTTCAATTGCCCAAAACTGAAAAGAATTATTGGTTGGGGAGACCATGCAATGTTTTTAGGCCCAGGCCTATTTCAGTTTTCTCCATTGGTTGATATAAATATATGGAATGAGAACTTATCGTATGAAGTTAGAGATATCATTAATGAACAGTTTTCACCTCTTCAATTTTCTCAAATTAAAGAAATAAACATTAATGCAAGTTATCCACCAATTTTCAGAGGCTGTAAAACGTTAAAAAAGGTTAAATACATTGAAGGGTCCGGAATTACAAGAATAGAATATGACGCATTTTATGATTGTGAAAGCTTAACAGAAGTTGAATTATGCAGTTCAATTACTACCATTGCAGCTAATGCCTTTAAGAATACAAATATTTCTTATTTAGACTTAACAAATATTCAGGAATTAGATATTTCAGCATTTTATGGTACACCACTAAAAGAAATAATAATTAATAAAAATGTTCAAAAAGTATTATATTTCTTTGAGACAACAGATGATCCTATTGTGCTAGAATATATTGAAAGAAATGTTTATTTACCCAAGTTAGAAAAAGTGACATTTAAGAGTGAAGTAACTATTTTCAATACATTGTATTTCAATAGTCCAAATTTAAAAGAATACGTACTTGTAGATAATTCCAATTTTAAGTCAATTGATAAAGTTATTTACACTGCTGACAAGCAAACACTTTATGCATATCCTGGAGGTTTAGAAGCAAAAGAATTTATAATTCCTGATTTCGTGAGAAACGTTAATCATAATGCTTTTGCATTTACAAATAATTTGGAGAAAATAATAATTAATTCCAATATGGTGCTAACAGAATCAACGTTTGCATATTGCACAAGTGTTAAAACAGTTGTTATCAATTTCAAAACGAATGTATTGTCAAAAGGATGTTTTGCATTTTGTACTAATTTGACATCAATTAAAATACATGAAAATGCAGCTATTACTATGCTAGATTCACATTGTTTCCATGGATGCATTAGCTTACAAAGACTTGATTTCAAAAATGAATTAGAAATTGTTGAAGAGAGTTGCTTCCAAGATTGTCAATCACTTGTAGAAGTTAATTTATCACAATTATATAGTATTCCTAAGAGTTGCTTTAAAGGAAATCTACAAAGTCAATTAAATTTACACATGGGATCAAATATGAAAATTATGAATAAGGAAGCATTTATGGATACAAAAATAACAGAATTTATTTGTCCTGAAAATTTGTTTATTATAGATGAATTTGCGTTTTCAAATTGTACAGAACTTATAAACTTTAAGTTCAATGAAAACATACAAAGGCTAGAAGGATATTCATTCTACAATGTTGGAATTAGAGAACTATATATTCCTGACTCAATCGAGTATATTAACTCAACAAGTTTTTGTAATTCAACCCACATCGAATTTAAATTTAGTGAAGGAGGGCATCCAATTTATTATGTTGAAAATGATTGTTTTATGAATAAGACTGGAGGCTTGATGTTTGTACTTTGGAAGAAAGGATCTGTTTTTGAAATACCTCAAAATGTGAAAATAATTAGTAATGAAGCCATTAAATCTTCAAATTTCTATCGATTTATCGTAAATCCTGATATATCAGATAGCGAACTTCTAAGAATTAAATCTAATGAATATATTGACATGTACAATAGTAAAATTTGCGTGAAACCACCATCGTCTAGCAATGAACCAGATAATTGCATATTGGAAATCAGTGATGAAAATAATATTGATAGATACGAAAAAGAAGGAGAATATGAACCAACATATAAATTGAGTAATAGCTTATATCTTGAGGAATCCTTCAAGTATATCGAAGAATACATAACAGATAATACATGGTATTACTATGCTAATCAATCTCTTCCATTTTTGGAAAACTTAAGGGTTTATTCTCTTTTCCATGTAGTATTATTAGTATTTGTTGCATTTTTATCTGTATTAATTATTATTCTTTTAATAACTGCATTGAAAGTAACTCATGAATAAACATTTATTATTTATTCAGCAGCGTTTCGTAACATTTTTAAATTGATAGCATATAAATTAATTAAGCAATAACTTATTGAATTATAACTTTATTTTTATTCATCGCATTAACATTTTTAAAAAAATCTTTAAACTATCCATATCATTATTTTTCAAAAGAATTCTTTGCATCCTTTATTAATTGTTCATTAGTCATGATACATAAAACACCTAACACTTTTATGACATTTAAACTTATATAGTCTTAACTTCAAAAATCAATTAGAATATACATTAAATATGTTTTATTCCAACATAGCATCATACTTGTTGATGTGTTTATATTTTTTCAATCTTGATCAAAACTCAAAATTAAGCGGACCATTTAATAGATCGTGCAAAATAAACTATATCTATCAAATTTAATTTTTGGAAAAATCTTAAAAAAAATCCCATGCATGAGAGCTAATATCTATTAATTTTTTATTAATAATAATTTTCTTTATTTTAGTGTATGAAAATGCAAATTCTTCGATTCTTTTAACATTGGAGGCAATCCAAATTCATATAAATTTCGTTATCAATGAATTCTATTTTTTCTAAATTACTGCACATATTAAACATGCCGATTGTCAATTGTGATAATTGGGGAAGAAACATTTTATGGCTGTGCATACACTCATCTGACTTTTATTCAAAATTTCGACAACTGGGGTGAAGCGTCATTGAAAATTAACCTTAAACATCTGAATTGGAGGTGTATGTGCACCCTTAATGAATATTTCAATCTCTGAATATATAATATTCATTCTTGAGTGAGATTATTTTGAAAAATGTTAAAAAACGAATTTCATTAAAAAACAGATAGATATTTTTATTCTGCATCAATTAAACATTTGTTGAAATATCCTTCATCATTCTTGTGTCCCTCTTCAAAGTCATTCGCAAATGGGTCTTCTTCAATAGATGTATTCATTGAAAACAGCGGATTTGAAAATGTTATCTCTGTAGAAACATCTGTTACTACGTTTGTTATCGCCTCCTCTGACATTTCAACAACACTCTCATCTGAACTATCTTCTTTATTCTTAAGAATTAAGAACGCTATCATTCCCGCAATCAACAAAATTTCTGCCGCTGCAACTGCAAGCAAAACGTATGTTAATAATGATTTGTTACCTTCTGGCTTTATTTCGTCAATATTAATTAGTTCAGAATTTTGATCTGAATTATTTGTCTCTGATGACATTGTATTTGTTTGATCTGATGGATTTTCTTCTGGACTTATTTCTGGTTCAACTTCTGGAATTTCATAAGGATCATCAATTAATGCACAATCTTTAGTTTCTTGTGGAAGTATTTGTTTTGGAAGTTGCTTATACTTTGGATTCTTTGGATATGTATAATCAAATTTTGCATAATTCTCAAATGGAACAGATGAATCACATTCACCAACTATAACTTCTTTCCTTGGATTTTGATTCCAAATCGATCTAGCATAATTTTCAGAAACAAAAACTCGAGGAATATTCGTACCATCTGCTCTAACAGTTCCACCATAACAAAGATTGTGTAAATATGGTGCATTAAATATTGGCAAGTTTGTGTTTACAGAGTAGTCTGAATTATATGAAGCTTCAAAATAAACATTTGTTCTAATTACTAAAGTTGTAACTCCAAAATCTATAACTTTCCCTGTTGTTTCATTATATTTAGGATATGAATTAATTGCATTGGCACCAATACTTAATATCCTTGAAGGAACAATATATGTTGATAATAATTTTCCATATGTCAATACCAAAGTTCTTGTATCTTTATCGATAAGTTCATGAGCTCCTAAAATAAATTTAGGATGATCACAATCTAATTCTAATTCAATATCATCAATACCATAAAATGCCTGAGGATGTATTTCAGTTAGAGCTTTAGGTATAAAGAATTTCTTAATTTTTGTAAATGCGAAACAATATTTATAAAGATGGTAAACATTTGGCGGTAAACGGATTTGAGTTATACTAGTAGAGTTAAAACAATATTCTCCAATAGTATACCAATTATCACTGTTAATTAATTCTACTTTTTCCAACTTATAGCAGTTATTAAATATGCCGTATCCCAAATTTGTAGGATTCATTTTAACTGATACCAAAGATGATGATTCGAAAACGAATTCTCCAAAATCCATTTCGTTTGAAAGATCAAGGTTTGTTAAGCTTGTACATTTAGAAAAGCAATAGTCTTTTATATAGAGACGATTCGATGGGAATTTTATATCCTTCAATTTAGTGCATTCTGCAAAACAATATCTGCCTAATCGTTGTGTACCTTCTGGAATTGTAATTGTTTCTAATGAAGTACAACCTCGGAATGAACTATCGCCAAGTTCACTAAATGATGGACATAAAGTAACAGTTGTCAATGAGATGCAATTTTCAAAGATGCTAATATCTAATGATTTTTGTTGATTAAAATTAAATGTGATTGATTTAAGAGTTTTGCATCCATAGAATGCTTTCTCCATAATTTCAATTTAACTATTTATTACTACTTCTTCTAACTTTGATGTTGTGAATGCGTATGGATGAATCTTTGTAATTGTACTTGATAATATTTTCTTTGATGATGGACCTGGAATTGTTAGAGTTTTCCTTGTTGCTTGGTAAGGAATATAATAAAATATTTCACTGTCTTTTACAAGCATTCCATCAACAATTTGGAAAGGAGAACCTTCCTCTAATTTAATATTTAAATCATTACATTCTTGGAAATCGGCTGCCTCAAATTCTGTTTTCTCAGCTCCAATTAATATTTCTTTAACTGAACTAACTCCTTTTAGAGGACTATAATTATTTGTTTTCACACCTGGACACACAGAAACATATCTTCGATCACAATCTTCTCTAAAATAAACATAATCCTTTCCTAATTTGATTTGATCAATCTTAGCACCTTTTAGTGAATAATTTCCAATTTCTGTTGCCTCACTTAGATCTAAATTTGATATTTCAAGTTTTGTGTCCATAAATGCATAATGACCTATTGTCTTGATGATATCTGAGAAAACAACTGTTTTCAAACTAGTACAACCAAAAAACATTTTATCTGGAATATACTGAATTCCTTGTAATGTAACTGATTCAAGTTTTGTACAATTCATTAATAATCCAGTACCTGCAGATACTTGAACGGTACAACTAACTAAAGAAGTACAATATGCAAATGCATAACTATCTCCTAGAACATGCGGCGAAATATTTGTTAATTTTTCGCATCCATAAAAAGCGCGAATTCCAATTGAAGCGATATTTGTAGTATCTACAGTTGTTAATGATTTACAAAACATAAATCCACCTTCTTCGATTGTATGTATACTTATTGTTATACTTGTTAAACTCAAACAAGAGAAAAATGATTCAAAACCTACAACTAATTCAGAATTTGATGACTTTATTTCTTTGAGATTGAAACAGTTTCTGAACATTCCTTTACATGTTGACCATTGACGACCTAAATCTACAGTTTCTAATGATTGGCATACCATGAAGAATTCTTGTGATGGTCTTATATCGAATATACCTAATCTCATAGTTGTTGTTCTTAAATTTTCTACAATAACAACTTCTCTAAGATCTTCACAATATGCAAAAACGTGATCTTCAAGAACTGCATCATTCAAAACAACTTTCTTTAATTTTGTATTTCGAAATGCTGCATTACCCAAAAACATGGCTTGTTCAAGGTTGATTGATTCTAATGGACAATTTTCAAATGCAAATGAAAAAACTTTTCTTATTTCATTACCATTCGGCAAAATGACTTCTCTTAGACTAAAACAATCAAGAAATGCACTATTTCCTATTGAAACAATATTAACATTTATTGTTACTGTTTCTAGATTATAACACTCATAGAATGCAAAAGGTGGAATACCTGTTCCTCCATCTGCTTCATAAAAAGAACTTCCGACTTGAATTGTAATATGTTTTAAGTTTGTGTGCTGAAAACAACCTTTGTCTAGTTTATATATAGTTGAAATATCCAAGTTAGTACAATTTGCAAATGCATATTCCATGATGGATGTAGATTCAGAAAAATTAATAAATTCTAATGTTGAGTATGAAAATGCCGAATTTCCTATAGAAATTATATTTTCTCCTAGATATACTGTTCTAATATTCTGGTTTTTATAAAAATAAAAATCAGGAATTTCGCACCTCAAATGGCATTCAAGAGTTTTCACCATTTTAATGCCAACAAAAGTTGGAAAATCGTATATTGATGATCCTTCAAGTCTAATTGTGTCAACGTTCGCGCTTTTCATTTGATTAAGTAGAACATCTTGATTTTCAAAGTCAGCTGGATCATTTAAGGTCATTTTGGTACCAGATGTAATGACTTCGTTGTTAAAAATTACGTTTTTATGAAGAAAAGATTTAAAAATAAAGGATGAAAGCATTTTTTAAGAAATGTAATTGTAAGGATAAATTTTGAATACTTTACAAAATCGAAGCACAGGCTTAATAAAATATTAATTTTCGTTATTTATATAAATTTATTACAAAAAAATCACTTAGAAAATTTGAATAGTTAATTAAAAAAATGGAAGAAAGACATATTGTTAAGCAAATTATGATTGGACGAATTATTCCAAAATCAATCTCAATCATCTTTTGTAAGCATTGAATATTGAAAGTTCAGATTTTTACAATTTTTTTGTTAGCAATTTATAATTAAAATCGGATTTTTATATTAAATATGGATCGAATTGTGCCGATAGCTCTAAAATTTTTAACTACTGAGTGGATTCACATCGTATTGCTTTAATTATACTTCTAATTAGTACTTTAAAAAATTAAAAAGTCTCATCACACTTTTCAATGCTCGATTTTTAAAAACTGTTTAAAAATGGAGCTTATATTGAAATAGTGTAGAGACTAAAAATTACCACAGACTATTTCAGAGGATTGAGTTGCCACTCAATCCTCTGAAAAGTCTGAGGTAATTTGCAAAATTTTCGCATGACACTCTCATTCAATTTTTCCCACCAAAATTTTGATTCATTTGATCTTCAAATATATTGGAATCGAAATTTATGATTTCAATGAGAAAAAAATTTGAATTGAACAAATTGAATTTAGTTTTAAATAATACGATTATTCTCAATTCAAATATTAAAGTATCTTTTTTCAAAATCATTGTTATGTTATTTATTATATAATAGATAACAATACCGATCGAATTGAATTTTTGAAAGCTTCTTTCAAATATTTTTGCTTCGGAAGACTTGATGTTAAATCAAATTGTACTGTACTCGCTGATAGATAAAGCAATCAAATATAATATGGAAACAGAGAAATCAATAACAATTCAAAATAATGATGATCTAGAAATAATCTCATCCAGAATTAAATCGGAAGACTTTACAAAGCTGATTATTGGTGACACAATGCAGTCTTTTCCGATATTTGAAGGATTACATAGTATAAATTCTCTCGAAATTGTTTCAGAGCAAATAAATTCTATTCCAGAAGAAGCTTTTATGAAAAATCAAAATATAAAAAACGTTAAGTTATCCCAAAGTATTACAACCATAGCTAATATACCATTTTATGGTTCGTCAATTTCTCAAATTAATCTTGAAAACGTTAATTCAATCGGAGAATCTGCATTTTGTGACTGTATTAATCTACAATCAGCCGATTTACAAAAAATTCAATCACTTGATAGTTCATGTTTTGCTAATACTTCTTTAATTGAAGTAAATCTTTCAACAGATTTTATGATATTACCTAGTTATGCATTTTGTAATTGTTTTAAATTAACAACTTTCATTTCAAAATGCAATAGTTTTGGTGAATATTCATTTTGTAACTGTACTTCACTTAAAATTTTTAAATATGATTTCAAAGATACATGGGAAATCCATAGTACAGCACTTATATCTACGGCCATTGAAGAACTTGAAATAAACAGTAATGCAATGCGTAATGATGCCTTTTCAAAACTCCCCATTAAGAAACTTATCATTTATAGTAGTAGTCCATACTTTAACGGAGGCAAATACGATGGATTAATTTATTATCAAAACCTGAAAACAATTGAATTCACACGTGATACATACTCTATTGCTTTACGTAATATGAATATTGAAGAAATTATCACTCCTGATGATCCTGATTTTAGCTGTCAAATTGATATTGCTGGTTGTCCAAAACTTAAAAACTTACCAAATGGTATTGATTATGTTAGATATGCTGGCGATCTTCCAGAGATTGAATCAGTTGATCTTACTCATTGCAAACGAATTTACAGAAATAGTTTCTTTAATTGCCCGAAACTTAAAAAATCATTGGATGGGGAGATCATGAAATGGATCTAGAAGCCAATTTATTTGAACTATGTCCATTGATTGAAATTAATCTATGGAACACAAATTTAAAGTTTCATGGAAATGCAGATGTACATTATCCTCTTTCAAACACATATATAAGAGAATTAACTGTAGATTCGAGTTCACTTCCAAGATTTTATAACTGCTTCTATTTAGAAAAGGTTGTTTTTCTCGAAAGTTCTGGAATGACTACAATAGATTCTTCAACATTTTCTAACTGTATAATATTAACAGATGTTCAGTTATGTAGTACAATTACTACTATTTCTTCGTATGCTTTCGCAAACACTAACATTTCATATCTAGATTTCACGAATATTATGAATCTAGGTGTTGATGCTTTCTATTGATCAAAAATCAAAGAAATAATAGTGAAAACGGATATAACTTATGATTTTATGCATGAATTAGATTATTATGAGGAAAGTCGTTGTTATACACCATATCTCGAAAAAGTGACTTTTACTTCAGGTGTCAATAGATTTTTACCATTAAATTTCAATAATCTACACTTGAAAGAAATTGTTCTTGAAGATAATTCATATTTTGTTTCAATAGATAAAGTTATTTACACAACGAACAAAGAAACTTTATATGCATATCCTGCAGGTTTGGAAAGCAAAGAGTTTACAATTCCTGATTTTGTTAAGAATATCAATATATATGCATTTTCATATTCAAATAACTTGGAAAAGATAATAACGAATCCAAACATTAATCTGAAAGATGGATTATTTGCTTACTGCACAAGTGTCAAAACAATTGAAATGAAGATGAATACAAACTATTTTCCAGAAGGGTGTTTTGCATTTTGCACTAATTTAACATCAATTAAATTACCTGATAATGTTGTTATTAGTCGTTTAGATTCTCATTGCTTCTATGGTTGTTATAGTTTACAAAAACTTGATTTCAACAATGAATTAGAAATTGTTGATTATTCTTGTTTCCAACAATGCTTTTCTCTCGTTGATGTTGACTTATCTCGATTGCATAAAATTTCACCAAAATGTTTCAAACAAGGTGGTCTTGGAAAACTAAACTTGCATTTAGGAGATAAATTGAAGATTATTCATAAGGAAGCATTTATGGATTCAAATAATACTGAATTCATTTGTCCTGAAAATCTCATTATGATAGAAGATTTCGCGTTTTCAAACTGTACAGCTCTAACAAATTTGAAGTTTAACGAAAAGATTCGAAAAATAGGAGATTGTACATTCTATAATGTTGGAATTAGAGAACTTTATATTCCTAATTCCTTGATAAATATTAATTACACAAGTTTTAGTAATAAAAATCATATCGAATTTAAGTTTAGTGAAGGAGGACATCCGATGTATTATGTTGAAAATGATTGTTTCATGAACAAAACAGGTGGTTTGATGTTCATTTTATGGACAAATAAAAGTTCGTTTGAAATTCCTAGTAGTGTAAAATTAATTAGTAATCAAGCAATGCAGTACTCAAGATATTATCAAGCTGTTGTAAATCCAGAAATATCAGATTTTCAATTCTTTGATCAAGGTATTAAAAATATTAAATTATGTGTGAAATCTCCAGCATTTATATATAGTTCAATGGAAGATTGTTCAATGCATATTAGTGATTATAATAATGTTAATAGGTATGCAAAAGAAGGAGAATATGAACCAACTTATAAATTAAGTAAGAGCATATATCTTGAAAAATCATACCATTTTTATGGATTCAATCACGCGTTCGCAGCGATCGATCCAGGCTTGAAAGACACGCTTTAAATCATCATGAGAAAATTGCTCAAATTGCTCTCTTACAAAATTTTCAAGATCATCTGGACTCGCGAATTCGCGTCCTTCAGCTCTCTTTTTTAGCGTGCCGAATAAATAAAAGTCAGAGGGTGCAATATCAGGTGAATAAATTGGGTTTGGAACAACTTTGACATTGTTTTCCACCAAGTAATTCATTACCTTATGACTTTTGTGAACTCTTGAATTATCAAAATGAATTGCAAACTTTTGTTTTTGTTGTTTGGATTTCTCAAACTCATCAGAATTGATAATTTGAGTAAGAACATTGTCAATTAGATACTGAGCATTCATCGTATTAGGTTTTGAAGAATATCAATTGCGATGATGCCATTCACGCCCCAAAAAACCGACAACATCATCATTGGTGTGTCAATTTTTTTCTTCGGAATGTTTGCGGATTTTCATCCTTCGGGATCCACATGATTTTGGCTTCTGTTGCATATTGAAACCAAGACTCGTCCCCTGTTACTAAAAAGCGAAACTTCTTGGATTGATACGCACCCAATATAGAGAGGAGCTTTTTCGAAGATTGGACTCTAGATTTTTTTTGAACTGAATTAAGGTTGTGCGGAACCCAACGTGTATACGCTAGTTTGTAGTTCAAATAATTGTGCAGATAATAACTGACTGTTGTACGTGGTATCTTTGTCATCTCCTCTATCCTTCTGAGTGATGCTCTTGGGTCTTCATCTAGCGCTTGAAGAATTGCTTTGATTTTTCTTTGATCCGGCGATTTTTTGTCAATTTTTATGATGGGCGCCTTTTTGTTCATGAAGTGATACATCCTAACATGATACGTTACAGTGGAATAGCTAGGAGCATCCATACCGAAGCATTTTACCAATGTCTCGTAGATTTTTTTACAGTCTTTGCATTTTTTTGCAAGAGCGAGGATGTTTTCTTTATGATTCATTAAAAAAATGAAAAAAATCCCGCCAAAATTTCCCGCGAAACCGCCTCTTGTCTCAAAATTCATTTTATATCCCGGCATGGCGCCAAAATACAACATACTCATCATATACATATATTCATATTTTTTATTATATATTTATAATCAGCATATATCTCCTTTAATAGTCTCATATAGAGCGCTGTGCTAAACGCACCTTTGGACACCCTATATTAATCTTTACAATTTTAATGTTTCAGAAATAATAATTCCTGATAATCCTATAGATAGTTTTAATGTTAAAATTGCAGGTTTTCCAAATCTAAATAAATTACCAGACAATATAAAATACATTACATATGTTGGTGATCTTCCAGAAATCAAAACTGTAAATCTTTCTTTGTGTAAATATATAGATAGAAATAGTTTCTTTAACTGTCCGAGACTGAAAACAATTATTGGTTGGGGAGACCATCAAATGACTGTTGGAGTATGTTTATTTGAACTATGTCCATTAATTGATATTAATATTTGGAATGACCATTTGATCATTGAAAATCCTTACGATAGATTTTCCCCTTTAGAAAATACATTCATTACAGAATTGACAATTAGCGCATCATCAATCCCAAGATTTTCTGTTTGTAAAAAATTAAAAAAAGTTGTATTCCTGAAAGATTCAACAATTGATGAGATCGGAGATCATGCATTCTATAAGTGTGAAAGTTTAACAGAAGTAACTTTATGTAGCTCAATTAAATATAGGGTGTCCAAAGGTGCGTTTAGCACAGCGCTCTATATGAGACTATTAAAGGAGATATATGCTGATTATAAATATATAATAAAAAATATGAATATATGTATATGATGAGTATGTTGTATTTTGGCGCCATGCCGGGATATAAAATGAATTTTGAGACAAGAGGCGGTTTCGCGGGAAATTTTGGCGGGATTTTTTTCATTTTTTTAATGAATCATAAAGAAAACATCCTCGCTCTTGCAAAAAAATGCAAAGACTGTAAAAAAATCTACGAGACATTGGTAAAATGCTTCGGTATGGATGCTCCTAGCTATTCCACTGTAACGTATCATGTTAGGATGTATCACTTCATGAACAAAAAGGCGCCCATCATAAAAATTGACAAAAAATCGCCGGATCAAAGAAAAATCAAAGCAATTCTTCAAGCGCTAGATGAAGACCCAAGAGCATCACTCAGAAGGATAGAGGAGATGACAAAGATACCACGTACAACAGTCAGTTATTATCTGCACAATTATTTGAACTACAAACTAGCGTATACACGTTGGGTTCCGCACAACCTTAATTCAGTTCAAAAAAAATCTAGAGTCCAATCTTCGAAAAAGCTCCTCTCTATATTGGGTGCGTATCAATCCAAGAAGTTTCGCTTTTTAGTAACAGGGGACGAGTCTTGGTTTCAATATGCAACAGAAGCCAAAATCATGTGGATCCCGAAGGATGAAAATCCGCAAACATTCCCGAAGAAAAAAATTGACACACCAATGATGATGTTGTCGGTTTTTTGGGGCGTGAATGGCATCATCGCAATTGATATTCTTCAAAAACCTAATACGATGAATGCTCAGTATCTAATTGACAATGTTCTTACTCAAATTATCAATTCTGATGAGTTTGAGAAATCCAAACAACAAAAACAAAAGTTTGCAATTCATTTTGATAATTCAAGAGTTCACAAAAGTCATAAGGTAATGAATTACTTGGTGGAAAACAATGTCAAAGTTGTTCCAAACCCAATTTATTCACCTGATATTGCACCCTCTGACTTTTATTTATTCGGCACGCTAAAAAAGAGAGCTGAAGGACGCGAATTCGCGAGTCCAGATGATCTTGAAAATTTTGTAAGAGAGCAATTTGAGCAATTTTCTCATGATGATTTAAAGCGTGTCTTTCAAGCCTGGATCGATCGCTGCGAACGCGTGATTGAATCCAATGGTGATTATATTTAAATAAACTTTATATATATGTAACTTGTTTATTTCTATTCGCAGTATTCAGGTTTGTGCTAAACACACCTTTGGACACCCTATAATAAAATATTTCATTGTCTTTTACAAGCATTCCATCAACAATTTGGAAAGGAGAGCCTTCCTCTAATCTAATATTTAAATCATTACATTCTTGGAAATCGACTGCCTCAAATTCTTTTTTCTCAGCTCCAATTAATATTTCTTTAATTGAACTAACTCCTTTTAGAGGACTATAATCTGTTTTTTTCACACCTGGACACACAGAAACATATCTTCGATCACAATCTTCTCGATAATAAATATAATCCTTTCCTAATTTGATTTTTTCAATTTTAGTGTCTATGAGTGAATAATTTCCAAACTCTACTATATCGCTTAGATCTAAATCTGGAATTACAAGTTTCGTATCAATAAAAGCATAATGACCAATAGCTGTAATACTTTGAGGAAATACTACTGTTTTCAAGCTTGTGCATCCAACGAACATTTTATCTGGAATATAATCAATACCTTCAATTGTTACTGATTCAAGTTTTGTACAGTTCATAAACAAACCTACCTTTGCATATGATTGAACATTACAACTAACGAGTGAGTTACAAAATGCAAATGCGTAATCATCGCCAAGAGCATAAGGATGAATATTAGTTAGCTTTTCACATCCATAAAATGCTCTTGTTCCAATCTTGTTGATATTTGTTGTATCAAGATCTGTCAATGATGTGCAAAACATGAAAGCATTTTCTCCGATGACTCCAACGTTTGGTGTAATATCTGTTAAACTTATACATCCATAAAATGCCTCATTAACAATTGAAAGCTCTGGATTAGATGATTTTATCGTTTTTAGGCTATAACAATTTGCGAACATTCTATAACATGTTTTTGTTAGATGTCCTAAATCAACAGTTTCCAATGAATCACACTCCGTGAAAAACTCAATTGCAGGTACTGGATCCGAAAACCTTCCAGTTGATATTGATGCGATTAAAGCATCTTCCTGGATTTCAACTTCAATAAGAGATTGACAGTAAGCAAAAACTTGATCTTCTAAGGTAACTCTGCCCAAAACAACTCTTTGTAAGTTTGTATTTCTAAATGCACGAGATCCAATAAATGTTGCTGATTTAATGTTGATTGATTCTAATGGGCAGTTTTCGAATGCTTCGATATGAATTTTTGTTATTTCATGACCTTCTGGAATAATTACTTGTTTTAGATTCAAACAATTTTTAAATGCATATGGACCAATTTCAAATGAATTCATATTGATAGTAACTGATTTTAAGTTATGACATTCATAAAATGCATAGGCTGGAATGCCATTATACCAATCCCATTCATAGATATAACTTGAAACAGTATCGATTGTTATTTGCTCTAAATTTGTTTTAAGAAAACACCCATTAGTTAGTATACATATCATGGGTACTGAGGCACTGCGCGTCTCCTTACCCCTGATATGTGAATTTGACACTTTACGAAACCGTTAACGTATATTTTACAACACAACGACAACACTAACTTAACCTTAAATATTTACAAAGCCACCAACCACTTCACCTCACTAATGTTTTCACAAACGACTTCACTACTGTAAAAATAAACGTTCTCACTTACAAAAGTATTGCAGCGCTTCCCATTGCTGTGCTTCACATAACAGCTCATAATCTTCTGACTCACTTTCTTCTTCATATAGGTCAAAATCACTGTCATAGTTTATACCTGTAAGTTTTGACAAAGCTAATGAAACACGTTTACCGTTTGTATCGTATGCTTGTATAAACTTTCCATTATGCTTGTAGTCATAAACGCTCAAACTAACTTTACCCTTTCTCCCTCGTATCTGATAGAATGTATTTTCACGAGGAACGAAGAACAAATTCTTGAACTCATGACCGTTGTAGTTTGTTATCTCAATAGTTTTCGTCATTTATATAAAAATAAACTTAAAAATAAAATAAAAAATAAACTTAAAAATTAATGATATCACCACTCCCACACGTATGAAAACATAGCGCAAAAATAAATTTAGGTGAAGCGGTGAGATCTCACCTCTTTTTTCACCTGTTTTTTCACCCTATTGAATTCATTACTTTATAACTCTCTTCCTTGGTTTCTTTTTAGTTGCTTTCTTCACGTCTGTCTCCAACTTGACTGTCTTTCTTCTTCGGCCGTAATGATACCAGTTACTTCCACCAGTCAATGGGTTAAATGGTCTTTCGTAAGGGTTTCCATACATTCCATAGGGACCATACGGAAGAACTACTGATGGAGGAAGAGTTCCATCGACTCTATTTAAATGCATTGTTTCACCTTTCATCTAGTCATTAAAGTCTTTTGCGTGTTTTGCAAACTCATCGTCCTTTCCTAAAGCATTTTCTGACTCAGTCGCAACCAAATTGGATGCTTTATTTATGAGCCCTATTTTATTTAATCTTAACTTCTTTGCAACCCAGCCTCCAATCTTCCCTTTATTTGCATCTAATGTCTTCGAAACCCTTCCTCCACTCATTTTATTTACTGCGTCATAAGCTCCAAGTGCTTTTGCTCCAAATGCTAATGCTTTTGTTCCCATTGCGCCTAAAGCTGCCCAAGCTACCATTTACACCATATTAAAATCATCTCTCTTCAATATTATCTCATAAAAGTTCTCGTTACTGGAGAAAGTCAATGAAACATAAGCGTTCTCACAGGCTTCGCCCTCACCGCTTTGCGGTCTATCTAACTTATTTCTTATCTCATCTATACGCTTCAAAATATCTGAACAATTGCTAACATCTTCTACAACAGTTATTTCATCATGAATGACCTTCAAGAACAAGCTCATTTAATATGCTATTAAAATCATTTCAATAATGAGTCCATCCTTTCCATCTTTAGGTAGCACAACATCTTTCATTGAAGAAGGTTCGACAAGTCTTATGTTAAACTTACTGACAAAGTTTGTTATACTATAATGCTTTGGCGGCGAATACATGTAGTTTGAAAGACATAATATAGATTCTTCAGCAAATTCACTTATACTGGATTTTATAACAATGTTCTCACGAGACCAAATACCACCAATTGACAATTTTGTAAGCAATCCTGCTGAGCCTTCAACTGTAAACGTCGATGGTAACATTCCACGAAGGTCATCTATTGACATCGTTGAGTCACTGTATTTAAATATTTTCTTAAAGCAATCGTCATTATCTAACCATGCAATAGCTTTGAAGTTTTCATTCGAATATACATCTGCTTCATTAAATGTAAATCCTGACTTCTTTGCAGAGATGACTTTAAAATCTATTGAGTTTGTTTCAAAATTATATGCTATGGTAACTTCTGAAGGTAATGGATGTCCTTCCGCAGTCAGTTGTTCTCTCACTACCGTTTGAAGCTTTGTGTTAAAAACTTTCATGTCATCTCCTGTGTCTAGGTTCACATACACAGCAACAGGAAAACTATCTTGCTTCTTTGTTTCATCATTATATCTCAAAACATTAAAGTTCTTCAATAATATTGTTCTTCCTGCTGGAATACTTCGAACCTGTCTGATTTCAATAGCTTTCTCACCTCCTACATACTCTACCCAGTGCCTTGGATATTCATAAGTATACTGACTTTCTTGAATTTTGGTTGGTTTCATCATAACGTGTTCATAGTATATCTTTATACTCTTGTCAGTTAGACTCGGTGCTATGTTCTGAATATTTCTGACTTGCATTTTTAATGGAGATAAAATGAAGCATTTAATACATGACGTAGATGAAGACATGAATGAAACTACAGACAAACTTAACTCTTCTCTCATTCTTCCTTTCAGTAAGGACTATGAGTTCTGTTCAAATGGCGTTTATTTCTATTGTGGAAAGATGGGTTCAGGTAAGACATTTAATTTAATTCGTCATATACTCATAACAGAGCGTTTAGGAAACGACTCTTACTATGACCAAATCATTATATCAGCAACTTCAGACTCTATGGATTCAACAGCGAAAACATTTATGTCAAAAGTTCAAGCCTCTGTCGTTAAAGTTCCAGACAGTGAACTCATTGAATTTCTTCAACGTTACATTCGACGTAAGAGGAAATATTATGCCATCGTTGAATTTATACAGTCAGGAATGCAAAAGACTTCTGAGGAGATGGAAAGAATTATTGACAAACACCACTTACGTCAGTACTCAGGAGTTTACGATATGAAACGACTGACAAACTACATTCTATCAAAACTTTCAAAATACCCCTTCAAAAAATATCCTTCAAACACTCTGCTCGTTTGCGACGACTTCGCTGGTAAAGGTTTAGTGTCAAAACCAGACTCACCATTAGCTAATATCATTACTAAAGTCAGACATTACCATTTAACTGTAGCAATACTTATGCAAACATGGAGGTTTTTAGCTTTAAACATAAAACGTCTCATAACTGACTTCGTTATCTTTCAAGGTTTCTCACGCTATGATATTGAACTCATTTGGAAACAGTCAGGTATAACATTACCTTTTGAAGAAATTTGGGAAGCATATAAGTCTCTCATCTCTCCTCGTTCATACCTTGAGATTCATATCATGACTAATACCATTAAAGTCAAAAATATTCCATGGGAACGACCAACATTGTTTTAAAGTTTAACCTTCAATTGACTGATGGTAAACAAATTCCATGCATCTCTGTCGCCATTTCTGTTAATATTTTTGCTGTCATTCATATCATCCACTTCTCCATCCGTTAGCTTTTGAGGATATGTGTTAGAATAGCTGTTCTTAAATGAAGGCTTCTCTCCCTTGAGAGCATAAACTCTATAACTTTCTGCATACTTTATGTTTGAACCTCCTGAGCCATCATTGACATAAATTTTTATAGGCTTCCACCCTTTGTTCATGTTCCTGCTTCTTCCCTTAGCTCTTTTGTTCAGTAGTTCTACATCTTTATACACAGCTCCTGTCTCAGTGAATTCAACAATATTTTCATTCGTTAGCTTTACATTCAAACCCTTGTCGAGTATATTGTTCATTTCATACATATAAAAGGTTTTTATTCTATATGAAATGAGAAGCAAATCCATCTTAGCTGGTGCCGTTAATGTTCCAATTGAACCAACATCAAATGTTGACTCACGAACGACAAACAATATTGTCATAAAGAACTATAGTTCAGAGTGTTTGAAAGAACCAGAACCAGAGCTGAAATCCGTGAATTTAAACACAGCTTCAAACGCTAACGCTACATCAGATGTTAAGTTAGAGTATCCACCACTGGACCAAATTCTTTCAAGAGAAGCCAACGACAATCCTTACATAAATGTTCAAACAAATCCTTCAGATAACGTAGACCATTACCTTCTTCAGTTATACCAAACAATTTTACTCAAAGACGATAAGAAGCTTTTGATAAATCTTATAAGTAAGAACCAAATAATTCTAACAAAGGAGGACCTTGAAAATGTTATATCACGAATAACAGGGAAGCAATGTGTCATTGACTATCTCGACCCTGAAATCGAATGCTGTGGTCAAACGCCACCATTCATGAAAATAGGTAACATCCGCATCATTGAAACACCAGGAACTACAGGAGTTGAGTTTAAGTATAAATATTCGAATGAATATACAAAACTTTCAACAGAATATAAACTTTGCTTGAAATATGTTTTAGTAAATTAAAGCAATTTGTAATATCTATCCAAAACTTCTTCAACAGTATCGAACTCATCTTCATAATGCAAACCTAATCTTATTGACTTGGTGCAGTTTTCACTAACACAATATAGCGCTTTGCGCTCGGCGCCTTTGACGCCTTTTTCTGTTCTCTTGACTGACATAACTAACTCATTTGTTTCATCAAACAGCAACAACCAAAGTTCATGACCTAATACATAACATTCATACTTTATATTTTTAGCTCTGAGTTCTCTTGTAAGCTGTTGCATTTAATATTTTCTAAAAAGTCAACTTCAACAGTCATTCGCACTGGTGCCTTCAGTTCTACAGGCTCTCCTTGAAAGTCAACAAGTCTGAATTGCATGTCTTTCAAATTATGAGGACTAATGCGAATCCATTTACCTAAATGAGTTGCTATGACAGGAACGTTTGGAATGAACATTGAATTGACTGCATAACAGAAGATTTATATTCTACTGAACCTTTACTATTAACTCCTGAAATGCCTGTGACATTAGCTATTTTTGACTCAATGTATAAACAATTACCATAACATACGTATGGAACAGATTTCATCTCAATCGTTTTGTCAACACTTTTCAAAGGAAATGTCATATGGTATGCACCCAAAAGAAGTTGAACTCTATGACTCATTCGTGTTATCTTGAACTCTTTCTTGCTACTGAACTTCAATGTTCCCTCAGAAGAGAGTTCGACATCTATGTTGTCAATAGTTTCTTCATTTATGAGAGTACCTATGACTCCAGCAATTTTATCTATTCTATACTCTGCTCTGTTAGGAAATGTTATAAAACTTCTTTTGTCATCTATTTCAAACTCTATGAAATCTGTTTCATCTGTTATGACAAAAGTTGCGATAGTATTGAAGTCAACAACTCTGAAAGCAAGTGCTTCATTCTGAAGACCTAAGTTTGTTTGAAGCTTTACTGTTCCATATTCGTTTGGGTCTGTACTTTGCAAATAGAACAACATTTTATTCTCATTAAAATATGACTATTGCTGCATATGCGTATGAAACAAATGAAGCAAGAAGAGCACATGAACTAGTAAACGAAAACTCAACTTTAACCATTGAAGGCAATGATTTAGTCATTGACGATGGAAAAACTAAAAAAGTCATTGATTTCGATACTTTTAACACTTATGACCCATTCATTACAACAAGCAAGGTTCCTATCATAAATGATGGAACGGTGCAATATATAAATTCTACAGTAGATGCCTCATTAGTGAAAGTATTAAATGTTCTCATTGAATTGTTAAAGAGCTTTCGATTTGACGACAACATTAAATGCCTAAAGAATTTAGTCATGAATGAGAAACAAATTCTTGGCGTTGCTGGTAGCAGTAATGATGTACACCTTATGACATTAGAATATTATAACGAACATAAAGATGAACTGAAAGGAGAGAAGGGTGACACCGGACCTCAAGGACCACAAGGAATACAAGGAATACAAGGAATACAAGGAATACAAGGACCTCAAGGCGAAAACGGTTTGGATGGAAAGGATGGAAAGGATGGAAAAACTGCTAAATCATGGATATGGGACCTTATAAATACTGGTTTAACAGCTGCTTCATATGGAGTTCTTCAATACCAAATCGGAAAGATATGGGCAGTACTTGGTGAAGAAGCTTTAAATGACGTTAAAAATGCTTTGAACTTCATTTCAAATGGTTCGGATACTATTAAAACTTTATCTGGTTGGATGCAAGAAACAAGGAGTCAAATAGATACTGTAAGACGTATAGCAAACAATGCACGTACGGGATTGGATACTTTACGACAAGCACAAAATACACTAAAGGAAGCAAATGATATTCTTGGCTCAGTATCAGACATGCATGAAGATTGGCTTAAAGGTATTGACAAATCTTTAAAAAATCACAGTCAGTCTATTGCTGACTACAAGAAAAGTATAGATTTTTTACATAGTGCTATGGACGTACATGATGGAAGCATAAGGAACTTACTTAATGCTAACAATAACTTACCAGGAACTATTAAAGCATTTATAAAGTCCTTTGTAAAACCCGGTGCTCTAACATTTAGGTCTTTGAGAGCAAGAGCATTGAAGTCAAGAGATGCAGAAACTCCAACAGAACCTACAGAAGGAACTGAAACAACAGAAACTCCAGAAGAACCACCAAAACCAACAGCTAATGAAATATTGTTCGAATATTTTCCAAGGTACTCTGTTCTCATTGCATACATTCAAGAAATACTTAAGAAAGCAGACTTGACTTTAGGAGATGATGAAAGTTCTGTATATCTTTCGTTCCAGTTTCAAATAGCAGAACTTTTGAGACAGATATGTTTAATGTATGACAACATCTCTGATTTCACAAGATATGATGACGACCATGACCCCGAACACGGTGAAGAAGAAGTTTTACAAACATCCATTAAGACAGGAAAGGTTTTAACACAAAGTCTCATTATTGACACCAAAGATGGTGAAGTGGACGTTCTTCAAGAGCTGAAGAAAAATACTTCTTCGGGAGGTGGTGGTAGGCATGAACTTGAAATAAATGAGATAGAAGAGAAATTAGCCGAAAAAGCAGATAAAGAACATAAACACAATATCTCCGATATAAATGAACTTCAAGCTACATTAAATAGTAAAGCGGACAAAAATGAACTTGACGCAATGAACAAAGTTTTGAAATCTCATAAACACAATATCTCCGATATAAATGAACTTCAAGCTACATTAAATAGTAAAGCGGACAAGAACCATGTTCATTATATAACTTCAGACGAACAGATTATAACGGACTACCATGGATATTTAACACGAAGTGATGAAGCGAAGACAAAAAATGTTAATGAAAGAAGATATAAATACATTCGTGCTAAAGGTTATGACATAAGCTGTACTGTACAGTATGATGTAGCTAAAGCACCAGAAGCATTTGGTTATACCGGTGAAATTTATGCCTCTACTTTCAATGTTAACGGTGTATTAGTTGAACCAAGATTTACTTTGAGAGTTAAGGCAAAAATAACGTTTGAAGATGCTATTAAAAGTAAAGCTGACAAAGTTGAACTCGAAGCAACGAACAAAGTTTTGAAATCTCATAAACACAACATCTCCGATATAAATGAACTTCAAGCTACATTAGACAGTAAAGCTGACAAGAACCATACACATAAATCCTTCACTACTGTTAGAGCAGACGACATAATATTGAACTTTGACCTTGGTTCAAGTGCACCATTAGAAAATCCAAGTACAAGCGTAAAAGATACTCTTAACAGTTTAGATAAGAGTTGCAGGAACATTGAAAGTCATGCCAGAAACTTTGAAGCACATGAACTACCAACAATGTTAGATAAGAAAGCAGATAAAACTTATGTGGATGCAGAACTAACAAAGAAATTTTCGAAACCAGATACAATGACATTTACAACAGAAATTATAAATGGTGAACCAGCAACTCCATTTGAATTTGTTAGAGGTCTTCAACCAGATACTTTTGAATTTTTCTTGGATAATTCTATTGAACTAACATTACATTATAAAAGTGGAACAAATGCAACATTTCATCCGGGAGATACATTCCAAATGGTATTTAATGACATAAGTTCTTTAGAATATGTTTATAGAGTTATGAGCATATATGATTTAATATATCCTATAGGAGCTGTTTATACGTCTATGAATCCAATAAATCCAAACACTTTATTTGGTGGTAGATGGTATGAAATAGTTGACAGTTTTCCATTCTACACTAATACGCAGTCAATGAAGATGGGAGGTTCAAAGAAAATAGGTATTGAAAACCTTCTTCACATATGCATAGGTTCAGTGGAAGAACATCTGTGGAAGGAAACCATTCACATTCAATAACAAAAAGAGGTTATACAAATCTTGCAGCGGGTTCGGATAGACAGGGAATGCATAGATATGATATTTCAACTGACCCAGTAGATTCAAGCACAGGTATTTTCTGTGGAACCGCAGGAAATCATACACATGTTGTAGCTGGTATTACAGACCCAGCAGGTAATGGAAAAGATTATATGCCTCCTTATATAACAATGCACGCTTGGATACGAGTTGGTTAAACTCTTTAACTTTACATAAATGAGCTTGAAAGAAGTATTCGAACAACATCCATGGAGGTCATTTAAGAAGTTCAATGAAGCTGCAAAGAGTCGGGGATTTACTAACAGAGCTGAAGTGAAAAGGTTCTTTGACAAAAATGTTGTACATCAAACAAAAATAAACCCTTACGACTACTTTTTACCAATTTACTCCAACACTCCTGACGCATACCAATTTGACACTCTCATTCAAAGCAGAAAAGGAGGACATAAACCATTCCTCATCTTCATAAATGTTAACACTCGTAAAGCATATGCATATCCAATGAAAAATAAAGGAACTCGTGAAGTGTTAAGAGTTTTACAAAAGTTTGTAGCAGAACATAACCCAAGTACTTTAACATCAGACCAAGACAGTGCATACCTCAGCAATGAAATCACAGAATTTCTCATTAAGCATAACATAACTCACTACACTACTGAAGACCATAACCATAACATACTCGGCATCATAAACCGCTTCATAAGGACTCTCAGAGATTTAAACCAAGAGCGAGACTTTACCGAAGAAACAATGAAACATTTTCTCGAAGTATATAATTCCTCAACACATTCTACAACAGGACATACACCAAATTCAATGACACAACAACAAGAAGAAAAGTATATACAAAAGAAACGAAGCCAAACACAAAATATCAGAAATTCAACACAATTTACCCTCATTCCTGGAACAAAAGTTCGTGTAGTTCTTGACGACAAACCGTTGACAAAGAAACGTTTAAGGTTAAGTCGAAATTATTATATCGTAGACTCTACGCAAGGTAATGGATATCTTATAAAAGCTGCCGACGACTCTATTGCGTTTTATCCTCGACATAAATTAGTCGAAAGTAGTAATGGCAAACTTGCTGAAACCATTGACGAAGCAAAGCGAGGAGTGGTTATTAAAATACTTGGCTATAACACAAACGATGACACTTATAAAGTAAGATATGAAGGAGGCGTTGAAGATGTTATACCATCTAAGAACTTGAGAGAGTCGAAGCCAACACATCTGGGACCATTAGAGCGGGAGTACTGGAAAGACAAAAATATGCCAGAAAGAATAAGAAAATTCTTCTAAACTTTTTCATTAGATGTAAATCAGACAAAAATATAATTTAGGTGAAGAGGTGAGATCTCACCTGTTTTTTCACCTCTTTTTTCACCCCGTGAATTTTCATGAATTTTCACAAAAGACCAAAAATAATGTTTAGGTGAAGAGGTGAGATCTCACCTGTTTTTTCACCTCTTTTTTCACCCTCGCCGCATAGCGGCTCAGACCCTTTGGGTCTCTTGAATTTTCATGAATTTTCCCGAAATAAAAAATAAAGTTAGTTTTATTTTTTTTATTTTTTTATTTTGTATAAAAGATATGATTTCAACAATCGGCACAACAACAATTCAAGCCGCGAACGGCGGGACTCTGTCCACAACAACAGCACCAAACTCGTTAGTCATGAATCCTACGTCAATGTTAGTAGAGATGAAAAACTTCATTCCTTCTTCATATACTTTTGAAACAAAAATCCAGAAGATAAAGCAAGAACTTTTAACAAGTAATTTAGACTGTAGTGCGAAAGATGAAGAAAATGAAGAATATCTTTATGAAATGCAGGACATTATTGACCATTTACCCAAATTGCCTGAAATCCAACAACAAAAACTCACTATTCCTGAATTCGACGAAATTGAAGTGAAACCAACTGACTCAGTAGAAATAAAGAAGTTCATACGAAAGGTAAACTATGAATTCCTTGGTTTTCATTGCAACCATAAGGTTATGGACAAAGATTGCGACATGGTATATAAAAACATTTCTGACATATATAAATCTGAGGAGTTTAAGACTTACGATAACTTTGTTTCATTAGTTGCAAAATGTGTTTGGGAAATAAGAGATAAAGATAGAAGAGGCAAAGTATGGAACGAACAAATAAGACCCGCTATGTTTGAGATGAAGAGAGCAATTGACGCCTTAGTTGTTTTAGCTGGTTTTATTTCAATGTATAACGCAAAAATGAACCCGCAATGTTCAAAATGTAAGGCAGCAATTAGGAAATATAACTACTCAGTCAAAGAGATAGAAAGAATGAGAAACGACTATGCAGACTTAAAGAAAGAAGCAGAAAAGCCAGTAGAAGATAAAATGAACATGTTAGAATTTCTGAACAAAAACTATCCAACAGCAGAAGATTTCCTTCTATCTGACGTCAAGAAGAAGTATAAAGAAACCTTCGGTATTGTTAAAACTTTTGACATACTGACAGAAGAAATAGAAGCTACGAAATTGTTTAGGATTTCAAATATACATCGTACAATTCATGTAAAACGCTTGTGAAAAAAAACTGGGGTGAAAAAGAGGTGAAAAAACAGGTGAGATCTCACCTCTTCACCTAAACATTATTTTTGCTTTAATTAAATGCTTTCCGGAAACGTCGATGAAAATCATATGGACAAATTATATGAAAAAATTAATAATGATTACCCCTCATTAACCAGGGAAATGACGAATTCTATAGTTCGTAAATTCGATGAAATACAGGATATGTGGTTCGACAGATTCGACATGAACGATAAGGAAAAGAGAAAGAACGATAACAATTTACTTACTAAAAGAATCCTAAAATCTAAAATAGGTGAAGCTTCAACATTTAACACAGTACATAACTTTTACACCGCTGTTTATATTTTCAATAATTTATTTAACGATGAACGAGAAAGAAAAAGTATGTTTAACGGAAGAAATGAATATGATTTTATCCTTTGTGCTGTTCGGGATGTTGACATGAAACTAAAGAAAATATTCTTATTACAAGATGACACGGTTGAAGATGAAGTCAATGAGTTTTTAAATCGTGATTTAAATGAAATTGATGAAGTTATGACCGAATGTTATAAAAAGTTCAAGGGGTGAAAAAGAGGTGAAAAAACAGGTGAGATCTCACCTCTTCACCTAAATTATATTTTTGTTCAAAGCTTCCACGAGAGAAAAGATTCCTCATTCGCTAAGGATTCCAAAAATGAAAAAATCATTGATTTCGGCTGAGAAAAAACAGCAAAACCCTTCTTCCACGGGAACAAAGAAATAAAGAAGAAATAAAGTAAATTTTTTATTTATTCCCGTGGAAGATAGAGCACTTTTATGACACTTTTTATTCACGACAAACAAGACAAACAAAGAAAATAAGAAAATACGGCGCTGTCGCGGTTCGAACCACAGACTCTGACCCCTCCATAACACCACCTTAGACCACTGTGCTACGTAGCCTGTCGACATAAGATTTTATAAATTGCATATTTGACGTAAATTTATTTCCATCTAGCTTCCCACCGCATAAGATATTCATACGTGTTTGTAAGACATTCATTAAAATTCTTTTCTATTGCATCTAATCTTGCGTTATTTTTTTCAATAGCTTGTCTGTATTCTTCATCATCTCCAGCAGTGTTTGGGTCTTCACGTTTAAAATATTCATTGTTAACCAATTTTTTATCTACAAATTTTATTAGTGTTTGATTCACTTCGTTATGATAACGGTCATATTCTTTCAATACGTAAGTGAAGACAAAATGCGTCGTACCTTCAATCTTAAAGCTTAAAGAACTTTCAACACAGTTTTGAGGGTCTATCAGTGCGTCAATGAGATAGTATTCGAAGTCAGTCAATAATCTTTTTAAAGTCATTTCATACAGGATAAAATTTAATGTTGTGAAGAAATAGTGTTTATCTCAGAAAAAATAACGCTAATTTTATTTTTATTTATTTTTTTATTTTGTATGTAAAGACAGTAATGACAACATCAGAGAACACAACAACTGCTATCGTTCATGAAGCCATAAATGAAGAATATGAGTACATACAGTTTAACAAACAACTCCGTCTCATTCGTTCGGTCAAAGACGATATGTACCAAATGCAAAGTATTTTGACAGCATGTTTTGCTCCAGACACTAAACACGCAGACGACTGGTTCAAAAACCAAAGCACACAAGAACTTTTGAGTGAAGCACAGCGAGACCGACTTTTTTCTGAAAACAGTGAAGAACAGCGAGACCGACTTCCTTCGGGGTCGCCTAAAACTCATGAAAACAGTGAAATTTCTCTAGACCGACTTTTATCGGCCTTGCATAAAACACATGAAAATCGTAAAAATTTGCCAATAAATTTAAGAGGTTGGTATGTACATAGACTTCTTGTAAATGCTGTTGCAATGTGGGCTTCTCCTCGTTATGCATGGCATGTTTACAGACTTCTTGACGAAATTCATAGACAAGAACGTGAAGAGCTAGAGAACAAGCTTGAATCCAAAGACAAAAGCATACAGAAAAGAATACCACGTTCGGTACCAAAAGGAAAGGAAAAGAACTATAAGTATATGATTTATACTGAAGAGATGGAAAATGAAGAAGACAGAGATATGGTTATGTTGCATTTAGTTAGAAGAAACAACAAGAGCTTTTACGACCTTGCTAAGATTTACAAATCTGACAGAAATTGGTTCTATCGCGAAAACTTACCGATTTCAATGACCCCAAATGAAGATGTGAAACAAATAGTTCAAGATACGTTACCTCAAACACACTATAATATTAAAGGTTGTACAATTCTTACCTTCAAAGAAGACTTACCGCTACTGAAAGAAAAAATAACAGAGTATTTCGATAACTTCAAAGAGGAAGAATGAAAATCTAAGCTAATTTTATTTTTTTTATAAAATTTTATCTCATATGAAAGAACATGAATTTAGAATATTCGGAACTCATGACAGAAGAGGAGAACGAACAGCATGTAAAAGATTATGCAAAATTTATGAAGACATACAAAGCATTTAAACAATATCTAAATGCTTCTAAAGATTATGCAAAATTTCTGAAGGTATATAAAGCTTATGAAAAAGCGTATGAAAAGTTTATACATTGGGGAATTGTTGTAAAATATCCATATGAAGACTAACCAAAAATATATTTTTGCTTAAATAGCTTCAGGGTCAATTTCTTCAACCATTTCACTTCCTTCGTCAATGTCAATTGAAGCTTCTTCAACCTTTGGTAAGAATTTCTGTATAACATCTTTGTTCGTTATTGTCTTCAGAGATGAAGGATAATATTTCACATTTGTTTCACCCTTCTTATATTCTTTCTGTTCGGAAAGATTCATAGCAATACTGAAGAAGTCAATGTTAGAGTTCTTTATGACAGTATAATGAGTATCTTTGACATTCACGAAGAAACTCTTTTGTTTCAAAACTACTGCTAACTCTTGTGAAGTATAACGTTTGCGGTCAATGACGATAGCTTGGTCTGACATACTGACCAAACTTAGATTCTTTCACAAAAACTCTTGTTAAAGATAACATTAACATTTGAAGCATTATTGAACTCATTCTTGATGGCAGTAGCGAGAGCATTGTATGAAAAGAACTTGCAATCTTGCATGTGTTCATTAAAATAAAAATATTAAATTATTTTGAAAAATAACTTAAAAAAAATCTAATCTAATTTTTTCAAAAATATTTTTTTTATTTCCTACTAAAGATGTATCGGAAGTTGTCTAAGTTAGAACACTCGGAAATAAAACAACTTCTTACAGAAGCTAATATAGATGTTTGCAAAGCATTACGCAACAAACAAAAAAGCACTCGCTGACTTCATTAAAGACTATAATGGTGCAATAAGTTATGATAGAATTCATGATCACATTAATAACAAAACATTTCCTTTAAATGACGTTGCTATTGACTTATATCATAGACGTTCAGTACCTCATGAAGTAAGAAGAGAAATGTTTGACATAACAAATGCAAACATTGGTCATACTCGTAAAGCTCTTTCGCATGATGTTCGTCAAGAGATGTTTGACATAACAAATGCAAACATTGGTCATACTCGTAAAGCTCTTTCGCATGATGTTCGTCAAGAGATGTTTGACATAACAAATGCAAACATTGGTCATACTCGTAAAGCTCTTTCGCATGATGTTCGTCAAGAGATGTTTGACATAACAAATGCGAACGTTGGTGAAACAAGAAGAAGAGACGACACACTGAAACAACAGAGAAGAGAGATGTTTAAGAGCGCTATAGAACAAGTTCGCAAAGCTAACGATGTCATTCGTTCCATTGACGACAAACCAAAAGAAGGTGAGAGATGGTTAAAGAAAGATGAAGAGAATAGGAAGAGAAATGTGAAGTCAGGCAATAGACTCATTGACTTTAACATCGAAGCTTTAGATGAACCAAACAGAGACTACTTACACAAACATTTCGGTAAGGTTTTCATGAGACTCTTAGAGAAGATTAAAATAAACTCACAACAGAGATGGATGGTATGTTATAAACTTGGTGGAAAGTATGAATGTTCTACGTTAAACCTCAATAATATTGGAACATTACTACATCAGCTCTTGAAGGAGAACTTTATATCAGAGATAGAAGCAAATGCTGCAGGTATTGTTGAAATGCACTATGACTTCTTCTTGACAAACATAAAGAATCTTACCGAAATAAAGATGTATGATTTAACAGAATATGAAGGCTTAACGATGTCAGATGTAAAGAAAGGCAAACCAAAAAAGAGACCATATAGAGATGAAAGCACACTGACAAATGACCAGAAAGCCATTTTGGAAGCTCTTAAGCAAACAGGAAACCCAGCACTTATAGAAAGCTTTTGGAAAGATAATGGTGAAAAGAAGTTTTATAAGAAGAGAAGCGGTCAGTTCTGGAAGTATCTTTGCACATTACCTATAAATCTTGAACGCTACCAAATCTTCAATGAACTGAACAAAAGAACTGCAACACTTATGACAGAAGACAATTGTTTCGTTATGCTTGCATTCAGGCTGGAGTAGATGGAGAGACTATTGACCACATGAGAGAAGTCATTCGTGTTAGAGACTTTCCTCAAAGTAAAGTACAAGAAATTTCTGACGCAACAGGTATAGCATTTAATGTTACCATTGGTTATTTCAATGACTCAAGACATAATGAAATAAAGAGATACATACCAAAAGAATGTGAAACTGTTAGAACTATTGACTTACTTCTTGTTGAAGACCACTACATGCTAAACGAAAGATTACCAATGACAACATATTTCATTCGCAACTATATAGAAATTCTCAAAGCTTGTGGTGGAATGAACATTGAGAAACAAATGAAGATTTATACAAAGAGAGAAGATAAATATGTAATTCGTTATGATAGAACAACACCGCTATGGGATGTTATGAAAACATTGTGGGAGTGCAAATATTTCGAACCTATTTCTTATGGAGAACTTTTCACATATACGACTGACTTATATAAACAGAACCTTGCACCATTTAAAGATTTGACATATGCTCCAAAGTAGTTGTGTACAACTGAAGAAGAAAGCAGAGTCAAAAGAAGTAAATAAAAATAAGTGCAAGTTCATTCCTGAGCACGTTTTCTTTGCTGACTTTGAGTGTAGTACCGATGGCTTTCATAAAGCTTTTAACATATGTTACGACAATGAAGATGGTTCAGTGAGTGAAAGCATTTGGGGTCAGAACTGTGCAACAGAATTTTTGGAGCGACTTCCTGACAAGAGTTTAATATATTTCCATAACCTCAGTTATGATATAAACTTCATCTTAAGACACATGACAGAAGTGAAAGGAACTCCCATCATTAAAGGTTCACGAACAATGCAAATAACTGGCTTATATAAAGGAAGGGCAATTATTATAAAAGACTCTTACAGTGTTTATAAATAAGAAGCTTAAACTATTTCCTGCTATGTTTAACTTACAAACAGGACCGAAAGAAGTATTTCCATACAACTACTACAGCAGTGTTTTGTTAGCAAATGACAACAGAACTGGTGTCATTTCTGAAGCATGTAAGTTTGTCAAGGATGCAGATACGTTCATGAAGAACATAGATTCCATCAAAGGTTGCAGAATAGATGAGAACCACTTCGATTTAGAAAATATAGCTCATTTATTGCAAACAAGATGTAAGAATTTTAAGAGAAGGTTTTGTTAAGTTCCGCAATGACATATTGAAAGAATTTGATTTAAACGTTTATGACTACGTTAGTATTTGTTCTATTGCTAACAAATTGTTTGAGAACAGAGTGTACTTCCCGAATGGAAATTTATATGACCTCTCAAATAAACCAAGAGAATTTATTTCGAGATGCATTCAAGGTGGAAGATGTATGTTGTCAGATAACATTAAACAAAAGAGCGAAAAGAAACTCATTGCTGATTTCGACGCTGTTTCATTATATCCATCCGCTATAGCAAGACTTTATACTTTAGAAGGTATTCCAAAGGTTATGAAGAAAGAAATGTTAAGCACAGAGTATCTCATGAGACATTTATTTGATGACGACCAAAAGGAACCCATTGGTGAAAAGTTTATGTCTGGCTTCTTTGTTCTCATTAAGATAACAGAGATTGGAATACATAGACACTTTCCTTTAATAGTTTGTGACCCTGAACTAAATCCAGAACTTAATGTTCCCAGAAGTTCAAACACTTGCTGTTTAATGTATGTTGACCATATAACATTACAAGACCTCATAAAATATCAAGGTGTCAAATGTGAAGTGTTGCAAGGATACTATTACGATGGAAACAGAGATATTAGAATAAGAGATGAAGTAAAGAAGTTGTTTGAGTTAAGGTTAAAGTATAAGAAAGAAGGAAATCCTTTGCAAGAAAATATAAAGCTCATTCTGAACAGTATTTATGGCAAAACTATTCTATCTCCTATTGAGTCAAAAATAACCATAGTAAATGACAAAGATGCTATAAGATATACCATCAGAAACTACAACCATATAGTGAAGTTCGAAGGTTTGGATGGTTCAGATAAAACTATTTTCAAGCTAACGAAAAGTATTTGCAGACACTTTAACTTCTGTCCACTTGGTGTTAACATTCTGTCTATGTCGAAGAGAATAATGTGTGAAGTATTCTGTACTGCTGAGGACTTAGGAATGGACATCTTTTATAGCGATACCGACAGTATGCATCTCTACAATGAAGATATCCCTCGTTTAGCTGAAGAGTTTGAGAAACGTTATGGAAGAGTTCTCATTGGTAAAAACCTTGGTCAATTTCATAGCGACTTTGCAGAAATCACACCTGGAAAACAAAGTTTAGCATACAAGTCAATATTTTGTGGAAAGAAGACTTACATAGACTTACTCACGAATGATTTAAATGAAGTTGCATTTCACTGCAGAATGAAAGGCGTGAAGCAAGATGTTATTGCTTTAACCGCTAATGAAATGTTTCCTGACTCTGTTCAGTGTTTCTATGATGAAGATAAAGGTTTAATGGTTCCGCAAGGAAAATTTGACAAAGACTCTGAGTTCAGTGTTATGAAGTTATATAAAGCACTTTATGACGGTCAAGAGATTGCATTCGACTTATGTAAGTCTGCTACACCTGCATTTGAAGAGAAGTTTAACTTTTCTATTCAGACTAAAACAAGCTTTATTCGTAAGTTGAAGTTCTGAGGTCATTTATTTTTGTCAGCAATGAGGTCATTCGTGATAAAAATAAGCCGCTAGCGGCAAGGGCGAAGCCCATGAGGTCATTTACAATACTGCGATGGTAGAGTTTAAGAGTTGTGCTTCAATGTAGAGACAGTCCTTATGGTCTGGAGGTAGCAAAACAGGTGCTTTATGGTCATGAGTGGAGAACATGTCTATCCAAAACTCACGATTGAAGCCAGTAAGCTTGTAATACTTAGGATTTGGCAGTGGTGAAGTTCTTGTATGACCAATGAACTCATTTTCAACTCCCTTACTTAAGTTTGAATATAATATAGCTTGCTTTCTATCCCAAATGCCAGGTGTTACAATCTTTGAAAATTCATTTTTCCTCGGAAGCATTGCATAATAATTGAAAACATTTTTGAAGTCATCATTTGGTTCAGAGATTTGAAATCTTATACGTAATGGATTTTCTTTCTCTTTAGCGACTTCATTGAATGGTGAGAATACAATGAATTGACAGTCATGAGTTCCATCTTCATTTTCATATAAATTCATAATGAAAGTCTATAAGTTGTGGCCGACTACCTTCTTCCTTCAGTTGTGCAAGAAACTCACGTAAAGGTTGTAAAGTTTGTACTTCAATGTTGAACTTTTTCTCGAACATCTCATTAAATGAAATCATACATTGCAACAATGTTGTATCGTCTTTAAAGTATTTGTATATGTGAATGTTTTGGGCGCTTAAAGACTGTTCGTCATTTTCTATCTCGACTTGAAGTATAAAGTCAACCTTTCTGAAAGCACGTGTTATATACATAGATGTTATGCCAATGTACTTCTCTTCATTTATGTTCACAATCCAGTCTGTTGGAAACTTAAACGTTACTCTGTTCCCCTTTATTTTGACGTCAGGGTTTTCACTACTGAACGCAACAGATAAAGGTATTTGTCTATACATTTAATTCGGATAAAAATAAACCATTTACTCTTTCTTTGCTTCAGCTTCTTTAGCTTTTGCTTCAGCTTCTTCTCTAGCTTTCTTCGCCAGCAAACGTGGGTTCTTTTGTCTTCCAGCAGCTAATGCAGCAAGTTGTTTTTCACTAAGTTTTCTCTTTGGTCTCTCTGGCTTTTGTTCTTGTTTTTGTTCCTTCAGTTCGGATAAAATTTGCTCACGAATTTCTTTCTTCAATGCTTCAACATCTATGACCCCTTGGGTCTTGTCCGTAGGGCTTGTCTGAGTCATTTGACTGCAGATAAAAAACAAAATTAAAACTTTAACCGATGTAAAATGAGCTTGTCAAAATCAGAGCGAGAGTCTATTATATTAAATGACGCCAGAGGAATACAACATCCTTTCTATTACGTAAGTCAGAGTAAAGATGGTAAAATATACGTAAGAAAAAGAAAGGTTCCATTAGCGAATGCAGAAAGCGACAACATTAAGGTGTATGGCAAGGGTGAAGCCCATGTTAAGCCTTCTATTCAAACTGAAAAGTCAATAGAACAAGAAGAAAAGAAGCCAGATGTACTTTCAATAACGAACCAAGAGCTTATTGCAAAGTTTGTGAATTTCATTGAAAAAAAACCGAGTCAAAGAACCCTGACCCGCCAGTGAAAGAAGTTGAGACAAAAGAGAATGTACAGTTCATTGAAAATGTCAAGAAACAACTTCCACCACGAATGCCAAGAAGAAGAGTGAGAATAATGAAGTAAATAGATATTTTTATCCGAAGTAAATACATGCAGAACGAACAGTTAAACGAATTTACTCCAGCAGAGCATATTCATCAGATTCGCTCATATTTCGATATCATAGACAATGCAGTTCAAATTGGTGACACTAATAGAAAATATTCTGACGCAAAGATTCCATCACAACCTGGAACTGCTAAAGATAACACATGGGTAACATTCAATCTCTCACCTCCTGGTGAAAATATGTTGGACCTTTACAATACATTCATTACGTATAAAATGGAAGGTCAATTTATTGTAGATAAAGAAATTGGTTCAGGTTCCAATAAAACAAACCCACCAGGATTTTGGATTGGTTTCGATGACGCTTTCTATGCAGTTGCTGGATATCAAATCCTTGCAAATGGTCGTATCGTATATTCTCAAGACAACGCAAGAGAAGAAGCATATATAACTTCAAACTCACAAACTACCGAACAAATAAAGAAAGTAGATGTTTTCTCAAAGACTCGACATGAAGATGTATGGAGTCATTCGGGAACATGCAGAACAGGACAAATTGTTAGTGGTCCAATTACAGCAGGAAAATCATTTGATTTTAAGCTTCGTTTAAGAATTCCTGTTAGAAGATTCCTTCCATTAGAAGCTATTCGATTTATTCCAGCTTTTGCAGGAAACATTCAGCTTAAAGTAAAGTTCAGTAGCGACGCCTTACAATGCACATCTATATCTGTAAATGATATCATTGCTTTCAATCCAACTCTTAAAGTTGCATTTGCTTCAGATTCAAATCCACCGACAAATAAATTTGTTCCATGGAATGAACCATTCACTATGATAACGAAGGCAGTAGAAGCTAGTGGAACAGTTACTATTACAACTGTAACCCAGCAACTATTTCGAACAAAGATGGATTTTAATGAATGTTTCATTCATCCAAAGTCATTCTCTTTAGACCCTAACATTTATACAGAACTTGTAGAACATTATACAAACGAGGCTTTATGTTTTCCTGTTAAAGTTATGGATTGGATTCCTATGGACGGTTCATTCTCAAAGAATACAGATAGTTCAAGTGCAACATTTACAGCAGCTTATACGCCTATTAATGTTAAAAGTATTTGGGCACTATTTAGAAAGAAAGACAACTATTATGTTAATTTTGAGAACCCTAAGTTTAAATATCTTCAGCTTTCCATGGGAGCTTATGGAAATATGCCTGCAGAACCCGAAAAATCATATGGACCTGTATTTTATGAAATGGTTGCGAACGCTTGCAATACAAACAATGATATGATAGGATTTAATGAAGATGTTATGAGGTCATTGGTGGATGATGGTAGTGTGGAACATAAATGGGATAGTTATGACAACACACATTTCTTATGTGGTTTTCCAACAGAAGTGGACTTTTGCTTCCAGCAAGGTCAAACATCTACTGCTCCAATAACATACAAATTGTCTGTTAAAGGACCTATTGAACTAGCAACTGAAAATGTACCAAAGCCACTTATTGGATTTATGAGGGATTGTTGCTTTGCCATTCAGGTGCGTGCTAATGGAATCCCCATAATAAGATTAGATGACTATAACTTAGCTACGGACGACAGTGAGGAATAAAGGATGAACGTTTATTTTTAAAGCTTATAAATGAGTTCTTCATCAAGCTCTCGTGAACCTTCACCATCTATGAAACAAACTTTACCAAACGATTATGGAGCACCTATTGAATATTTCTTACGAGCTGCACAATGGCAAAGAGCAGTTTCACCAAGGTTAGGTGTTCCACCAGCTCCTGCCAAAAATAGCATTTGGTCAAGTCCTTATATAAGATATGGTCTCCCACTAGGTTTGCTAGCTACAGCAGGAGCAGTAATGATGTTGAAAAGAAATAAAGCAAATGTTGTAAATAATACTGAAGTAGCTGAAGTTAAACAAACTCCGACACCTTCACAAGCAAAACCTTCAATGACTCCTGAACCTATGGAAGTACAAACTCCTGTTCAAAAGTCAACTCCTAAACCGACTCCAACATTTAAACCAAAACCTACTCCTCAAATAAATCGTAAAACTCCTGCGTTTCCTTACTGAAAAAATAACGTTATTTTTATTTAATATTAAAATTTTTATTTGATTGAAATGACGACTAAAGTCACTGAAGCAATGAAACAAAAGTTTTTGGTAGAATACATTAAATCAGGAACTATTCCGGAAGGTTTTTACATTCATACTATGAAGGATGGTAGAGTTCAGTTTAGAAAGATAAAGCAACCATTAGATAGAGAAGGTATATTAAGGAAGATTAAACTTCATGAGGACAACATTGCTGAACTTAGGAAGAAGTTAGAAGAGTTGGAGAAAGGAAGAGAGTTATAAAGTAATGAATTCAATAGGGTGAAAAAACAGGTGAAAAAAGAGGTGAGATCTCACCGCTTCACCTAAATTTATTTTTGCGCTATGTTTTCATACGTGTGGGAGTGGTGATATCATTAATTTTTAAGTTTATTTTTTATTTTATTTTTAAGTTTATTTTTATATAAATGACGAAAACTATTGAGATAACAAACTACAACGGTCATGAGTTCAAGAATTTGTTCTTCGTTCCTCGTGAAAATACATTCTATCAGATACGAGGGAGAAAGGGTAAAGTTAGTTTGAGCGTTTATGACTACAAGCATAATGGAAAGTTTATACAAGCATACGATACAAACGGTAAACGTGTTTCATTAGCTTTGTCAAAACTTACAGGTATAAACTATGACAGTGATTTTGACCTATATGAAGAAGAAAGTGAGTCAGAAGATTATGAGCTGTTATGTGAAGCACAGCAATGGGAAGCGCTGCAATACTTTTGTAAGTGAGAACGTTTATTTTTACAGTAGTGAAGTCGTTTGTGAAAACATTAGTGAGGTGAAGTGGTTGGTGGCTTTGTAAATATTTAAGGTTAAGTTAGTGTTGTCGTTGTGTTGTAAAATATACGTTAACGGTTTCGTAAAGTGTCAAATTCACATATCAGGGGTAAGGAGACGCGCAGTGCCTCAGTACCCATGATATGTATACTAACTCCATTTCCTAATTGATGAATATTAGAAACTTTCAAATTAGTGCAATATGCAAAAGCATTCTCTCCAATCTTAGTTGAACTTGAAATTTCAATAGATTCAAGTGTAGAATACGAAAATGCCTCTTTTTTGATATTTTCTACATTATTTCCGATGATAACTGTTTTGATATTTTGATTATGACTAAAGTAATACTCTGGAATATCGCAAGTTATATCACATTCAAATGATTTTACCATTTGAATACCAATAAAGGCTGGAAAATCAGTTATCGATGACCCTTCAAGCCTTATTGTATCTATGTTTTCGTTTTGCATTCGAGTTAGAAGTTCTTCAGAATTAACGAAATCTGAATTATCATTTAAAATCATTTTTGTACCTGTAATTGTAACTTGACTCTCTATAGTTACAGTTTTCTTTAGTAAATGCTTGGTGATAATACAGGAAAACATGTTTCAAGTAAAAATAAAATCCTCATTTGAAAAGTTTACAAGCTCAAAAAGATTATAAGAATTGGATAAATCCTTTATTTTTGGATTCAAAACTTAACTCAAATAGAAATTGTTATTGAATTTTTTCGTTTTTCATCCATTCAGCAATGTTGGGAAAAATATATTTAATGCTGAAAGTGCATCTTTTAATTTTTGAGTATCTATTCAAAAGATGATTTCATTCAATCATTGACTATGAAATTTCAGCTTTATCTCAAAATTGAACTTAGAATCCCATAATTCAACTTTACGCGGTACTAATAAACTGTAGGTAATAAAACGATTGCTCTTTGTTCAAGTTTATTTGAATTTTTCAATATTCAAAAATTAGCAGGCTAAAAATATCGAAAATTGAAAGGATAAGCGGTTAGATTTTAAGGGAATATTAGTATATTTTGTTTATTTATTTGTAATATTATTGAGATTAGAGAGTGAAGATTTTGTAAAGAATTCAATTTAATTTTACAATGTAATGCCCATAAAAATTCGATCTAATATGAAAATCATACTATTGCCGGATAATAGATTATATTTAATGCCCTCAAAGGACTCAACGACATTTCAGTTTGTGAAAAGTGAAATTTTTTAAGGTTTTATATTCATATTATTCTCTTGTACATTTTATGCTCAAATTTTATATTTTTAGTTGATTTTTATGAAAATATGAATTTCCTATCGGTTCAGACAGGCTGTATTTCTTAAATACAATGATTATAGATGACTTTTGTCAAGTGTGGAAATAAATTATGGATTTTAGGTGTCATGGATTCTACGTTCTTTGAATTTTCTGAGATAGAATGATTCATACACAAATATTTATATATACCAAATAAGCTTTATCGCACAAAATCACTGGGATATTTTCAGAAGATTAAGAAATTCTCAATCCTCTGAAAAGTCATGATTTATTATTTTAAAAATTTTCTGAAATACTAAACAAAAGACATGTTAAATCGAGTTATGCTATATTCATTGATAAGTAAAGAAATTGTCTATAATATGGAAGCACAGAAATCAATCACAATTGAAAATACTGATGATTTAGAAACAATCTCATCCAGAATTAAGTCCGAAGGCATTACAAAGCTTATTATCGGTAATACAATGCAATCTTTGCCAATATTTGAAGGATTAAAAAGTATTAATTCCCTAGAAATTCTCTCAGATCAAATAAATTCTATTCCTAGAGATGCATTTGCAAACAATCAAAACATACAAACTGTTATATTATCTCAGGGTGTTACGGAAATATCTGAAAATGCATTTTCTAACTCTTCCATTTCTCAAATCAATCTTGATCATATAAATTATATTAATAGAAATGCATTTTGCAATTGTATTAATCTTGAATCAGTGAATTTGCAAAGCATTCAATCCCTAGATGATGCATGTTTCTCTAATACTTCTTTGATTGAAGTAAATTTACCAAAAAATTTTAAATCACTTCCCTATTATGCATTTTATAATTGTGTCAAACTTACCTCTTTTGTTTCAGATTGTAGTAGTTTTGGTGATTATGCGTTTGGTTATTGCACATCACTTAAAACATTTGAATATGATTACCGTTCAAATTACTATATGCCCAGTTCAACATTATTATCAGTTCCTCTGGAGGAGATTATTGCAAACTCACGAATATTACACAGTTCATCAATTCAACAGTTACCACTTAAAAGATTAATATTATATAGCTATGAAGACTACGATTTTAGCCGTTCTCCATTAGATGGAAGTCGACTTTTCCCTGATCTTCAAACAATTGAATACACAAGTGATTCAAATTATATATATCTGAACGATTTTAATTTTTCTGAAATAATAATACCAGATGATTTAACTGCCAAACTTTACATTCATATTGCAGGCTTTCCCAATCTTAAGAAGTTACCAAGCAATATCGGAAACATTTTATATGTTGGTGACCTTCCAGAAATCGAAACTGTTGATCTTTCAATGTGCACAAAAATTGGAAGAAATAGTTTCTTTAACTGTCCGAAACTGAAAACCATTATTGGTTGGGGAGACCATGAAATGTTTGTTGAGCAAAGCTGTTTTGAACTATGTCCATTGATTGATATAAACATCTGGAATGACAATTTGAAGTTTCCAGAAATATCAACATTTTCAGATAAGCATTCTCCTTTAGAACATACGTCCATTACTGAATTAACAATTAATGCAGCAAGAATTCCAAAATTTACAGCATGTAAATACTTAAGAAAAGTCACATTCTTAGAAGATTCAAAAATTGAAGGTATAAATTCTCATGCATTCTACAAGTGTGAAAGTTTAACAGAAGTAACTTTATGTAGTTCAATTAAGGTAATAAATGATTATGCATTCTCCCAAACAAATTTAACATATATAAACTTAGAAAAAGTAGATAGTATCGGTATGAAAACATTTTATAAATCAAAAATCAAAGAACTCATAATTAATTCAAATATTTATGAGAGAAGGGACGAATTCTGGAGACCAATAGATGACATTTACTTAGTCTATGATGGATTTATTTACTGCCATGTACCATATTGCGAGAAGGTAACAATTACACAGAAAGTCACTAAATTTAATCCTTCATATTATAATAATCCAAATTTGAAAGAATTTGTAATTGTTAATAATGATAATTTCGTATCAATTGACAAAGTCATCTACACTTCAAATCGAGAAACACTATATGCATATCCTGCAGGATTGGAAGCCAAAGAATTTACTATCCCTGATTATGTGAAATTCATTAATTATTATGCATTTGCTTTTACAAATAATTTGGAGAAAATCATAGTCGATTCAAATGTCAAATTGACACCAGGTATGTTTTCATATTGCACAAGTGTTAAAACCATAGTAATTAATAACAAAACGAATATTTTCCCAGATGGTTGTTTTGCATTCTGCACTAATTTAACATCAATCAAGCTTCCTGATAATGTTATTATTAATACATTGGGTTCACATTGTTTCCACGGGTGCGCCAGTTTTCAAAGACTTGATTTCAATAATCAACTACGTATTGTTAATGAAAGTTGTTTCGAAGAATGCAACTCACTTGTTGACGTTGATCTTTCACAGTTACTTATAATTCCTCCATTATGTTTTAAGAAATGCGGCCAAAGCAGAATTGATTTACATTTAGGAGATAATCTGAAATTGATTAGCATGGAAGCATTTATGTGTTCAAAAATTGTTGAATTCAATTGTCCTCCGAACTTGAAGATCATAGATGATTATGCTTTTGCAAACTGTACTTCACTTACAAGCTTTATTTTCAATGACAAAATTATGAAAATATGTGATTGTACATTTGAAAATGTCGGTCTTTCTGAAATTTTAATTCCGAATTCACTGAGACATATTAATAGAACAAGTTTCAAAAATTCATATAATATAAACTTTAAATTCAGTGAAGGGGGACATCCAGTATATTACATTGAAAACAACTGCTTTATGAACAAAACAGGAGGATTGATGTTTTTCTTAAGCGAAAAAGGAAGTTTATATGAAATACTGGAAACTGTCAAAGCAATTAGTGCTGATACACTTATAAATTCAAAATATTATAGAATTGTTGTAAATTCAGATAAATCAGATGGTCGATTCTTAAAAATTGATAGATTATTCAACTTATGTATAACCACAGCATCATATGCTCCAGGAACAAAGGAGGATTGTTCCATGGATATTAGCGATGTTAATAATGTTGATAGATATGCGAAGGAAGGAGAGTATGAACCAACTTATAAATTGGATAATCGTTTATATCTTGGACCGACATTCTTGCATATTTATGAGCAAATTACAGATGCAACTACTTATGAAAATGTCAATCAATCTCTTCCATTCTTGGAAGTCAATGGATTTAATTCTACAATTCATATTGTTCTCTTGGCCTTTGTTTCTATCTTATCGGTCATTATTATTATTCTTTCGGTAATTGCTTTGAAATTTATTCATGAATAAAAAAATTAATATTCTATAGATTTGGTTATTTACAAAAAATGATCACAGCATGACAAATAATGGATAATTCATTTAAAGCTCTCGTTTATAGATATATTAATATAAATTCATATGGATGCATATATCTGAAGGATATTTCACCTCAAACATCTTATATTCCGAGATAGATCCACATAAATTATCCCATAAATTGAGAAATCGCTCAAAATTAGAAAAGTGACATTGATCTTTCAAAAATTATTTAGAACAACACATCAATAATTATTTAAATTTCTATACAATATTATTTGAAATTGATCGACTTTAATGTCAGATCAAAAATATTGGGATCACAATGGAGATGCGGAAAATATAAGTGATAAACGCATTACTTGGATCCAATAACCAGACATTATATTTACGATACCGTTCGCAAAAATTTTATACGACCCAAGTTACCAAATATGAACGAAATTTTGTTATAGAAAAATAGTCAGAAAAATTTCTCAAAAAATTGCTACTTCGTTGGAAAAAAAAACAATTAAATTAATATTGTCATGGGAAATGATGATGTTATAGCAAAAGTCACTTCATTCCTCAACACCTTTAGAGTGAGAAGTCAAAGTGAAATTGTTAATAAGTCGGTTCTGAATGCATTGGCTACGAATCACATCAAAAATCCAACTGAATTCAATATCGACGAGACTAAGAATTCCATTCGTAAATGGTTTCGAAATAATATTCAATATAAAGAACCATTTGTTTGGATTAAGTCAGGAGAATCCGAAAAATTCAATTTAACTGATTTTTGCAGATTCATAAGAAATGATAAAGAAGTTGTTGGTTTACTAGATTGTAAATATTCTCATTTTGGAATCACTTTATCAAAAAAGCAAAATCATTATATAATAATCTTAATTTTAGCAAATATGAATCCAAAGGAGTTTATCAAAACTACAATTATTCAAACATATATTAATTCAATTGATAAATTAAGAAAATTATCTAATTGTCCAAAGATTGAATGGTCAAAATCATTACAAGATCTTTCCTTGAAACAATTAAAAATGAATGTTAAAAATAATAATCTCTCGGCACAAAACGTAGTTGAAATGTCCATCGGAAAGAATGTTGAGAAGTTCAAAACAGGATTCATACATAAAGAAGGAGATTTGCAAGCAGTAAAGAACTACTGTTCTGTATGGGATAATGAAGATCAGTTCAGAAATGATGCTCTTGGAGATTATGATAGCTTTGGAATCTCATGGGTAACAAATGATAGAGACTTCCATATCTTCTATATTTTCTCAAAAAGAATGGATAAAACTAAACAAATTAAACCAAAAATTGAAGAAAATGTACCAAGAATCGATGAAAAAGAACCAGAAGTTAATGAAGAAAATGTACCAACAATTGTCCAGAAACCAATGGAAACTATTGCAAATGATGATAATGCAATAGGAATTAGAGAACCTCCTAAGCCAATAAAGATTTCAAGATCAAGAAAATCAATTGACACAACAGCATTCAGATCTGCAGAAAATGATATAAGAGAAATGAATAAACCAGCAATCTTAGCTCATCCTCATGAAAATCATACTGATGTTCCTAAAGTAGAAACAAAGAAATTAGCAGCAAATGCTCCAAAAACTCCATTAAATTCAAGCAGAAGAATAACTCAAAATCATTCACGTCCAACATTACTTACTTCGTCAGGATTGAGATCAAGTCGATCTGTTTCTCATGTTTCAAAGATAAGTGGTTCAAGACATTAGTTATTAGAAAGAAATATGCGGCGGGAAAGAAATTTTTCTATTATTAAATAGAAAGTTAAAAAGACATATTTGCTTATTCAAAATATGATTGAATAAAGCTTTGTTTAATTTATTAAATTTTATTATTTAAGTTGATGAGATAATTTCATATCATAAAACGAATGAAAATATATTTTGGAGATGATAATAGGCACTTTATCAACGAACTATGAGAATTGAAGATCTGACGACTTCTTCAATATCCAATCGATCAAGAAATAAACAATTTTTGGATTATTTCAAATTATTAAGCAAACAATGGATTTTTAAAGAATTTTCACGTGTTGTAAAATGAAATGCGGTATCACCATCTTTATTTTTTTCATTGACATCCACACCATGCAAAATAAGAACTTTTGCAGTTTCTATACTATTATTCCATGCTGCATAATGAAGTGCGGTTTCTTCATCTCTATTTTTTCATTGATAAGGGATAGAATATTAAAAAATCTGTGAATTAGCATAGCATTTGCTTACATCCTTAATTTGATCGAAATAAGCTAAAAAGGATTCAAAATTATTGTAAAGTCCACAAATTTTCAAATCGATCTCTATATTGTATTCATTCATTACGAATGTATCAAAATCAATGTTGTGTGAAATAATTGCATATTCCATGCATTTTCCATTTGGTTTCTGATATTACAAGCATTTACTCATAATCTCTTTGTTTCTTCCTAGAAATGAAAATTCTAGATATTATGAGATATTTCTGAGCTGAATTTTGTTCATAATAACTTGAAATAATCAACTGCTCCATGGAAACAGACATATTCTTTCTTAGTATATGGATATAAATCGCTTTCAAGTGTTTGATTTTTATCAAATCCATTTCTTTCAGTGAATGTGATGAGTCTTTCTTTGGAATTATTCATAATTTCTCTGTTTCTGTTTTCAGCTGATATCATTTATTATATGAATCAATGTAGTATTCATATTTACTTCGCATTTCACTGTATATGTTTGGATAAATGTCTTGATCCCACCTGAATAATTTTAAAAAATGCCAAATTTGTATTTTACCATATAAAATACCCATTAAATTCATTAAAAGAAAAAATACTATGTTAATCATGCGGAAAACAACCACCACAAAAATTTTGGAAATAAATTATGAAATTTAACAGTGTAAAGGTCGATGGCAATAGAATTTTAATCAAGATACCTGTATTATTCAAGATTTTTTGCCAATCATACTGAATCGATTGATTCTTTGAATATAGATAAAGGGATATATTTAATTAATAGATTTTTTTTTATTTTCTAAAAGGTGCTTTTGATAAGACAAGCATATCATGTTTCTTTCTGTTAGTCAATAATTGCAAATCTTAAATTCTTCAAAAATTTTGGATGCAATGAATTTTATTTGTGCACGACTATGTATCATAAGATATAAATGCACTTCTAACATTAGATTTCCGAATAAAATCCAGATATTCTGAAATTTTTGTGAATAATTTTGTCTTATAAGGTTTGTTAACTAAACAAATTTGTGATTTTTATCATTCTCGTTCAATGGCGTTTCATCTTCTGCAAAATCACTTCTTCTTCTCTTATATTTTCTAAGATAGAGTTTTCTTAAATATGGATATCCGATTAACCCTAACACAACTAATATAACAATCATAACTGCCTTTTGATATGTATAATCTTTGTGATAAATTATATATCCGGCATTAATCCAATGAAATTTATCTCTTGATGCATCAACAGTTACATTTCTTGGTTCGTGCTCGGGTGACCAACATGAAAACAATCCATTTCGTTCATGATGAGTTTTCACTATTAATTTATCAAATCTAATATATATTGGACCTTTTTCCTCTGGATCAAACTGAACAGCAATCTGAAAACCACCATCAGATGGTCCTTCATGTGGTCTCATAAATTGAACATAAAATTCAACATTCTCTTTAGTAATATTATGAGATTCAGTTGTCTCATTACTATCACTATCAGGAATGGGTGTCACTGTTTCATCTTTCCTTGAATATGTTGAAGATAAAATAAAAAACAAAAACATTGAAATGAAAATAATCGTTGGAAATTTCCCAAAAGAGATCAAAAATTATCTGTTTCAGTAGTCAATTTGTTATATTTGCGTATGTATGAGCATTGCTATCACAAATGTATTCACTATATGAATGCAAAGCTCCTGATACTCTAACATTTAATGAACTAATTTAGCGTGCCAAGATAATTGAGAAAATATTTAAATCAAATGACAGCTATGAATAAAAATGTCTTATTTGATGAAACAAACAATGCATGTTTAAAAAAAATAAAAATATTACATAATAATTGATTCTCCATTTGGTTTTACAAGCTTGCATGGACAACCTGGGAACTGTATATATTTATCTCCATTTGGAAGATGCTTTTCCTTTTGCCCATTTGGAAATTCGTAGAAAACTGAGCCGTCTGCGAGATTTAACTCAATTGTATTCTTATCTTTATATTTATATCCAATTGTTCCATCTGGGAATTGTTGTGAAATGTCTCCATTTGGATAATAAATGAATATACAATCGTTTTTCACAATTTTCAGCGAATTGTTAGTAAATAATATTCCATTTGTTCCATCATCGAACTGAATAGCCTTCTTTTTATCTTTTCTGACGACTTTTTTGATAATATTTATTGGTCTTGGTTGAAAATTTAATGGATAATCATCATGATTTAGAGTAAACTGGGATTTCTTTGGTGTGGATGCTGGAGACATATTTATAATGATTCCACCTGTTGGTTCTGGTAATGAATCAAAAGAATCTTGGTCGACAATTATTGAGTGATTTGATTTGCTATTATTAGCTGGAACTTCTGTAGATACGACTGGATGTACTTCTTCTATTACGTCATCTGATTCATCTAGCTGAATTTCAACAACAGATGGTATTTTTTGCGGTGAATTTCTTTTTGGAGAGTTTTGCTTCTTAATTGGAGATAATTGTTGCTCTTTTAGTGATTGTATTATACTGTTTTGCTCTTCAATCTTCTTCAAAAGTTCTTTCCTTTCTGATTCCCATTCTTGTTTTTCTGTGCTGAATTTCTTTTGCAAACTCGTATATTTTTCTTGTAAGCTATTGTATTTGTTTGAAAGCTTGCCAAACTGCTCATCAATATCAACGTTCGTGAGTAATTTTTCACTTTCGAATAATACTTTTTCTTTTGCGAGCTCTTCTCGTTGAATTTTCAAATTTTTATTATCTCGAGCTATTTTTGATGCTGCTTTTTCTAATAATCGTGTTTTTTGATCAATTGATTTTAATATTTCGGCATATTCTTGCTTAAATTCTTGAGGATTTTCAAAATCAGACGAGGCAGAATCATCACTATTGCTAGAATCAGTAAGCGACACTTCCTTAGCAAGTTCTTTTTCTAGTCTAACAAACGAATCTAATTCTTCATCGGACATTTTGAACAAAGAACGTCATTAGACCAATAGTATTGCTGAATTATATTGGCTGTGTGGGTTGTTTTGATTCAAGGAGTAAAAAAAATTATAAAATTCTAGATTTTATGAAACAACTCACTGTATTGAATAACGAAGCATGAAATTTGCTTACCCATCAATTTTTCAAGATAAACTAGTGAAAATATGGTCAGAAAAATTGTAACACGAGTGTTGAAAAAATTGAATATTTATTGAATGAATACAAAAAAGGCTATTCTAATTCTACCGTAAATATCTTTTTAATATTCAATTACGATAAAACCATTTGATTCAACCTCTCAAAAATTTTGTTGATCATCATTCAAATTTGAGAGAATTCAAATCATCTCATTTTTAATGAATCGCATTCCAACAATCGGTCTTGGAACATGGAAGTCACCCAGATCAGAAGATCTTGTCAATGCAATTGTATATGCCATCAAAGAAGCTGGATACGTCCATATTGATTGTGCAGGAGCTTATGGAAACGAAGATATCGTTGGTCAGGCATTAGAGCAATGCTGGAAGGCTGGAATTAAGCGTGAAAACGTTTGGATTACCTCCAAATTATGGAACACTCAGCATAGACCAGATCATGTCGAAGCAACTTGCCGTAAGACACTTGAAGATCTCAAGCTCGACTACTTGGATTTATACTTAATGCACTACCCGTGTGCTTTCATGGCTACAGAGCCAGGAGGCGATAAATTCCCTCTCATTGACGGCAAATTGCAGTGGGATGATACTGTTTCCATTATTGATACATGGAAAGAAATGGAAAAGCTTGTTGAAAAGGGACTTGTCAAGAGAATTGGCGTTTCCAATTTCACTGTAAACCAACTTGAGAGACTCAAATACTCAGATTGCAAACTTACTCCTTATACAAATCAGATCGAATTCCATCTTTACATGCAACAGAGTGCTCTCCGCAACTATTGCCACAAAAATGGAATTCTTATTACAGGTTATTCAACACTTGGCACAGCTGATCTCAAGAAACCAGGTGCTCCAATCTTTCTTGAAGATGAAGAACTTGTAAGAATCGCCAAGGAAACTGGAAGAACTGTTAGTGAAGTTGAATTAAGATTTTTGCTCTCGATTGAACCAGGAGCAGCCTTACTTGCCAAGTTAGTTACGCCAGAAAGAATTTACAAGAACAATCACTTAGATTTCGATCTTACAAAGGATCAAGTAGAGCGCCTTAAGAAGCGTGAAAGATTCTACAGATATGTCAGTCCTAAGGAAGAAATGGGACGTGATGTTCTCGGTGAAGGATGGTAATCATGATCAAATATCCATAGTATATAAAAAATTTCTCTTAATTAATTTTTCGATCATTTTAATAATTTGAAGCGTTTATTTTTCCTGTTTACAAGAAAATATCATCCTAATTTCTTGATATTAATTCTTCAATAAAAAATTTTTGATTTGATTGCTTTAATTTGATATTGTTAATCTTAAATATGGTTTTGAATTTCCTTTTTTTACATATTGTTTGTGATAATATTAGTAATAAGCATGATATAATTTTTATGAAAAAATATTATATGAGTAATGAAACGATTTAAGAGTTTGTTTGATATTGATGACTTATGTATATTTGATATGAAATAAGAAATGAATGAAATAATTTTTGTACGTTATTAGTTTTTTTTTAGATACCTAAAAACCGTTATAGAATGAGCAGCGATATTCCAAACCTTCCTGGCTTAAATTTTAGAGATCCTCGAAGCTATGCAATGCTTAGACCTCAACACAACAAGATTCAGTACGGTTATATGCTGCCAAGGCCTCCAACAGTTGAACACGTTGAAAAACATATCAACGAGCACTCCACAAAAATCAGGTATACAGAGCCAATGCTTACATCAACAGGAAATATTAAGGCACAACAAACATTTGCAGATAATCCATTGCCAACAGCCATGGTTCCACCTGGTGTTTTAAGATTTTACGCTTACTTCCGCGAAGAAGTTACAGAATCAAACGACGAAACATCAAGAATTCGCTATGTCAGAATCTATGCTTACTTGGAAGATAACACAATCATGATTGAAGAACAAAAACAACGCAATTCTGGAATCGATCAAGGTGTTTTGCTTAAAAGAATGCGCGCTCTCAAGCCAGATGCTCCACAGTTTGGCGACCAATACGTTGCAGCTGACTTTAATGTTGGCCAAAACTATGAAATTTATGGAATCACATACCATATCTACGCTTGCGATGAATTCACAGAAAGATACTTCCAGGAGCACGACTTGCAACTCGGCGAGTTCGAGAAGGCTCCAGATGACATTTTCACTGTCAAGAGGAAACTTACAGAGCGCCCAATTCGTGTTTCTCGTGTTAATGCAGATAAGCAGAATCTCAAGCGCTTCCTCGAATACGATGGCAAAGTTCTTAGATTCTACTGCACATGGGACGATACAGGTTCAATGTTCGGTGAGAAACGTAATTTCGTTCTTGTTTACTTCCTTGTCGATGGCAGTATCGAAATCAGACAAGTTCTTCCACCAAACTCTGGCCGCGACAACGTTGCCAATTTCCTCAAGAAATCCAAGCTTATCAACCCACAAACAAAGCAGCCGTACCAAGAACAAGACTTCTACGTCGGACAAACAATCGAAGTTTACAACCGCAGATTCTTTATCTACGATGCAGATCCATTTACACGCAATTACCTCGACGACAAGTACGGTATCCACGACTGGACCTCTGCTATCAACGATAGTGATAGCGATGACGAAGCCCAGGCCGAAATGGATAAATCGAAGCGCGTCATTGCAGAATACAACGGCTGGGGCGATCCAGAAGACTCCGCCGGCTATTGCACATCATTACATCCAAAGCCACCGAAGAAAGATACAATCAAACTCCTCAACAACGATGGCAAAGTTCTCAGATTCTCTGCACAGTTCCTCAATCCAGCTCCACAAGACCGCGAGAGACGATTCGTCATTGCCTTCTTCCTTATGGACGACACAGTTGCTGTCTACGAGAAGCCAATGAGAAACAGTGGTTTCCGCGAAGGCAAATTCATCCAGAGAACGAAATTAACAAATCCAGCAACAGGAAAGACATTTGCTGCATCAGATTTCAAGATTGGTGCAACACTAACAATCAACAGCTTCACATTCATCACTACGGAAGCTGATGAGTATTCTCTTGGATTCATGGAAGCTGATGCCGATCAGTTCCCATCTTCTGACCTTTCTAATATCATCAACGCTCTCAGACAACAAAGAGATGTCGTTGACTCTTTGCATGAGGCTTTCCAGGCAAAGGACCCAGAATTGCAGGGTAGAGTTAAGCCTTCTGATATGGCAGTCATCATGGAATCAATCGGAATGCCTAAACATGAGATTGCTACTGTTTTGAGACGTTGGGAGAACAAATTAGGTTTCGATTACTTCGGTTTCATGTCTGCACTCCAATAAATATCTTTTATTATTATTTATTAAAGTACTTATTATATATAATTTAAAACTTAGTATTTTTAACTCTCCATGCACACAAATCTGCCTTTCTAAACTTCTTAATTTCCTAAAGAAATCACGAAGACTTTCATTGACTTTTCAGGCCTCAAAATATCCAAGAATGAATGTATATGCATCAGTCTATGTGTATATATATATTACAATAGATGGTCTCTTCTTAAACTTAAGAGACGCTCAAAGCTAGCTAAAAATTGAATTGCCTCTCTTTTATGTAAGTGCTAGCTAAATTAAAAAAAAATAATAATTCTATTTTTAGATAAAATAAAGTAACGTTTCTATACTTTTAACATTTTTTGCAATGTTTGTCGATGAAATATGAAATCAAAGATTAAAATATGATGAAATTTAAAAATTGACTTAAATCTCTTTTTCAATCTGAAAAAAGAAATAACAATCTTATGTTTAATAAATTCAATGCAATGTTTCATCAGGATCCGTGTTTTGAAATAATCCTCAAAATTACAACTTTTTTTCACTTCTTATTTTTAACATTAATGATTGGAATCGTTTGAGATACCATTTTCTATTCTAACAACCATATGATAAGGAAATTGCTCTGAAAAAAATTTTTAAAAATGGAAGGAATTCAGTATATTGAGCTCATGGAGATAAGTAAAGATTATTGTAATCTATTTCGTGAATTGTACAGAATAAGGAGATTCAATGAAGAAGAAATAAATAACTTTTACAATGAAATCAAAAGAAAATTAATTGATACCAAAATTTGTTCTCCAGAAAAGATTCTCGACGAGATAATATGTGCATCCAAATACAACAATGGCTCGTATAAATCATATTGGTTTATATTCGAAAAGATCCTTAATGATTATCATATATCCGATGAACTCAATTCTGAGGTTTTTGGTATTAATTATCACAATCAGTGTCAAAAGTATTCATTAGAAATTCATGAGCCAGGTTCAATTTACAGAGCAATTATGGAAGATGATAATAAATCATTCATTGCAATAATTGAAAGTGATGGATCTTACGAGAATAAATTACTGTAAGTGATTTATATCCTGATTCATATAAAGGATTTTCTTTACTTGAACTATGTTGTTACCACGGAGCTATTAATTGTTTTTAGATTTTAATGACAAAATTCAAACCAAAAATAACAATACAATGTCTAAGATTTTCGTTTTTGAGTGGAAACCCAGAAATTTTGAATGAATGCTTGAAGGTGGAACAACCCGATAATAGCTGCATGAAATATTCCATAATTTCTCATAATATCGATTTTGTTACTTTTTTGATGTGCGAATATAAAATACCAATTGCTATTAATGACTGTATTAATTATAACAACCTTCAGGCATTTTTTGTATATTTGGATCGAGATAAGGATATTTCCAAATGGTTTTCCAACTCTTATTATTTCAATATTTCAAGTCTTATGCAATATTTCATTTCTCATGGTGCAGATATCAATGCAAAAAATATATTTGGAAAAACAGCTTTACATACTGCAATTTTGAACAATAATTTAAAATGTGCGAATTATCTTATTACCAATGGAGCAGATGTAAATGCGAAACAGACGTATGGTTTGACAGCTCTTCATTCTGCAACAATTAACAATCAATTATCAATATTAAAGTTCCTTATTAATCGTGGTGCAGATATCAATGCAAAAGATGAATCACAGAGAACTGCACTTCATTATGCAGTAAAAGGACAACATCAAGAAATAATAGAATATCTTATTTCTCATAGTGCTGATGTCAATGTAAAAGATATTAATGGCATGACGCCTCTCCATGATGCAGTAAGTGACCGTAATGAATATTTATCTTTTTATCTAATTTCTCATGGGGCAGATATCAATATTCAAAATAAAGAAGGATGGTCACCAATTTTTTATGGAGTGTTTAATTATGATACACATATTGTGCCACTTCTTATATCAAATAATGCGGATATTAATCTGAAAGATAGCCACGGGAAAACGGTCCTTCATTGGGAAGGGATGTTTTATATTCAAGAGTTGGCCGAGCTCTTTATTTCACATGGAATAGATGTCAATGGAGTGGACAATGATAAATGGACTGCCCTTCATTATGCAGCCAAATCCAATTGTTTAAATTTTGTTATGCTGCTTATTAATAATGGTGCAAATGTCAATGCTGAAACTAATATGGGCAAAACAGCTCTTTATTATTCCCAGAAAAAAAATTACAATCAAATGACAGAATTTCTCAATTCTCACGGGGCATGTATTTCTGTTGTCACAGAAGAACCAGAGAATAATGTGACAGTATCTGATAATAGCTTTTCATGGATCAAAAAAATCTTCAGTTTTGCTTTATGTGAAAGCAATAAATGAATAATATTTAAAGTTTAATTTCTTTCGAGTGATTTTTATAATATGTTTTAAAATTTCATTAAGATTACTAGCGGTATGCATATACTATTCATATAGAGTAAAACTATATGATAATGAGAAAGATAATACGATATTACATTATTGTATTCCAATAAGAAATAACCTATAAGTAGACACTTATGCCTTTATGGAATGGCCTTCAATTCTGGTGTTTAAGGTGAATTTTCAATGGAACTTCACAGTGATAGTCAGAAATTTGAATGAAAGTCAGATGGGCGTAAGTCCGCCCTTAAATTTTATTATTTTCCATTTGATTAAAGCAAAACTGCGCATTATTGTGGAGTATTAAAATGTAACAGTGAAATAATAATTAATCTCTGATTCTATCTTGTAATTTAGATTAATTTGTTGTTTTATCTCAATTTCTTAGAAATATGAAATTTTGATTTTAAGTAGAAGGGAAAAAAAATAATTTTATTATAAAAGCAATTTTAATTAGCATTTTCAGTAACAGCCATATCTCCGAAACGATCTAATTTATCGAAGTCATTCATTGGATCCTTAGATGTAAGTTTGTAATTAGTATAATCTGATGGTTTGTTGAAAGCAATATATGTTCTTTGGTTAATATTGTTAAGGTTTCCATCCCAATCGCGAATAATTTCTGAATTTGGTTGATTTGGTTTAAGATAAAGAAGCTGACTTCTATGTACTTTAAATCCTACTGTATGAAGCATGCCGTGTGTAATTGGATAGATTACTTGTTCGTAGCGGCCAAATATCGATTCACGGCCAAACATTTCTGTTGTACTAGTTGTTGTAGCAACAACGATGGCTCTCTTCTTTGAGAAGACACCTTTTCCGAACATAGTTCCTGGAGAATACATAGAACCATGTGTAAAAACTCTATCCCACCAAGCGTAGAAGTAAGATGGTAAGCCAAACCATGAGACAGGGCCAAATATCATGAGGAAATCACAATCTAATACTTTGCTCTGTTCTTCTTTGATCTTTGGAATAATTGGAGAAATTTGTTGTTCTAAACGAATATTAATATGAATAGGATCACTTACTTTTGTGAAATCCTTCACAGAAAGGACTTCATTCCATCCATCTTTAGCGAGATCTGTGACAGTGATTGTATGTCCGTTGTTTTTAAGTGTATTGATTGATTGTGCAACAATTGATCTGCATGGAGATTTTTCGTCTAAATCTGGGTCAGAGATTATGACTAAAATCTTCATCGGGGGGCCACGCATATCCATTTTTTAGAAAATTAAATAACGTTTTTGACATTTGATTATTATTCCGTGTAAAGTATTTAAATGCTTTCAAAATTGAATTATGAACGGAATATATTTTGGACGAACTACTTCCTAAATTTAAATAGACGATTGATATAGTAATATAATACACATTAATAAAACTCTTGTTTTAGATTCATTTTTTGAAAGTAGTCCTCAAATTAGATTCAACATTTGACTTGATCAATGAATCCTCAACCAGAAAAGAAGGATGATTTTCAAAACCAAATAATAAGTAAACCTGATGATGATTATTCATTCCAGGATATAATCGAACAAGATGAAGATGACTTATCCTTTAATTTTTCTGAAACAATAGTTGAAACTGTTCCACCTAATATGTATGATGCTGTTCTTAGTGATTGTTTTACTAAAAAATTGATCCCGAATATATCAGAAAATTCGATACCGATGATGATAAATCAAACTGGTCAAGATAGAGTATCTGCTTTGTTTTCACTTAATATTTTGAATATCTACATTCATTATGGCATTATTTCATTCAAAAATTTTATAAATTGCCTAGAAACAAGTCAATTGATAAACTCTGGTTTATTAAACTTGGTTTCCCATCATATTAAATCTGAAGCAAATGCAAGATATCTTTTCTCATCAAAATATTTTCAAAATTTAATAACTTTATTAGATCAAAATCATCCACTTTCATATTTAATGTTTAAAATTCTTCGAAAATTAGTTAAACACAACATCCAGATCTCAGATTCATATATACTTAATTCTATTAATTTTTTAATAAATTCCGATCAAAATGCTCATTATGCAGCTGATTTTCTACAAACTGTTATTGAGAAACAGAAAGATAGCGCCAGATTACTATTACGATCTCAAAACTTTTTAAATCTAGTTTCAAATTCGCTAGACCCGTGCAATATAGAAGTCTTAGATGTTTTTACTAGTGTTTTAAGCTCATCACGAGTGAATTACTCAGATGATAAAGAAATTATTTTATCAACAGGATTTATTCAAAAATTTCAATCTGTTGATATTAGCGATCCGTTGTTTGCCTTGATACTGCAAGCAATTGAAGGATTATGTATCCATGATATTCAAATCAGAGAAGATTTATTTTCAGAAAACTATATTCCCAAAATTCTATCTGTTTTTCAAGATGAAACTGAATATTCAATTAGAGTTACTTCAATTAATATCATTTCTTATATTTGCCAGAATCATCACATAGAATTGATAACTTATCTCTTAGAAAACAATATTTTAGATTACTATTCTTTGATTCTCCCTTCATTAAAGCACAGAACTCTATATAATGCAATACTTGCAATTTCAAACATCCTATCATTGGCAGAAGAGTCAGAAAATCAAGATATATTGAATATTGTTGCTGAAAATAGTGAAATTCTTGAAGAATTGCATGAAATTCGGCTCAATTTTCAAAATTCCAAAAGCCATTCTGAAAGATTATCTGCAGAGACTGCTCAAATTATTCTAGAAAGACTTGAGTCTAATGATTAGAATACTTTATTTGTATATCTCTAATTTCAAATGAGTTTCTTAATTTGATCATTCAAATATCATATAACCATTGGTATTCATATGTCCTATAATATGTAGTTATTGATTATAATAAATTGTTTGTATAAAAGTATTTTACATAATAAATAATAAAAATTACAATTTTTCTTTGATAACAGAAACAAATTTTTGAACATCTGGGTCTTTTGGTGCGTTATTATAGATTTTGGTTGCATAATTAGAAATAACATCCGGTCTCAATGTTGCAATAGTAGCCAATAACTGCGCTGCTGCCATTGAAGCCATTTTTCCTGAATTAGACATCTTTTCAATTATTGAAGGTATTTCAGCATCAAATCTTTGTACTAATTTTGGTGTATGGATTCTTGATGATACAGCAAATATCTGTGCTGAAACTATTTCAGGTGTATCAGCAGCATTAGCAAGATCCATTAATGGTTTGCAATTATTAAATATAGCATTTTCAATATCATTATTCTTTGATATATCCATAATTGCCTGAAGAACATTTTCTCTATCTTTAGCCTTGAACAAAACTCTGACAACTTCTTGAGAAACATTGTCATTGTATTCACCAATCCATGGAGACATTGCTCCAATAGCATCGCATATTTCCTCTTGTTTTGCAGAGCATGTTCTCAAACACAAAACTAATGATGGCATTGCGTGTTTGAAAATTCCTCCTTTGCTTGCATTTGCAAACTTAACAATGATATAGCTTGCAACAGTTACGACTTGTTGATCACTTCCCCATGTTTTAAGAGCTGCTGTAACTAATAATCCAGCAATTTGCAATGATGGAATATTGCTTTCAACATCAGCTGCATTTGAAATGATTCCTAATGCAGATCTTGCAACTTGAACTATTGATATGTGAGACATAGATATTTCTGCAATCATCTGTATATATTTAACTGCGTAGTTTATGCCTGTCTCGGTTTGTGTTGCTAAAAAGATAACTTGCAAAATGCAAGCAACAATATCTCTATGAGTTTCATTTGCTTTTAGTGCATTTAGAAGCTTTGGCATTTGCTGACTGCAATCTGTTGTTTGGGAACTAGAAAGCAATGATTGTGCAATTGGAAGTAATACTTCTGGATCATTGTGCATTGTCAATGCTGTTGCTGCCATTCCAAAAACTTCTGGTCTTCCATTTAACAACGAAAAGATTGTATGGCAAATTGGTCCGTCTCTAAGATAGATACTTAAAATATATAATAATAGTTCTGTTGCTGAATCTGATTGGAATGTACTTTTATGCTTCTCCACCTTTGAAAAGTTTTGAAGGATTGTGCAAGTATCAGTTACGATGAATTGATCATTAAAATTCAATCTCAATACTTCTAGCAAAGCAAACAAAAGTTGTTCACTTAGATTAAATTCTTTTGTAAATGGAATGATTCTTAGGAGTGATGATACAATGTTTTTCTTGTTTGAAAATACCGTCAACATTAAAACAAACTTCTTCAAGTCTAATTTTGGAGGTTTTTCAGCTGAATTCACATAAGATTCGAAAATTGACATCAAACAAATTGCTTCATCTTCATTTAACTGATTTTTAAGACCAGAGAAATGTTTATAAACACTTGTGAATTGTTCTGATGTCAACACTAATCCAGAATTAGCCATTAATGTCGAGATAAATATATAAGATGCTTGTGTAAATGGATCAAAAGCAATTTCATAAGCCTTTTCTGTATAAAGAATCTGACTGATATCTGTATCTTCGCAAATGTTGCTGTAGATCTCGCATGCTTCATTTGCGCAGCGCTTAGATAATTTGGAAGCTTTAACAATACTTGGAATAGCAAGTGATGTCTTGAATTGGATTTGTTGTGAAGGGAAATATGATATCAAATGAAGTAGTTTCAAAAGATTGTAACTGCAAACTTCATCATCAGTAAACATGCTTAAACAGAGGGAAGAAATGCCTACAGCTTTTGCATCATTAAATGTTTGTTCCATGTAATCTGTTGGCTCCATTCTTGCAAGGAAATGTGAAGCAGGAATTACAATATCTTTGTTTTGTGGGAAGTTACGCATTCCATCCAAGAGAGTTGATATTGAAGTCATCGGTAAATCAAAATCTGATGAAAAATAAAGAGCTGCAACTAAAATTTCTTGATTAAAGACAGAATGTGACAAAATCGTTAATATTAATTGAGCATCCGCATCAGAAACTTTAAATAAATTACGCTGTGCAAGATACATAGCAATAGGAAGATGTTGTGCAAAGCATAATTCAAATATTGAAGACATTGTTTTCTCATTTCCTGCTTTCATATCTTTGATTAAGATTTCTGTGGTGTCATTCCTATCAAATGATAGCAAGAATTCTATAAGTTGTGGTGATAATGGTTTGTCGTTCTTTTCTAATGTTGGAATTGCAAATCTGATTCCATTATCTCCACAAGCAGAAAGAGCAATTACAATATTGTTCATATCAGCTAATTTTGATGCTAATCCGCATATTTGTATCTCATAATCTCCTGTGTATCTCTTCATTGATTTATTAAATATTGATTCATTTGCAACAACTGGCTCTGCAAAGAGAACAATGGGTTCTACGTAATCTAATTCATTCAAATGGTCATCAATTACCTTTTTACATACATTTGAACTAATAAAATATGGCTCTCTTGTTTCTTTTGGTAATTCTATAAATTTTTCAACAGAATAAGTGGAAGAAGCAATTGTAAATAGCACAGATAATGCGTTTTTGAGAATAACTGGATCTCCATGATAAATTTCAATAATTGATTTAATAATTTGTATTTTTTCTGGTCTGGCAAGTTGTGCTGGTGAATATTTTATGCACATACTAAGCATATTTAATAAGATGCTTACTGTTTTCTGATCATGCTGATGTTTATTCAATGCTGAATTTAAAATTATTGCTGCTGTAGAACTTGATAAGTTTTCGCAACAATCTTGGCTTCTGCATAATAACATCAACACTACAGTGGCCTGTCTAACTATTGATCTTGAATCTTCGTGTAATTGAATTGCAGAAGTAATAATTGGAACTAATTCTGGAAAAGAAAGTGCAGCACTATAAAGACAATTGTAACAAACTTTAATTGCTTTCTTGGCTACAGCAATTATTGGTAAAAACTGTTCAAGAGTTATAGATGCAATTGGTAAAATTTCAGGTGGTGTAGTTTTGTTTGTAAGTTTAGATGAATATACGTCAATTAATAATGGTAAATTCATCGGATTGCTTAATAACGCATTTTGTTTCTTGATAGTCAATAATAATAAAGAATTTGGAATTGGCTCTGATGTATGATTAAGTAATGTAAGTGTATATGATAGTATTGTCATGTTGTTCTCATATTGGCATGAAACATCTGAAAATTGGGAGATAACGGATGATGCAATTGAATTTATATTGTTTGGAGTAGCAAGTTGGCAAAAAACAACAAGTAATTTTTCTTGTAACTTCTCATTCGACTTTATATTTCTCGAGTAAAGAATAAATGATGCTAATAAATCTTTAACTTCTTTAATTTCTGGGTCAATGTACTTCGAAATTTCAATAATAAGACCTGCATGCTCAAGTGACTTCGGATTAACTCGAGCAATGTATACAAGATTCTGAATAAATTCGGAATTGGAATAAAATTTCGTTAATTTTGGAATTCTTATTAATTTCGTAATTTGTTCGAGTGCTGTTAAATTAACATCGGCATTATCACGTTGCCAATAAAGAATAAATGTAATTAATGATGAAATATCCGTATTACCTAATAAAGAATAAAGGCCTGGATTGTTTAAAAGATCGTTAAAGAACTTAAGAGAAGTTACTTGTAGTTCTACTGATTCTGGTAATTGATTTAATGCATTATTTATTCTGTTCAATCCCAATATCAGGGGTTCTAGCTCTTTATGATTCTTTAATATAGGATAAAGAAGGTTTATACACTTAATTTGAGTGTTTACCTTCGTTATATATTTGTCCATTTCATAAAGAATAGCATCATAACTCGCAATCATTTAATTTTTTAACGTATGATTAAAATCCAAAAAGTGACAAAGATTTTCTCTAACCTATTTCTATGAAATCTAAATGATTTTTTCAGTAATTCCTTCATTATCAGTCATATTCTTCATGACCTATGAAATATCCTTTCAATGGCAGTAGATACTCCAATAATTTAAATGATTGTCAAAATCGATGATGAATTTATATTCAGGATGGCCAATTAATAGTTATATATTCATTTTACTCTGGGTATGACCTGATTTATAATACAATATCGCAATAATCCAAGTTTCGAACGATTTGTGCTCCCATTTTATACCATTGATCGAAATTAACGTGAAATATTCTAACTAACTGATATCACACTTTTGCCAATCAAAAATATAAGAGAATTTTAGCATTAAAAAGCTAATTTGAGAAAAAATGTTTTTAATTATTCAATGATTCGGATTAAAGTTACAAATATTAAGGCCATAGATGAGTTCTTTTATGTGAGTTAAATATAAAGTTAATTAAAACAGATCCAAAATCATTTTGAGAGTTGTCCATTTAAAATTCAAAAAGAAAAGGAAAATAGTAAAAACAAACAATTTGTTAGCTATTATTTGCAATTTAATAAGGGATAAGAAATCGAAATCGTATAATTAAGTGAAAGACCATATTACAGCTCATGGTCGCTCTAGGAAATGTGTAACAAAGCAAATATTAATGTGTAATCTGCTTGATTGACAACAATCAAAATTATTGGATATTTATATCACATATGAGCTTCAATGACGCTTGTAAAGGGTGCGAACATAAGTAAAATGCGAAAGCAAGACTTACAAAAATTCAATGAAAAAATAACATGAAGCCGTCGAACAAACGGTTTGTCTTCTTGACATTTGGACAAATTTAAGTCTTGTTAATGCTAAATTTTGGAGATCGATAAGAGAAATCCCATTGCAAAAAAAAAATTATTGAATTTACCGGAAATAATTCTGTATAGTTCGTAATGAAACATACATTAATGCGCTTAGGACTGAATAATGATGCAAAATTCAAAACTATTTTTCTTTGAAAAAAGAAATTTTGCATTTAACTTTAAACTTAGTCCGAAAAGCGCCAATAATCAATGAAGAATAATTGATTTGGAAATTGATGGTCGCTCAATATTCGTCTATTATCGAAATGATATAAAATATATCATTTAATTCGAAGGAAACAAGCAGCACTAAAGAGGTAAGAAATAGTCACTTCTGGAAATTAATACGTATGGCTGCTTTTCAAAATAGATAGTTCACAAATTGTTGATAAAACATTTGAAACAATGATCGATCTTGGTTTCTATTCGCGTTTAATGCATTGAGCCTTAATAACAGCACGCATATAACCTACCCGAGATCGATCTCATCCTCAAATAACCACAAAATCGATCAAAAGATTTTACCCAAAATTAGTAGAAATTTTCTGAAGAAATTGAATAGTGTAAACTAATCAATCATCAAATCAAATAAAAAAAATTAAATGGTAATTTAGTCTGATATAAAATATCATCAAAGATGATTTGTCGCAGAAAAGTTGTTCTATATGGGTAGATCTACAAGTGACTAAATCAAAATTCAAAACTGAAAAAAATTTTTCCCGTTTCAAAAAAGCGATTGTTTTTGCACTCGAAAATAAATCTTAAATCATTCATCAGCTCATCTTCATATTGTAGTGGGCCAAAGGTGAATATCTTCCGACCATTCTGCAATTTGTAAAATGTAAACCAATTGAAATTTGAATTAGTGTTCAATAATTGAAATACTTGGTGACCACACTTTAATAATGTCGAAGCAAGCACAAAAGCTCCATCCAACGATTCGTCCTTTCTACCCAGATGCTAAGCCAATCCCAACAGAGGCTAAGAACGCATCCCTCAACACCCTTTCTCACAAGGTTCAAGAATCGCAAGGTGAAGACCTCGAGCAAGCCCGCCATAATCTTCTCTGGAAGCTTATGGGAGAATATATTCCAGCTGAAAAGGATTCAGTTCAACTTTCCTTTGTTAACCACATGGAATACACACTTGCAAGGTCTCGCTTCAACTTAGATGCATTCTCATCTTATCTCGCAGTTTCTTACTCAGTCCGTGATCGTTTAATCGAACTTTTCAACGATACACAAGAGTATTTCATCTCTTCAAAGGCTAAGCAAGTTTACTACGTTTCTGCTGAGTTCCTTGTTGGCAGATTCCTCAGAAACGCACTTCTTAACCTCGAACTTGAAGACCTCTACCGCAAGTCTCTTGCTGAACTCGATGTTTCTCTTGATCAGATCTACAACGAAGAGTACGATCCAGGTCTTGGTAACGGTGGTCTTGGTCGTCTTGCCGCCTGCTTCATGGACTCACTCGCAACACTCAACCTTCCAGGCTGGGGTTACGGTTTGATGTACTCCTTCGGTATGTTCAAGCAAATAATCGGCGCCGATGGTTCCCAGCTCGAAATTCCAGATTACTGGCTCAACTTCGGTGACCCATGGCGTATCCAGAAGCCAACAGTCTGCCATCAAGTTCATTTCTATGGCCGCTGCGAGAATGGTGTTTGGAAGCCATCTCTTACAATCAACGCTGTCGCAAACGACTTCCTCATCCCAGGTTTCGGCACAGATAACACATTGGCCCTCAGACTTTGGTCCTCAAAGCCAACAGTCGAACTCGATGAAGAGAAGTTCCGTGGTGGTGACTACTTCCAGGCTATCACAATGAAGCAGCGCTGCGAGAACCTCACATCAGTTCTTTATCCAAACGATAACACATACGAAGGCAAGGAAATGAGACTCATGCAGGAGTACTTCATGTCCTCTGCTTCCCTCCAGGATATCATCCGCCGCCTCAAGACACATCAGAAGCAAGATATCAGACAGCTTCCAAAGTACGCTGCCATCCAGCTCAACGATACACACCCAACAGTCATGGTCGCTGAGTGCCTCAGAATCCTTATGGATGAGGAAGACATGGGTCTCCTAGAAGCCCTCGAAATCACACGCAAGGTCTTCTCATACACATGCCACACACTCATGCCAGAAGCTCTTGAGAAGTGGGATGTTCCAATGTTCCAGAACATGCTTCCACGCCACCTCGAGATCATCTACCAGCTCAACCAGTACTACCTCGACGATGTTCGCGCTAAATACCACGTCACAGACGATGTTATCCGCAACCTCTCCATCATCGAGGAGTCCAATCCAAAGAAGGTCCGTATGGCCAACCTCGCTGTCATCGGCTCTCACATGGTCAATGGTGTCGCTGCCATCCACTCAGAGCTCATGAAGATCTACGTCTTCAAGGACTTCGCCCAGCTCGAACCAAAGAAGTTCATCAACAAGACAAACGGTGTCACAATCAGAAGATGGCTCCACCACTGCAACCCAGGTCTCTCACAGATCATCAACCGCGTTGTCGGTGACGAGAAGTGGGCTCTCAACGCTGAAGGCCTCACAGCTCTCACAAAGAAGCAGGATGATCCAAACTTCATCGCTGAATGGGAAGCTGTCAAGCTCGCTAACAAGCAGCACCTTGCTGAACTCGTCAAGAAGACAACAGGCGTCGAACTCAACCCAGAGAAGCAGCTCTTCGATATCCAGGTCAAGCGTATCCACGAATACAAGCGCCAGCAACTCAACATCTTCTCAATCATCTACAGATACCTCAACATCCTCGAGATGACACCAGCAGAGCGCGCTAAGCTTGTTCCACGTGCAATGATCTTCGGTGGTAAGGCTGCTCCAGGCTACTACGCCGCCAAGAAGCTCATCAAGCTCATCAACAACGTCGCTAAGGTTGTCAATGCCGACAAGAACATCGGTGACCTCCTCAAGGTTGTCTACATTCCAAACTACAACGTTTCAGCCGCTGAAATCATCATTCCAGGTACAGATGTCTGCGAGCAGATTTCTACAGCTGGTACAGAAGCTTCCGGCACATCCAACATGAAGTTCGCCTTCAACGGTGGCCTCATCATCGGTACACACGATGGTGCTAACATCGAAATCGGTGACGCTATCGGTAACGAGAACGTCTTCTTCTTCGGTGAAGTCGCTGAAAACGTCGACACATACCGCGCTGCCGCTGAACACCCAATTCCAGCTGGCCTCCGCCGCGTTTTCGACACAATCAGAACAGGCCTCTTCGGTGATGTCAACGAGTACGAGTGCCTCATCTACCCAGTCGAGCACGGAGATAACTACCTCGTCGCTAAGGACTTCGAAGACTACCTCGATGCCCAGAGAAGATGCGATGAAGCTTACAAGAACAAGGAAGAATGGACAAAGATGTCTATTGCTTCAACAGCTAACATGGCTAGATTCTCATCAGACAGAACAATCACAGAATACGCTAACGAAGTTTGGGGTATCCACGAGTGCAAGCTCCCAGTCGTTGAGCCAATCGAGGCTTCCGGTGTCCAACAGATGGGAGTCGGCTCAATCGGTGGCTCTCTCAGAAGACACCAGTCCGCTGCTTTCGCTGAACAGGCTCCATCATCAAACGGACCAACACTCTCTAAGGGAACATACGGCTCACTCTCAAGAAAGTCTCAGATCCCAGTCCCAGCTGCTCAACCAGTTCAGGATTCAAAGAATGATGACCACGATGGCGAAATCGAAATCGACTACAACTAAATTTACAATTACAACTTTTGTCACATAAAATTAGCATGAACAATGCAACAAAACAAATACCTTAAATATTAATTTCTTCTACTGAAAAAAAAGTAAAAGGATTTTTTCTTCTTTCATTAAATTAACAAAAAAACTGTATTAGCAGTAATGAATTCTTATGTATCACAGCTGAATTTGGAATCAAATATGATGGTAGATTCTTGAAATATATTTATCAAATTTTAAATAAATGAAATTTGTGTGATAAAATTGTATGGATTGTCTTAAATTCTTGAATAATTTTCAAGTATTTGCTTGTAATGCTTCGAATTTTTAGTGATTTTGATATAATATAGTTATAAACTTTTAGGAAGCTTATCTTTAAGAATAAGGTATTACATTGTACCTGTATTTATGAGTTAATAGATTTGATCTTATTCTGAGATTACCATTCCATAAGCCATGGATAATTTCGTTCAAAAAAAATTGGCAAATGAAAAATCAGTTTTTAAAGAAATTAATCAATGATTATTATCCCTGTCACGATCTCATATCAATTTAGTTGTTGATTCATCCAAAAAGTCAGTTTTTCCAAAATTAGCGGTTTGTGGTCGACCTTTGCAATGAGTGCAGAACTTGCTTGTGTTTACGCCGCTTTAATCCTTAACGATGATGGCAAGGAAATCAACGCAGAATCCCTTCAGAAGATCCTTGATGCTTCCGGCGTCAAGATTGAAAAGTTCTGGGTAGATCTTTATGCTGACTATTTCAAGAAGGCTGATGTTTCCGATTTAATCAAGAATGTTTCCCTCGGTGGTGCCCCATCTGCTGCTCCAGCTGCTGGTGCTGCCCCAGCTGCCGCTGCTGATGCTCCAAAGGAGGAAGCCAAGGAAGAGGAACCAGCTGCCCCACTTGACCTCGGTGATATGTTCGATTTCTAAACTAAACCGAACTGCTTTTGAATGAAAAATAAAACTGAATTACCATATTACTCATAACAAAATCAAATCAAAAAATTTTTACATTCATACTCCTTCCAAATTGCTTCTGCCTTTTATGGCATTGATGCTTTTCGGAAAGAAATTTTTTATTTTAAGAAGTTGATATTTTTTTGATTTCTATTTCCTTTGAAGTCTAAGAAATTATCGACATTTTTACTTTTTGGCCAAATCTATATGATATATCCCTTATATATAACATTTTTGGCATCATTGCTCAAAAATTATTTCCAGTTATATATGTTCTTAAGTAACTTCCATATTGGATGAATACTATTCAAAAATGTATTGGGTTTAATCATATTCCCTAATAAAAAATCAATATGGATTATGAGAATATGAAAGCATTCTTCTTTCTCTTTAGCATTCATTTAAAAATTGGTTTATAACATAGATCTACATGCAAAATAATGCCCTTCCAGGCATTAGTAAATCCTGGAATTTTCCAAATTTTTCTTAAATTTCAAAATTCGGAGTCAGTCTCACAAATTTTTTCTTTCGTTTTTTCATTTTCAAAATTATTTTGGAACAAACACTAGAAGATTATTGAAAATGAGATCAGCAGATCGTTTTTAAATTTCATCCTTTTCATAAATCAACAATTAAATCTATGATTTATTAATTTTTTCCTCAAATGATAAGTGTATTTTTCTTATTATTATCCAATTCTGCTAAAATATTATTATCCTGCTGATTAAGATACTAACTGCCATCGAAAATATATTGGAATTATCATTACTTGCAGAAATTCAATGAATAATAGTTTATAAAACTTATAAATCAGATAGTGTAAACTAGACACGCTTTACTATTATAATAATACAAACAATTATTTAGAAAAATGCATCAGAGTCTTCATCATCATCAGAAGATTCTTGATTTGTAGGAGGATCTGCTTGTTGTTTCGTTGGATGATCCGAAGATGATTCCTTTATATCATCTGATGCTTCATCAATAATGATATCTGATTCAGAAGTGGAAGAACTGTTGAAAACTTGTCCACTTGGTTGAATTGTTTTGGTTTTATCAAAATCATCATCAGAGCTTTCATCTAAGATGATTTCTTCTTCAACAATTGGTTCTGGTTCTTTCTTTTCTTCTTTTTCACTACTACTCGAAGATTTTTCTTCAATTTTAACATCTTCTTTCTTTTCTTGAGGCTTCTCTTCCTTTTTCTCAACATGTTCAGTTTCTTTCTTCTCAGGAACTTCTTCTTTCTTTTCTTTTTCGGAATCTGACTTTTTATTTTCTTGTTTTTTGTTTTTAGAATCAGAAGATGATGAAGATGACGAAGAACTTGATAGTGATGAAGATTCCTCAACAATAATCTCTTCTTCAATTTCAGGTTCTGAATCTTTTTTATCATTTTGTTTTGGAGGCTTAATTTCTTCTTTAGGCTTAACAGGATCAGGCTGCCTTACAGGCTCTTGTGGTTTTGGAGGTTCTTTTTGAGGAATTTGTTCTTTTGGCTTTGAATTTTCTTGAGATTTTGGAGGTTCTATGATAACAACAGGAGGTTTTGTTTCTTTAGGTGCAGGTTTCTCTTCTAACTGAAGTTTCTTCACAGATTCTGGTTCAGGTCCCCAACTTATGTTCAAAAACACGTTTTCAACTTTCTGACCGTTCGAACCAATAAGAGCTTTCATAGCTTCTTCATGATTGATGAATGTAACACGAGTTGATCGCTCATCTTCAGTAATATTAAGAATTGTTCCAAATTTTGTACAAATTTCTCTTGCAACATGCTCATTACGAAGATTTGTGATATTGATAGTCCTTCTAGAAGAAACAAAGCCAGTTGGAGAAGGTGTTGGCATTTGAATTGAAGTTGAAGGAGAACTACTTTGTTTTGGCTGAGAACTTGAAGCAGGTGGCTTGGATATTGATACTTCTTTATTCTGTTCAGTTGTAACAGGTTTATTACTTTCATTTTTGGTATTTTGATTCTCAATTTTTTGTTCTGGCTTTTTAACGACCTCAGGTGGTTTATTTTCAACATTTTTAGCGCTATCTTTAGGCTCAGGTTGCTTTTCTTCAACTTTACCTTTAGATTCAGTAATATTTTTGTCATTTTTGGGAGGAGATGGATTTTTATGAGATTCAATGAATTCTCTTTTGTTTCCTGCACGTTGGACTCTCTTTTCTCCTGTATCTAACTTATCGAAATTATCCTCAGAAATATTACGTGTTGGAATGTATCCTGTTGTCTTAGGCTTCGGTAATTCACCAACCATATGACGGGATGAACTCTTTTTCTCTTCATCCTCTTGATTAAAGAAAATAGGAGTAACTTTTTTCTCAATTCTCGCTTGTTGCCTTTGATTCACTTCATTTGATTCAAATTCTTTGGTCTGCTTAACATACTGTTCCATTAAAGCATTATATTTGTTTTGGGCAGTAGATAAATTTCTTTCTAGTAAAATTTCATTATTAAATCCGAGTTTGTTGCCATCTTCGATAACTTTCTTCAAATCTTGTATATCTTGTTTATATTGTTCATATATTTCTTGCTTATGCAAAAGCAAATTTTTGAGTTCAGCAATGTATTGTTGATTATCTCCTATGAATTCAAGACCAAGTTTTTGGCGTTGTATCTCGATTTCTCTTCCAACTCTCTTTCTCTCTTGTGCAAGAGTATCAATTGAATCATTATATCTTTCAATATCTTTTTTAATGAGACCAATTTCAACTCGTAGATCTACTAATGCAGTTGGAGATGTATTTTTTCGAAGTTGAGTGATTTGATTTTCTAAATCACAACTTTTTTGTTGTAAAGTAACAATTCGGCTTTGTTTTTCTCTAAGGGTTTCGGCAGTTACATCGAAATTGTAAAGATCAGCATGTCTTTGCATAAATTCTTTGTTTTCATACTGATTTGATTTTTCTCTTTTTTCAGCCAAATCAGCTTCAAGACGTAATGCATCTACTTCTGTTTGTAATTGAACTATATCTAATTGCAAGTGCTCATATGCTTCAGCATACGTTTCTTCTGTATGGAGTTGTGCCTGTAAATAGTCATTATCCGGAGGAAACTCCAGAACTGGTTTAAGATTTTTCCGTTTTGATGAATTTTTATGACGTAATCCATCATTATAATTCATATCTGATGGAGTTACGTTTAAAATTATGATTCATTTATACGACAAACTGCATTAAAATAGCAAATAAAATAACATATTAAAAGGAAAGTCATAAAAAATAAAGATTTTTGAAAATAAAAATATCAGATTTTCAGTAAATCATGTTAAACTTTCACAGAGAAGCTCATCGATGCCACAAACAAAACAAGTTATTTAACAGAATGGTATAGAAAGTCAAGTTATTAGTAAGATATAAATTGATTTTCACAATCTTCGAATCTAATCAAGTATATAAAACGAGGTCCTCTCAGTTTTCTAGTTAATGGAATTTATGGTTTACTTAAGTAGAATTTTGAAAAAAATTTGATTATTTTTTTATAAAAAACCATTTATTTTTAGTACTTGAGATCGGAACCACCAACGAATTCGCGAATGCACGAAATGTGTGGAACAACTTCAACGGAAACTGGGTAGAAGAGGTTGAGGAGTCCGAGGAGCCTTCTAGCCTCGTTGGAGATTGCCTCAGCCTCTGGTGAGTTTGGATCTTCTCCTGGCTCTGGGAGAGTTGCTTCTGAAAGAAGACCTTTGCCGTAAATTGAGAGAACAGGGAGTTCGTAAACGAGAGCAGAGTTGAAGAAGAGCTCTGCGTTCATCTGGTATGGGAAGATGTTAATTTCTTCACCCTTTCTAACGGATGTCCATCTGGATAATGTCTTACGTGGGGAATAGCCACGGTATCTGTAGTCACGGATCATACGGCGGATAAGACGAAGATCGGATGTTGGGAAGCGGTGGTTGCAATCGACGTTGATTGGTGTCATGGCGGAAACGTAAATTGGAGTAACTTTTTCACGGCCAATTTCGTCAAGAAGGATTGGGTTAAGGCCATGGATACCTTCGATGATGAGGAATGTGTTATCATTGAGCTTCAATTTCTCATTTTCAACATCAACACCTGTTCCTGATGTGAAAATGAATTTTCTGCGTGGAACTTCCTCACCGTTGAGGAGGCGGTGGATCTTATCTGTAAGAACTGGAACGTTGAGGGCTGTAATGGATTCGAAATCTTGCATTCCGTCTGGTCCCTTTGGAATATCGTCACGGTTCTTGTAGAAGTCATCCATCTCCATGACAAGGGACTGGTAGCCGTTAACACGAAGGGCAATGGCAAGGCGCTTGGCGAATGTTGTCTTATTTGAAGATGATGGACCAGCAATGGTGACAACCTTCTTTGTGGCGAAGTTGGAACAAAGGTGGTCGGCAATATAGGCGAGCTTGTTATCATGAAGGCCTTCAGCAACCCACTTGATTTCATCAATCTTACGCTTGTAAATTAATTCGTTAAGCTTGGAGATGTAGTCAACACCGATAAGCTTAGCCCACTCATGGTATTCATGGAACATCTTGAGTGTGACGATTGGATCCTTGAATGGCTTGATTTCGTTTGGAGAAGTAAGAAGTGGGAAGCGGACGATGAGACCATCGTTGTATGGAACAATTTCGAAGATTTTCAGTCTTTCCTTATCAGTAGACATTGGTTCAATAACGTAATCGATAGATTCACCAAGCTTGATGCAAGGGATGAAATCATCCTGCCAAGTCTTAAGTACACCAACTTTGTCATCCATACCGAGAGCGGTGAAGTGTTCAATGAGTTGTTCACGAGGTAATGGAATAAGTTCGATTGATTGATTTCCGTTAAGAACTGCCATGATTGCGTCGGCAAGATGCTTTGCCTGATCTGCTGTAATCTTTTCTCCGCGAAGGTCTGTGCACCACAAACCATCACCAACGGAATGTTCAACTTTTAATTGACGATTGAATAATTCATTGTATTGGGACCATGCAAGAAAGTTAAGTGTAGCATGTTCCGAAATTAACTGAGCGCGGGGAATCTCTCCAGACATAAAAAAGTGAGGTGGTCGAGAACTATGAACTTTACAAAACTTAAAAAACGATGAAAAAAATCGATCATCATGAGATTATTTGATCAAATAAAAAGTCACTCTATGAGGAGTAGATTTTCTTCAATAACGTGAAATTTTACAATATTCACATCGTTTCATTTTTTTGATTGGGGAAATTTTTATTCAAGGAAGATTTAAGATTTAAGTTTCTTATGATCCAGAGAGTAAAATTTACTCACTATTTGAAGCGACTATTTAAAATTAGGAAATTCGTTATGAACTTTTCCCTCGGATCTCGAATATTCTCATAGAATACCAAATTTTGGGTCACTAACAAATTACACTTCTTTATGCCGAAAGCAATTAAATGAGGTTTTAGTTTCCATTCGTTGCGAATCTGGGATCTATAATACCAAATACATCTACACAAATCGTTTTGCTAACACAATTGGACAATCAAGATATACATAGTATTAAAACGCTGCATGGATTTGGTAAAATACTCACTAAGGATTCAGATTTCAAACTAACCAACTCCCTATATAAGCCAATGCATAATTAAGCTTATTTAACATTCCTTGTACATTGAAAGCTTAAAAATCATATTATTTCATTTCAATAACAATAAATCTATGTAATTTCCTAGATATCACATCATGCTGTTGAGGACAAGAGTGAGTAGCTGATTTTATTATATATAATTTGCCTTATTTGAGTCATTCACTACATTTGCATTTGATCTCAATTAAAATCTATGAAATCAATCAGTTTTTATAAGTCTTCTCCAAATAGAATTAGATTTCATCATAAAACGATGAATCATCAGCAATCACATGTTCAAAGAAGATTCGAATCTCCTTCTGAATTTATTTCTTTAAATATAAGATGTAGAAGATTAAATATTGTTAATTCTTGAAAGAAGAGCGCTGTTAATCAGGCTGAAGATTCAAATTCATATAAAAAGTAGCAAATTCTTAGAAATTCAGAAAAGAATCGAGAGATATCTTCTTTGAACTTATGAATAGAATGTTATCTTATTTTTCAAGAACTGTAAAAAGTGCCTCTTTTTTTGATTGATGAAAATTATTTGCCAAATTTTTTCAGGTGACAAACTTGAACTCGAGGTTACAGAAGACCAAGATATCAATGACGTTAAAAAGCAGATATCAGAAGTAAAAAACGCAAAAATTGAAGAAATCAAGTTATTATTCAAATCAAAATTCCTCAAAAGCCCTTCAACTTTGAAGGAATGTGGAATCACAGAAAATTCAAAGCTAATCGTAATGGTTCCAAACAAAAAACCAGCTCCACCAATAAATAAAACTACAGAAACAAAGCCAGCTGAAGAAAACAAGGCACCAAACCAACCAGAAGAAACCAAAAAGATTATTCAGCCTGAAATTGCACCTTTGCCAACTGTTGACAAAAAATCAAAAATAGAATTACCACCAGATTTTGAAGATAAGATCAAGCAACTACAACAATTAGGCTATGAATATTCAGAATGTTCTCGAGCGCTCAGAGTTGCAGGCTTTAATACTGAAATCGCAGCAAATATCTTATTATCTGGTTCAATACCTGATGAAATAGACTATGAACTAGCTGGTGATCTACCTACTGATGGAGATGATGAAAATGGTGAAGAAGAGGATGCATCATTGCACATCACACCAGAAATTAAAAAACATTACGAAGAACATCCAGAAAAAATACAAGAGCTAATAGATATGTTATTATTAAGCGACCCAGCATATTATTTTTTGGCCAAAAATAATCCAATGCTGTTACTTACTCAACTTGGTTTCGATGTTTCCAAATTTGACTTTTCAAAACTCGGACCAAAGTCAATGTACCAAGAATTATTGGATAAACTGACCGATGAAGAGAAACAAGTTGTTAAAAGACTGGAAGAAAAAGGATACGATTCAATGGAAGTTTTACAAACATTTGAGGCATGCAACAAAGATGAGAAACTTACTGAAGAGTGTCTCAAAGCGTTTAAGAAATAATTTTCCAATTATATTTGTATTTAATTATTTTTTGGTAAATTTTAGATATTTACCCTTTTTAAACCATGTAAAACCATCTATATAATCACATACTATTAACATTTTTCTTTAATTTTCAGAAGTTATTTGAACCTTCTAATCATCTCATTTATTTATCTCATCTTTGTTTTCCAATCAAGATAACAACCAACATATCATACCTTGATCATAGAATCCATGATTTAATGTTTACAAATAAATGGCTAAGTTAGTAAATATAGAGATTATTTTAATATTCCCAATCAAGAACGCATACAAACTGGAGGTGACTATGAGTTCTCATACACTTGAACTTCTCCTAAGACGTTTAGAGGATAATTTTAGATGATGTCCAGAATAATTTTCTCAATTTCATGATAAATAGTGCTAAATCATGTTGTACATGCGTTTCACAAACTGTGATTATAAAATGAAATCTCATAAAATTTGAAAAATGCACGTTTAAAATTTTTTTAAATCGGAAAAATGGAGGGCTATCTCATGAAAAAGGGCTGGTTCAACCAGTGGAAGATGCGTTATGTCACTTGTTCAGATCAGAAGCTTAGTATCTACAAAAACAAGGGCGACAGAGAAGGAAGTATCTTCAACGTATTAAATTGTTCCATCAAAATGATCGAACAGAAGAGATGGAACAGAAAATTTGTATTCCGTGTAAAAATTGCAGACAAAAGAATCTACCTCGCCGCTGAAGATGAAATTACACTCAAGAAATGGACAAATTGCATTCAAGGCAGAGCTCAAAGAGCTTCTCTTCTTGGTGCAAGCTGCATCAGAGAATCATTAGAACCAAAGGGAAACGCTCAGTCAGATTTACACAAACGCAGATCGTCTACAATTGCTTCTCTTTCTCGCAATGACTTCCAAAATATTACAAACTTCAGATCAGAGAAGTTCGCACAATCATACGTTGATGCATCACTTAAGCGTGAAGATCCACAATCTCAATTCCAATTCGCTGAATCTTGTGGCGAATTTCTTGCATTTGCTCATTCAGCAAGCCAAGGCATATTCAATACAAACAGGATCAGAGATATTGAAGGTTACAATGTCAAACTCATCACAGATCCAAATGAACGCAAAGAAAAATTAAATCAAATGAGAGCTCTTCAAGCTCTTGTTGATCAGAACATTCCAGGAGTCTACGTTCCACTTCAATGCATCATCGATTACTACGGCCAGACTCTTTACTTCGAATCTAAAGTTGATAATCCAACAACAGCCCTTTCACCAAACAATGCTGAGCTTCTTTCATCCCTTAAGCTCAAACACTCATCAACAAAGGCTGTACAAGACTCTAAGGGTCGTCTTTGGATTCTTTCTGGTGAAGGATATTACAATCGTGCTTCTAAGAAGGAAGTTGAGACATTTGTCAAACTTCTTGACAGAATGAAAGTTTTCGTATTCGATTCTCAAAGCCTTCACGAGGAAATGTCAATCCGTCGCATTCCTGTTTCAGAATTACCAACAATGTCGAAGATGACACAGATTCCTGCCATCAGGATTCTTCTCGAGACCGAAATGATTGCAAGAGTTTGCAAGCAAATCTTCCTCGAGATCACAAGCTCTTTATCTCCAGGAGAAAGAAATGAAGCCGCTTTGAATTTCTTCAATGCTGTTCTCGGAAAAGGAGAAGAATCAGACAAGATGTGGTCTGAAAGAATCACTCCAGGAGTCAGAGCTAAGTTTGGTGTTAAGCTTGACAGGTCAATACCTTTCATGCACATGCCACAACTCTTCTTCTCTCTTCAGTTCCATACAGGTGTTGACTTCAAAGACACTGATTCCTACAATTTCAACCAGAAATCACCGCTTTCTGTTGATGATTTGAACTCATTGAACGCTGTTCCACATCACAGACTTGTCCAACTCTGCTACATCATGAGAGGTCTTAACAAGAACCCAGTTTCCCTCTGCCAGGAAGGTTTCTATGATGAAGCCATGTTGGATTTCAACAACAAAATTTCTGTTTATCAAAGTATCTTCGGTGATGAAAATATCTTCGTCGCATCAGGTCTTTCTCTTCTTTCTGCTGCTTACTTAGGTACAGGAGATGTTGAGAAGGCTGAGATCTGTGCAAATGGAGCTCTCAATGCAGGAAGAAACATCCACTGCGCTTTAGTTCCTGCATACATCACTCTCATTTCAACAGCTCTTGGCATTGAACAAATCAACCAATACATGGCTCGCGCTAAGCAATTAGTTACATTCCAGCTTGGTGACAAGCATTGGTTCATTGCTGATATCCTTATCGCAGCAGCACAAGCTTTCCAGAACCTCGACAAGAACAAAGAAGCAATGACATTGATCGAAGAAGCCATGGAACTCTGCAAATCTTTGCTCGGAGTTTCTCATCCAAAGACATCAAAGACATTCTTGATCATGGGCAAACTCCAGACGACACTCAGACAATATGGACAAGCTGAATCTCTCGTCCAACAAGCTTTGTATTCCATTAAGGCTGAATACGGAGATTCAAGTGTCGAATACGGAGAATGCGTTTACATGTACGCTGATGTTTTGAACGATGAAGGAAAAATCGATGAAGCATTGCCTTACGCGAAGAAAGCTTATGAGATTCGCTCTCAAGCTTACGAAGAAGAATCAGCACAAGTCATAGAGAGTATCCAGCAACTCGCTGTTATCTATGATCAGTTGAATGAAGCTGATGAAGCTTACGTTTACTACAGAAAGTTACTTGAGTTCTTGAAGAGATTGGAAGATGAACCAATCTTCGAGGAAACAGTCAGAGTTTTCAGGAACGTCATCTGTCTTTTCTTCAGAACAATTGGAGGAAAACAGAGACAGTTAGTCAACCAAATCAGAAGAAGAAATGTTCCTAAGTTAGAGGAAATGATGCTTTCTGTTTTCACTCAATTGATCGAAGGTGATCCAATTACTTTCGCTCAAGAACAAGTGGAGAAATACAACAGAACAGCTGAAACAATCAACTTCGATAACTTGGCAATCCTTTACCACATCGCTACTGATGACCTTGAGTCCTTGAAATGGTTAGATGAACATTGAGAATCTTAATTTTTTATTTTTCACATGAATCAAATTTTATTCTTTTTTTTTGATATTAATATTATTTTATTTATGATTTAAACAATTTTATGGTTTGACGTTCCTGTCTTTTATTACTCATTATATCAGTTAAATCTTTGAATTTCATAACTAATTTTGCAAATTATGGAATAGGAAACAATAACAAAGGATATTAATAAAACCATATATTATTTACTTATATGCGCTGCGTTCTATTCAAATTTCGCATCACATTCTTGCCTTTTCAGGTAAATAGGAACAATAACAAATATAATATCAGATTTATATATAATTATTATACCTTCAGGTGCAGATTACATTGTAAGACCTCAGATATATCGAATAATGCATTTGTTTCTCTATATGATATGTAAAGCTGCCATTCCAATGGAGAACTTGTTGGGATCATTGTTGAATGGACAAAGATCAACGTTTTCCCAAGTAAAAATGATATCATGATTAAGGGTCCACTGTAAAAATTGAAAGTCTCTCAAAATTGAGAGGCGATTTGCAAATAATCATTATCGTCTTTTTTCGAAAATCCACTTTTCCTAGTGTTCTGATTAATATTTTGTGAATGTAACAATGAAGTATATGTTTTAATAAGATGATAATATATTCTATCACTTCAAATCACATAAAATTTGCAAAATCAGCGAGTTTTATAAGAACATGATTTTTTCCTATTTTTTTTGCTTCGAGTAGGTGACAAAAGTGCATACTCTTAAACAACCGTCGGATTTCCGGGTGAAATCGTGACACACTTTCGTCTTTCGTAGGCAGTGGTGGTTGTTACAAAAGGTAACTTCGAATGTAGCGTGAAATCTGCAAAAAAAATTCTGAAATTTGAATGGAGAACACAAAAATTGAATAGTTTACGTCAATAAAAAAGAGAAAAATGAAGCCAATGTGTCTCGAACCTAGTACTTAGAGCAGCAATCACACTGTTTATCCCATTACACTACATGCATCTCTCACCTCAGTGAATGAGATCAACTATATGATAACTTTTTCCCCATTATATTCTTGTGGAAAAGTGACAAATAGCAACTTTGACCCTCTCTCTTTTTGCTTCTGGATGCGTGTTTTGAAAAATAGATATTTTCGAATTTTGATTTTAATTTAAGTATAAATTTTATATTAGCAATTTTTTGACCTATTTCCAATCATTAATTCCTAAGTTTTTCTAGGAATTAAATTGAGAAGAAATTAGGAAATTCGCTTTAATGCCATTACATACTAATATTGTGATGCATGTAGTTTATATTTAAAGAGGCTAATGTCGGAATATCGTGCATTTTATAAAAAATTCAAAGAATTGACAATTGGATAGCACAAATTTAATTCTCCAGACAAAGTATTATTGTTTATATATTCAAAACATTATCCTTAGTTTTGAAATGTTGGCAAAAAACTTTCGTGTTATTTTTTGTGTTTCAGCATAAATTATGTATTTACTTATGAAAGATAAGCATTTTATTCATTATCATAAAGATATACCATAACAAATTGATAACATTTTAAAAAAATTGTTTTTATCATGTGGTAATGGTCAAATACCTAAATAGGAATATTAAATGCCGATATCTTAATCAATTTTTTAGAGTGCTCAAAATTTAATAAGAATTACTCTTCAAATTCGTTGTTTAGTAATTATTACTTTTTATGACGATTTTTGAGCTCACAATTAATTTACATATTTGACAAGTTATTTAATTTTTCAAAAGTTTACAATTATATTGTGAAGTTTATTTTGATTTTACAAAGATTTTAATGAGCTCTAAGCCTCCTAGACAAGATCCAGTTGAAAAGAAGTTCCTAGAGCTACTCCTTGACAATGACTATTCTCAAGAAACTATTTTGAAGATGTCTCAAATGTCTAGGGAGCAAAAATTAGAATTTATCGAAGGTGACCAGATTGCAGAAACAAATACACCGGATCCGACTTATTTTTTCGAAAAAATCAAGAAAAGTCTATCAGATGAAAACGTAAGAGCTCTCAAAACAATCTTAACGACTTGCAAAATTTCTTGGATTCGGTTATTTCTTATGCATGATGGTTTAAAGTTCTTATTCCAATTACTCACAGACTTTGGAGATGAATGTATGATAAATAAGCTTGCTCAAAAGCGTTTTCTCGTTCTCCAGGAAATTATTCAACGTATACGAATATTGGCCAATGTTAGAATCTGCCGACCCCACTTTGCTGCACATCCAGAGTTTATTGCACCAATGCTTTCCGTGATTTATCCTCAAGAAGTTGTATTGACTACAGCATTTTAGCCGTTACATGCGTTTTTATACCTGCAAACAACTTCTACCGATTTGTACTAGATAATATAGAAGCTCAGACAAGAGGGAAGCTCAAAGGTTGGGAAATTATGGCAGATTATCTTTCATATGTCCTTAATATTCGCCATAACAAAAATTTCAATCAAAACGAAGCCGGAGCGATACAATCAGACGCTATTCGTGTGTTTTTCGTGTTTCTCGGTGCAGTTTTGAAATCGACGACAGATATAAAACAATATACAGCACTTCTTTTAAATCTCCACAAATCGCAAGTACTTACACAACTCGCATTTATCAAAGATCACCAACACGACGTACAAATTATGATAGAAGAAGCAAGATCGATTGAACAATTATTTCCTAAAAAGCACTTGAATCCATTTGACATACGCCAAATTACAGATTTCGTTAACGAAACTATGAGAGAGGATTGCTTAATGACATTAAATCTTCATTTTGCAAGTTTAATTCAGTCTTCGTCAGAAATAGCAGAAAAAGTATTTACATACATCGAAAACTTTCTTTTTTATTACAGACAATTAGTTGCAATCGGAAGCGAAGAGAAAATGGACGAAGCAGCTTATTACGCATTACATCCAGGAGAAGTACCTGAACTGACTTTGCCAACAATAATTTCAGAGGTTTATGAGAAATACGGTTTTCTTGGTAATGACGTTTTGCGTTCAATTCCTTTACCTTCAGTTTCATTTGATAATCTCGAGGATGATTCACAAGATGCTCTTAAAATCAGAGTGTCAGGCTTACATGAAGAACTTACAATGGTCAGAGAACATCTTAGGAATATTATGAACGAAGAAAGTTCAAATTCCCTAACAAAACAGAATTTAGTTGATGAAATCGAGCGTTTGAAGCGTCAAATCCCTGAAGATGGTGAAGACATTGCTAAACTTAGAGATATTATTGACGAAAATAATAGAAATATCTATGAATTACAACTTAAATTGAAAGATTACGAAAAAGAGAACGAAGATCTAAAATCAGGAAGAAGATTTGGATCAAATTCAATTGCAAGTGGTCCCTTATCTGGTCTCAATTTGTCTCCTTTGTCTATAAATCCTCCATCTAGTTTTGAACCAGGTTCTTCAATGAAAGACATGGCACCACCATCTCCACCACCACCGCCATCAATGGGAGATGTCATTAAAAACGATGGAAAACCAAATGTTGCTCCTCCAATCAAAATGAGAGCATTTTTCTGGCAGAAAATCAACAGACAAATGGAGAAAGGAACAATTTGGGAGGATATGAAGGACTTTACAGACTTCGATACAAGAAAACTTCAAGAATATTACTGTATGAAAGTAAAAGTCGTTAAAAAGTTGAATAAGTTCCTCCAAATGAAGAAAGAAGCCGAGAAAATGGTCGAAATATTAGAAGCAAACAGAGCAAGAAGCGTTAATATCATGCTTTCCCGTTTCAAGATTAAAAATGAAGATATCGCAACTGCAATTCTTCAACTTCGCTTCAATAGAGTGTTCACTGATGATCAATTCGCAGCTTTGTATGCTTGCAGGCCAAAACCAGAAGAAATGCAAGCAATCATGGCTTATACAGGTGACAAAAAGCTTCTTGGTACTGCAGAAAAGTACTATTTGGCGTTGAGTGTCATCAATGACTTTGACGAACATCTTTCCTTCATGAATATTTCTCATAACTTTGAAAGTACTCAAGAACAGATCCAAGGACCTCTCAAGCTTCTCAAGAACTCATTATTTGCCATCAAATCTTCCGAAAATTTGAGAAACATGCTCAGATTACTTCTTTCTTGTGGCAATTTTATGAATGGTGGAACAAACAGAGGTGGAGCTTACGGCTACAAGATTAAATCCATTGCAGACTTGGTATATGTAAGAAGTACAATACCAGGCATCACTTTTATGCACATTTTGGTCTGGTTAGTTCTTGATACACCAGATTTCAACAATTTTGGTCAATTCACAAACGAATTGAAGGATGTTTCTACGGCCCAGAAGATTGATATCGATGTACTTAGAGGATCCATTATAGAGTTAAGAACTCAAATGGAAAAATTCAAATCAATCAAATTACCAAGTAAAGAGAGAATTGTTGACGGAGATCTTTTCTACTTGAAGTTCATTGACTTCGAACCAAAAGCGACTCCTTTCATTGAAGGCGTCGAGAAGGAATTAAATGAAGTTGAGAAAATGTACACGGAATGCTTAAAGATGTTTGGAGAATCACCGATCGATTACAATCTCACAACATTCTTAGAAGTATTCGCGAAATTTACGACTCAATTCCAAACTGTGATGGATAATGAGATTAAAGCAAGACAAAAGGCCGCAGAGAAGCAAGAAGAAACACCTGACAAGAAGGAAATTGAGGAGCCAGTAATGCCTGCTAAGCAAGACCATACACAACAGCGTGGTATCTTAGAAGAAGATTTAACCCAACTCGGAAACATTTCCAAGGCCCAAACGGAGATTGTCCGAACATCGAGAGCAAGGACATCGCGTCTACAAAAGATTCTCAGCTCATACACATGAGCTTTGAGCATTATATTTGTTATTTTATATTTTTGTTTTTTATTTTACAACTTTGCTTAGCATCCAGCTAGTTCCAAGTAATGCGATTACAACATCAACGGCCAAAGCCTTTCAGAGTCTTTTAATCATTTCTTCTCATCTCAATGTGAAGTGGCCCCAAACGAACTACAAGCTGACGTTACAACGCATTACAACCCGGTTAATACGAGCATATACATTAGAGCTGCTTTGTTATGATCTCCCTCATCAATTGATGAGAGATCTCATTATGAAGCAGCTCCAATCGAACTAAAAACCTACATACAAATGAGTGAAAACAAACTCATTAGAGTTGTGTTGCTTTGATTTCTCTCATCAGAAGATGAGAGATACCAGAACAAAACAACTCTAATCAAACTTTCTACACAACTCAGCACAGTATCAATGCAAAGTAATGCGTCTGTATCGTTAACAAGCAAAGTTGTTTCGGGTCCTTCCGTTTTGGAAGAATTCGGAACAACTTTGCGAATTGATAGTGTAAACCCATATACATGAAAGCGTGCATGCATAAAGACAGGTATTGTCAGCAATGACTACCTGCCCAGCTATGAGTGATCAGAGAATTACCATCTCAGGCTTTTTGAGAACGTTTCAGCCAGGACCCTCGTATGTTGACTGTGAGAAAGGCATCCTTTATCTGAAATAGATGCTTTTCCAACAATCAAATTCGAAGATCTTCGACGTTGTTGTAAAAAGAGAAGGAGAAGGAAAGAAGAGGAAGGAGAGGAAGAAGGAAAGGAAAAGAAGAAGAAGAAAAAGAAAAAAAAAGAAGGACATATTAAATATAATGCACACTTAATAGTGCCGAGGCGCGCTTTTTTTGACCCTATATTACCGCACGGCAATGTTTTTCTCGATTTTGTACAGCCCTAAATATTTCGGATAAAACAACAGATTTATTAGTTAGTATACATATCATGTGTACTGTGGCACTGCGTTCCTCCGTACGCAATACTTATGAATTTGACACTTTACAAAACCGTTAACGTATATTTTACAACACAAACACCAACTTAACCTTAAATATTTATAAAGCCGCCAACCACTTCACCTCACTAATGTTTTCACAAACGACTTCACTACTGTAAAAATAAACGTTCTCACTTACAAAAGTATTGCAACTCTTCCCATTGCTGTGCTTCACACAATAGTTCATATTCTTCAGTATCGCTGCTGTCGCTCCAATCGTCAGAGTCAAAGTCACTGTCAAAATAAATGTTAGTAAGTTTTGACAAAGCTAATGAAACACGTTTACCGTTTGTATCGTATGCTTGTATAAACTTTCCATTCTTCATTCCTTCATAAACGCTCAAACTAACTTTACCCTTTCTCCCTCGTATCTGATAGAATGTATTTTCACGAGGAACGAAGAACAAATTCTTGAACTCATGACCGTTGTAGTTTGTTATCTCAATAGTTTTCGTCATTTATATAAAAATAAAATAAAAATAATTTTAAAAATAAAATAAAAAATAATGATATCACCACTCCCACACATATGAAAACATAGCACAAAAATAAATTTAGGTGAAGTGGTGAGATCTCACCTCTTTTTTCACCTCTTTTTTCACCTCTTTTTTCACCCACTTGAATTCATTGCTTTATCCAACTCTCTTCCTTTCTCCAACTCTTCTAACTTCTTCCTAAGTTCAGCAATGTTGTCCTCATGAAGTTTAATCTTTCTCAAAATTCCTTCTTTATCTAATGGTTGCTTTATCTTTCTAAACTGAACTCTACCATCCTTCATAGTATGAATGTAAAAACCTTCTGGAATCGCTCCTGATTTAATGTATTCTACCAAAAACTTTTGTTTCATTGCTTCAGTGACTTTAGTCGTCATTTCAATCAAATAAAAATTTTAATATTAAATAAAAATAACGTTATTTTTTCAGTAAGGAAACGCAGGAGTTTTACGATTTATTTGAGGAGTAGGTTCTGGTTTAAATGTTGGAGTCGGTTTAGGAGTTGACTTTTGAACAGGAGTTTGTACTTTCATAGGTTCAGGAGTCATTGAAGGTTTTGCTTGTGAAGGTGTTGGTTTTGGCGAAGGTTTTGGCGAAGGTGTTGGAGTTTGTTTAACTTCAGCTACTTCAGTATTATTTACAACATTTGCTTTATTTCTTTTCAACATCATAACTGCTCCTGCTGTAGCTAGCAAACATAGTGGGAGACCATATTTTATATAAGGACTTGACCAAATGCTATTTTTGACAGGAGCTGGTGGAACACCTAACCTTGGTGAGACTGCTCTTTGCCATTGTGCAGCTCGTAAGAAATATTCAATAGGTGCTCCATAATCGTTTGGTAAAGTTTGTTTCATAGATGGTGAAGGTTCACGAGAGCTTGATGAAGAACTCATTTATAAGCTTTAAAAATAAACGTTCATCCTTTATTCCTCACTGTCGTCAGTTGCTAAGTTATAGTCGTCAAGTCTTATTATGGGGATTCCATTAGCACGCACCTGAATGGCAAAGCAACAATCCCTCATAAATCCAATAAGTGGCTTTGGTACGTTTTCAGTTGCTAGTTCAATAGGTCCTTTAACAGACAATTTGTATGTTATTGGAGCAGTAGATGTTTGACCTTGCTGGAAGCAAAAGTCCACTTCTGTTGGAAAACCACATAAGAAATGTGTGTTGTCATAGCTATCCCATTTATGTTCCACACTACCATCATCCACCAATGACCTCATAACATCTTCATTAAATCCTATCATATCATTGTTTGTATTGCAAGCGTTCGCAACCATTTCATAAAATACAGGTCCATATGATTTTTCAGGTTCTGCAGGCATATTTCCATAAGCTCCCATGGAAAGCTGAAGATATTTAAACTTAGGGTTCTCAAAATTAACATAATAGTTGTCTTTCTTTCTAAATAGTGCCCAAATACTTTTAACATTAATAGGCGTATAAGCTGCTGTAAATGTTGCACTTGAACTATCTGTATTCTTTGAGAATGAACCGTCCATAGGAATCCAATCCATAACTTTAACAGGAAAACATAAAGCCTCGTTTGTATAATGTTCTACAAGTTCTGTATAAATGTTAGGATCTAAAGAGAATGACTTTGGATGAATGAAACATTCATTAAAATCCATCTTTGTTCGAAATAGTTGCTGGTTTACAGTTGTAATAGTAACTGTTCCACTAGCTTCTACTGCCTTCGTTATCATAGTGAATGGTTCATTCCATGGAACAAATTTATTTGTCGGTGGATTTGAATCTGAAGCAAATGCAACTTTAAGAGTTGGATTGAAAGCAATGATATCATTTACAGATATAGATGTGCATTGTAAGGCGTCGCTACTGAACTTTACTTTAAGCTGAATGTTTCCTGCAAAAGCTGGAATAAATCGAATAGCTTCTAATGGAAGGAATCTTCTAACAGGAATTCTTAAACGAAGCTTAAAATCAAATGATTTTCCTGCTGTAACTGGACCACTAACAATTTGTCCTGTTCTGCATGTTCCCGAATGACTCCATACATCTTCATGTCGAGTCTTTGAGAAAACATCTACTTTCTTTATTTGTTCGGTAGTTTGTGAGTTTGAAGTTATATATGCTTCTTCTCTTGCGTTGTCTTGAGAATATACGATACGACCATTTGCAAGAATTTGATATCCAGCAACTGCATAGAAAGCGTCATCGAAACCAATCCAAAATCCTGGTGGGTTTGTTTTATTGGAACCTGAACCAATTTCTTTATCTGCAATAAATTGACCTTCCATTTTATACGTAATGAATGTATTGTAAAGGTCCAACATATTTTCACCAGGAGGTGAGAGATTGAATGTTACCCATGTGTTATCTTTAGCAGTTCCAGGTTGTGATGGAATCTTTGCGTCAGAATATTTTCTATTAGTGTCACCAATTTGAACTGCATTGTCTATGATATCGAAATATGAGCGAATCTGATGAATATGCTCTGCTGGAGTAAATTCGTTTAACTGTTCGTTCTGCATGTATTTACTTCGGATAAAAATATCTATTTACTTCATTATTCTCACTCTTCTTCTTGGCATTCGTGGTGGAAGTTGTTTCTTGACATTTTCAATGAACTGTACATTCTCTTTTGTCTCAACTTCTTTCACTGGCGGGTCAGGATTCTTTGACTCGGTTTGTTTTTCAATGAAATTCACGAACTTTGCAATAAGCTCTTGGTTCGTTATTGAAAGTACATCTGGCTTCTTTTCTTCTGGTTCTATTGACTTTTCAGTTTGAACAGAAGGTTTTATATGGGCTTCGTGGACTTCACCCTTGCCATACACCTTAATGTTGTCGCTTTCTGCATTCGCTAATGGAACCTTTCTTTTTCTTACGTATATTTTACCATCTTTACTCTGACTTACGTAATAGAAAGGATGTTGTATTCCTCTTGCGTCATTTAATATAATAGACTCTCGTTCTGATTTTGACAAGCTCATTTTACATCGGTTAAAGTTTTAATTTTGTTTTTTATCTGCAGTCAAATGACTCAGACAAGTCCTACGGACAAGACCCAAGGGGCCATAGATGTTGAAGCATTGAAGAAAGAAATTCGTGAGCAAATTTTATCCGAACTGAAGGAACAAAAACAAAACAAAAGCCAGAGAGACCAAAGAGAAAACTTAGTGAAAAACAACTTGCTGCATTAGCTGCTGGAAGACAAAAGAACCCAAGACTACTGGCGAAGAAAGCTAGAGAAGAAGCTGAAGCAAAAGCTAAAGAAGCTGAAGCAAAGAAAGAGTAAATGGTTTATTTTTATCCGAATTAAATGTATAGACAAATACCTTTATCTGTTGCGTTCAGTAGTGAAAACCCTAACGTCAAAATAAAGGGGAACAGAGTAACGTTTAAGTTTCCAACAGACTGGATTGTGAACATAAATGAAGAGAAGTACATTGGCATAACATCTATGTATATAACACGTGCTTTCAGAAAGGTTGACTTTATACTTCAAGTCGAGATAGAAAATGACGAACAGTCTTTAAGCGCCCTAAACATTCACATATACAAATACTTTAAAGACGATACAACATTGTTGCAATGTATGATTTCATTTAATGAGATGTTCGAGAAAAAGTTCAACATTGAAGTACAAACTTTACAGCCTTTACGTGAGTTTCTTGCACAACTGAAAGAAGAAGGTAGTCAGCCACAACTTATAGACTTTCATTATGAATTTAATGAAAATGAAGATGGAACACATGACTGTCAGTTTGTTGTATTCTCACCATTCAATGAAGTCGCTAAAGAGAAAGAAAATCCATTACGTATAAGATTTCAAATCTCTGAACCAAGTGATGATTTCAAGAATGTTTTCAATTATGATGCAATGCTTCCGAGGAAAAATGAATTTTCAAAGATTGTAACACCTGGCATTTGGGATAGAAAGCAAGCTATATTATATTCAAACTTAAGTAAGGGAGTTGAAAATGAGTTCATTGGTCATACAAGAACTTCACCACTTCCTAACCCTAAATACTATAAATTAACTGGCTTCAATCGTGAGTTTTGGATAGACATGTTCTCCACTCATGACCATAACTGCCCAGTGTTCTTACCTCCAGACCATAAGGACTGTCTCTACATTGAAGCACAACTCTTAAACTCTACCATCGCAGTATTGTAAAATCTACGCTAGTTTTATTTTTTCTGAAAATTTTATTTGAGTGAAAGGCATGGAAGGTGAAGGACATTGGCAAACACTCGAACATGACAATGACTATGAAATCTTTTCAGAGTACCCTTATCCAATTAGACGTATAAGCAATAAAAGAGTTGTTAGTGAGTTTGACCAAGGAGATGGTTATATTTGTGTAAATTTAAACAAACACAAGCTGATGAAACATAGAATAGTTGCAGAAACTTTCATTCCGAACCCTGAAGGACTTCGTGAAGTAGACCATATAAACAGAGACAGAGGAGACTTTCATATCTCGAACTTAAGATGGACGACAAGAAGAGAAAACATGAGAAATATTTCTGGTTCAAATGGCTATTGGTTTGACATTGTTGACTCTCTTCCTGAAGACGCTGTTGAAATTATACAATACTCATATCACACGTTAGAGAACTACTACTATGTCCCAAGTGAAGATGCCTTTTACTATTTCATGGGAACTCAATACAGACGAATGAATGTCTTAAGACAGTATAACAAAGATTATATAAACATTACAGATGTAGAAGGAAGAAGAACAAAGCTGTCTATTGCAAAGTTTAAGAGAGACAATGGTTATACATAAATGACAAAAATATATGACCTCATTATTTTTATCACGAATGACCTCATTGCTGACAAAAATAAATGACCTCAGAACTTCAACTTACGAATAAAGCTTGTTTTAGTCGTTATTGAGAAGTTAAACTTTTCAAAGCAAGGTTGACATGACTTACATAAGTCAAATCCAATCTCTTGACCATCATGAAGTGCTTTGTAAAGTTTCATTAAACTGAACTCAGAGTCTTTGTCATATGTTCCAACAGGTATGTGAATGTTCTTATCTTCATTGTAATAGCATTGTATAGCTTCAGGAAACATTTCATTTGCTGTTAAAGCAAGGACGTCTTGTTTGACACCTTTGCAACGTGCATGGAATGCAACTTCATTTAAATCATTCGTGAGTAAGTCTATGTAAGTCTTCTTTCCACAAAATATTGACTTGTATGCTAAACTTTGTTTTCCAGGTGTTATTTCTGCGAAGTCAGAATGAAATTGACCAAGGTTTTTCCTATAAGTTCGCGACCGTATCTCTTCTTAAACTCTGCTGCAAGCTTTGGTATGTCTTCATTGAAAATATGCATGCTATCACAGTCCTGGTAAAATATTTGAAGTCCCATATCTTCAGCAGTACAGAATACTTCACACATTATTCTCTTCGACATGATAGAATATTAACACCAAGTGGACAGAAGTTAAAGTGTCTGCAAATGCTTTTCGTTAGCTTGAAAATAGTTTTATCTGAACCATCCAAACCTTCGAACTTCACTATATGGTTGTAGTTTCTGATGGCATATCTTATAGCATCTTTGTCATTTACTATGGTTATTTTTGACTCAATAGGAGATAGAATAGTTTTGCCATAAATACTGTTCAGAATGAGCTTTATATTTTCTTGCAAAGGATTTCCTTCTTTCTTATACTTTAACCTTAACTCAAACAACTTCTTTACTTCATCTCTTATTCTAATATCTCTGTTTCCATCGTAATAGTATCCTTGCAACACTTCACATTTGACACCTTGATATTTTATGAGGTCTTGTAATGTTATATGGTCAACATACATGAACAGCAAGTGTTTGAACTTCTGGGAACGTTAAGTTCTGGATTTAGTTCAGGGTCACAAACTATTAAAGGAAAGTGTCTATGTATTCCAATCTCTGTTATCTTAATGAGAACAAAGAAGCCAGACATAAACTTTTCACCAATGGGTTCCTTTTGGTCGTCATCGAATAAATGTCTCATGAGATACTCTGTGCTTAACATTTCTCTTCATACTTTGGAATCCTTCTAAAGTATAAAGTCTTGCTATAGCTGAGGGATATAATGAAACAGCGTCGAAATCAGCAATGAGTTTCTTTTTGCTCTTTTGTTTCATGTTATCTGACAACATACATCTTCCACCTTGAATGCATCTCGAAATAAATTCTCTTGGTTTATTTGAGAGGTCATATAAATTTCCATTCGGGAAGTACACTCTGTTCTCAAAATTTGTTAGCAATAGAACAAATACTAACGTAGTCATAAACGTTTAAATCAAATTCTTTCAATAAGTCATTGCGGAACTTAACAAAACCTTCTCTTAAAATTCTTACATCTTGTTTGCAATAAAATGTGCTATATTTTTCTAAGTCGAAGTGGTTTCATCTATTCTGCAACCTTTGATGGAATCTATGTTTTCATGAATGTATCTGCATCCTGGATAAACTTACACGCTTCAGAAATGACACCAGTTCTGTTGTCATTTGCTAACAAAACACTGCTGTAGTAGTTATATGGAAATACTTCTTTCGGTCCTGTTTGTAAGTTAAACATAGCAGGAAATAGTTTAAGCTTCTTATTTATAACACTGTAAGAGTCTTTTATAATAATTGCCCTTCCTTTATATAAGCCAGTTATTTGCATTGTTCGTGAACCTTTAATGATGGGAGTTCCTTTCACTTCTGTCATGTGTCTTAAGATGAAGTTTATATCATACTGAGGTTATGGAAATATATTAAACTCTTGTCAGGAAGTCGCTCCAAAAATTCTGTTGCACAGTTCTGACCCCAAATGCTTTCACTCACTGAACCATCTTCACTGTCATAACAGATGTTAAAAGCTTTATGAAAGCCATCGGTACTACACTCAAAGTCAGCAAAGAAAACGTGCTCAGGAATGAACTTGCACTTATTTTTATTTACTTCTTTTGACTCTGCTTTCTTCTTCAGTTGTACACAATACTTTGGAGCATATGTCAAGTCTTTAAATGGTGCAAGGTTCTGTTTATATAAGTCAGTAGTATATGTGAAAAGTTCTCCATAAGAAATAGGTTCGAAATATTTGCACTCCCACAATGTTTTCATAACATCCCATAACGGTGTTGTTCTATCATAACGAACTACATATTTATCTTCTCTCTTTGTATAAATCTTCATCTGTTTCTCAATGTTCATTCCACCACAAGCTTGAGAATTTCTATATAGTTGCGAATGAAATATGTTGTCATTGGTAATCTTTCATTTAGCATGTAGTGGTCTTCAACAAGAAGTAAGTCAATAGTTCGAATAGTTTTACATTCTTTTGGTATGTATCTCTTTATTTCATTATGTCTTGAGTCATTGAAGTAACCAATGGTAACATTAAATGCTATACCTGTTGCGTCAGAAATTTCTTGTACTTTACTTTGAGGAAAGTCTCTAAAACGAATGACTTCTCTCATGTGGTCAATATCTCATCCATCTACTCCAGCCTGAATGCAAGCATAAACGAAACAATTGTCCTCTGTCATAAGTGTTGCAGTTCTTTTGTTCAGTTCATTGAAAATTTGGTAGCGTTCAAGATTTATAGGTAATGTGCAAAGATACTTCCAGAACTGACCGCTTCTCTTCTTATAAACTTCTTTTCACCATTATCTTTCCAAAAGCTTTCTATAAGTGCTGGGTTTCCTGTTTGCTTAAGAGCTTCCAAAATGGCTTTCTGGTCATTTGTCAGTGTGCTTTCATCTCTATATGGTCTCTTTTTGGTTTGCCTTCTTAACATCTGACATCGTTAAGCCTTCATATTCTGTTAAATCATACATCTTTATTTCATAAGATTCTTTATGTTTGTCAAGAAGAAGTCATAGTGCATTTCAACAATACCTGCAGCATTTGCTTCTATCTCTAATATAAAGTTTCTCCTTCAAGAGCTGATGTAGTAGTGTTCAATATTATTGAGGTTTAACGTAGAACATTCATACTTTCCACCAAGTTTATAACATACCATCCATCTTTGTTGTGAGTTTATTTTAATTTTCTCTAAGAGTCTCATGAAAACCTTACCGAAATGTTTGTGTAAGTAGTCTCTGTTTGGTTCATCTAAAGCTTCGATGTTAAAGTCAATGAGTCTATTGCCTGACTTCACATTTCTCTTCCTATTCTCTTCATCTTTCTTTAACCATCTCTCACCTTCTTTTGGTTTGTCGTCAATGGAACGAATGACATCGTAGCTTTGCGAACTTGTTCTATAGCACTTTTAAACATCTCTCTTCTCTGTTGTTTCAGTGTGTCGTCTCTTCTTCTTGTTTCACCAACGTTTGCATTTGTTATGTCAAACATTTCTCTTACTTCATGTGGTACAGCTCTTCTTGTTTCACCAACGTTTGCATTTGTTATGTCAAACATTTCTCTTCTTACTTCATGAGGTACAGCTCTTTCTTGTTTCACCAACGTTTGCATTTGTTATGTCAAACATTTCTCTTCTTACTTCATGTGGTACAGCTCTTCTTGTTTCACCAACGTTTTGCATTTGTTATGTTCAAACATTTCTCTTCTTACTTCATGAGGTACTGAACGTCTATGATATAAGTCAATAGCAGACGTCATTTAAAGGAAATGCTCTTGCATGGACTTCGTCCTCGCCGGTTGCGGCTTTATGAACTCATGAATTCTATATAACTTAAATTATGCACCATTATAGTCCTTTAATGAAGTCAGCGAGTGGCTTTTTTGTTGTTGCGCGTAATGCTTTGCAACATCTATATTAGCTTCTGTAAGAAGTTGTTTTATTTCCGAGTGTTCTAACTTAGACAACATTCCGATACATCTTTAGTAGGAAATAAAAAAATATTTTGAAAAAATTAGATTAGATTTTTTTTAAGTTATTTTTCAAAATAATTTAATATTTTTATTATAATGAAACACATGCAAGATTGCAAGTTCTTTTCATACAATGCTCTCGCTACTGCCATCAAGAATGAGTTCAATAATGCTTCAAATGTTAATGTTATCTTAACAAGAAGTTTGTGAAAGAATCTAAGTTTGGTCAGTATGTCAGACCATTAGCTATCGTCATTGACCGCAAACGTTATACTTCACAAGAGTTAGCAGTAGTTTTGAAACAAAAGAGTTTCTTCGTGAATGTCAAAGATACTCATTATACTGTTATAAAGAACTCTAACACATTGACTTCTTCAGTATTGCTATGAATCTTTCCGAACAGAAAGAATATAAGAAGGGTGAAACAAATGTGAAATATTATCCTTCATCTCTGAAGACAATAACGAACAAAGATGTCATACAAAAGTTCTTACCAAAGGTTGAAGAAGCTTCAATTGACATTGACGAAGGAAGTGAAATGGTTGAAGAAATAGACCCTGAAGCTATTTAAGCAAAAAATATATTTTTGGTTAGTCTTCATATCGATATTTTACAACAATTCCCACATGTATATAACTTTTCATACGCTTTTTCATAAGCTTTATATACCTTCAGAAATTTTGCATAATCTTTAGAAGCATTTAGATATTGTTTAAATGCTTTGTATGTCTTCAGAAATTTTGCATAATCTTTTACATGTTGTTCGTTCTCTTCTTCTGTCATGAGTTCCGAATATTCTAAATTCATGTTCTTTCATATGAGATAAAATTTTATAAAAAAAAATAAAATTAGCTTAGATTTTCATTCTTCCTCTTTGAAGTTATCGAAATACTCTGTTATTTTTTCCTTCAGTAATGGTAAGTCTTCTTTGAAGGTAAGTATTGTACAACCTTTGATGTCATAGTGTGTTTGAGGAAGAGTATTTTTGACAATTTCCTTTATTTGCTCATTCGGTGTCATTGAAATCGGTAAGTTTTCACGATAGAACCAGTTTCTGTCAGATTTATATATCTTAGCAAGGTCGTAAAAGCTTTTGTTGTTTCTTCTGACTAAATGTAACATAACCATATCTTTATCTTCTTCATTTTCCAACTCTTCAGTATATATCATATACTTATAACTCTTTTCCTTTCCTTTTGGTACTGAACGTGGTATTCTTTTCTGAATGCTTTTGTCTTTGGATTCAAGCTTGTTTTCCATCTCTTCACGTTCTTGTCTATGAATTTCGTCAAGAAGTCTGTAAACATGCCATGCATAACGAGGAGAAGCCCACATTGCTACAGCATTTACGAGAAGTCTATGTACATAATATCCTCTCAAACCGTTTGGCAATTTTTCACGATTTTCATAGAGTTTTGGCGACCCCGAAAAAAGTCGGTCTCGCTGTTCTTCACGATTTTCATAGAGTTTTGGCGACTGCGGTTTTTTACTTACTCGAGTTTTTGCGACTACGAGAAAATCCGTAGTCGAATTTTCAGCTTCATTTAATAGTTCAATAGTGCTTTGGTTCCTAAACCAGTCTTGTGGTTTCTTAGTATCTGGAGCATAACATGCTGTCAAAATACTTTGCATTTGGTACATATCATCTTTGACTGAACGAATGAGACGTAACTGTTTGTTATATTGTATGTACTCGTATTCTTCATTTATAGCTTCATGAACGATAGCAGTTGTTGTGCTCTCTGATGTTGTCATTACTGTCTTTACATACAAAATAAAAAAATAAATAAAAATAAAATTAGCGTTATTTTTTCTGAGATAAACACTATTTCTTCACAACATTAAATTTTATCCTGTATGAAATGACTTTAAAAAGATTATTGACTGACTTCGAATACTATCTCATTGACGCACTGACAGACCCTCAAAACTGTGTTGAAAGTTCTTTAAGCTTTAAGATTGAAGGTACGACGCATTTTTGTCTTCACTTACGTATTGAAAAATATGACCGTTATCATAACGAAGTGAATCAAACACTAATAAAATTTGTAGATAAAAAATTGGTTAACAATGAATATTTTAAACGTGAAGACCCAAACACTGCTGGAGATGATGAAGAATACAGACAAGCTATTGAAAAAATAACGCAAGATTAGATGCAATAGAAAAGAATTTTAATGAATGTCTTACAAACACGTATGAATATCTTATGCGGTGGGAAGCTAGATGGAAATAAATTTACGTCAAATATGCAATTTATAAAATCTTATGTCGACAGGCTACGTAGCACAGTGGTCTAAGGTGGTGTTATGGAGGGGTCAAGGTCTGTGGTTCGAACCGCGACAGCGCCGTATTTTCTTATTTTCTTTGTTTGTCTTGTTTGTCGTGAATAAAAAGTGTCATAAAAGTGCTCTATTTTCCACGGGAATAAATAAAAAATTTACTTTATTTCTTTGTTCCCGTGGAAGAAGGGTTTTGCTGTTTTTTCTGTTTTTTCTCAGCCGAAATCAGTGATTTTTTCATTTTTGGAATCCTTAGCGAATGAGGAATCTTTTCTCTCGTGGAAGCTTTGACCAAAAATATAATTTAGGTGAAGAGGTGAGATCTCACCTGTTTTTTCACCTCTTTTTTCACCCTCATGACTTTGTCATAACTTCTTCGTAAATGCTTTGTCATAACTTCTTCGTAAATGCCTTGTCATAACTTCTTCGTAAATGCCTTGTCAAGATTTCACCCTCATGACTTGTCATAACTTCTTCGTAAATGCCTTGTCAAGATTTCACCCTCATGACTTGTCATAACTTCTTCGTAAATGAGTGTAAATGACCAAAAATATAATTGAGGTGAAGAGGTGAGATCTCACCTGTTTTTTCACCTAATTTTTCACCTCTTTTTTCACAAGCGTTTTACATGAATTGTACGATGTATATTTGAAATTCTAAACAATTTCGTAGCTTCTATTTCTTCTGTCAGTATGTCAAAAGTTTTAACGATACCGAAAGTTTCTTTATACTTCTTCTTGACGTCAGACAGAAGGAAATCTTCTGCTGTTGGATAGTTTTTGTTCAGAAATGCTAACATGTCCATTTTATCTTCTGCTGGCTTTTCTGCTTCTTTCTTTAAGTCTGCATAGTCGTTTCTCATTCTTTCTATCTCTTTGACGGAGTAGTTATATTTTCTTATTCCTGCTTTACATTTTGAACATTGCGGGTTCATTTTTGCGTTATACATTGAAATAAAACCAGCTAAAACAACTAAAGCGTCAATTGCTCTCTTCATCTCAAACATAGCGGGTCTTATTTGTTCGTTCCATACTTTGCCTCTTCTATCTTTATCTCTTATTTCCCAAACACATTTTGCAACTAATGAAACAAAATTATCGTAAGTCTTAAACTCCTCAGATTTATATATGTCAGAAATGTTTTTATAAACCATGTCGCAATCTTTGTCCATAACCTTATGGTTGCAATGAAAACCAAGGAATTCATAATTTACTTTACGTATGAACTTCTTTATTTCTACTGAATCAGTAACTTTAACTTCAATTTCGTCGAATTCAGGAATAGTTAGTTTTTGCTGTTGGATTTCAGGCAATTTGGGTAAATGGTCAATAATGTCCTGCATTTCATAAAGATATTCTTCATTTTCTTCATCCTGTGCGGTACAGTCTAAATTACTTGTTAAAAGTTCTTGCTTTATTCTTTGTATTTCTGTTTCGAAAGTAAATGAAGAAGGAATGAAGTTTTTCATCTCTACTAACATAGATGTTGGATTCATGACTAACGAGTTTGGTGCTGTTGTTTGAATTGTTGTTGTGCCGATTGTTGAAATCATATCTTTTATACAAAATAAAAAAATAAATAAAAATAAAACTAACTTTATTTTTTCTGTCTTAAGGAAATTCATGAAAATTCACGGGGTGAAAAAACAGGTGAAAAAACAGGTGAGATCTCACCTCTTCACCTAAAATATATTTTTGGTCTTTTGTGAAAACACACAAAATTCATGAGTTTTTGACGAAGTGCAAAAGTTCACTTCGTGTCATAATGCAAAAAAATAATGCTGAAATCATGAAAATTCAAGTGGGTGAAAAAAGAGGTGAAAAAAGAGGTGAGATCTCACCACTTCACCTAAATTTATTTTTGTCTGATTTACATCTAATGAAAAAGTTTAGAAGAATTTTCTTATTCTTTCTGACATATTTTTGTCTTTCCAGTACTCCCGCTCTAATGGTCCCAGATGTGTTGGCTTCGACTCTCTCAAGTTCTTAGATGGTATAACATCTTCAACACCTCCTTCATATCTTACTTTATAAGTGTCATCGTTTATGTTATAGTCAAGTATTTCAATAACCACTCCTCGCTTTGCTTCGTCAATGGTTTCAGCAAGTTTGCCATTACTACTTTCAACTAATTTATGACGAGGATAAAACGCAATGGAGTCGTCAGCAGCTTTTATAAGATATCCATTACCTTGCGTAGAGTCTACGATATAATAATTTCGACTTAACCTTAAACGTTTCTTTGTCAACGGTTTGTCGTCAAGAACTACACGAACTTTTGTTCCAGGAATGAGGGTAAATTGTGTTGAATTTCTGATATTTTGTGTTTGGCTTCGTTTCTTTTGTATATACTTTTCTTCTTGTTGTTGTGTCATTGAATTTGGTGTATGGCCTGTTGTAGAATGTGTTGAGGAATTATATACTTCGAGAAAATGTTTCATTGTTTCTTCGGTAAAGTCTCGCTCTTGGTTTAAATCTCTGAGAGTCCTTATGAAGCGGTTTATGATGCCGAGTATGTTATGGTTATGGTCTTCAGTAGTGTAGTGAGTTATGTTATGCTTAATGAGAAAATCTGTGATTTCATTGCTGAGGTATGCACTGTCTTGGTCTGATGTTAAAGTACTTGGGCTATGTTCTGCTACAAACTTTTGTAAAACTCTTAACACTTCACGAGTTCCTTTATTTTTCATTGGATATGCATATGCTTTACGAGTGTTAACATTAATGAAGATGAGGAATGGTTTATGTCCTCCTTTTCTGCTTTGAATGAGAGTGTCAAATTGGTATGCGTCAGGAGCGTTGGAGTAAATTGGTAAAAAGTAGTCGTAAGGGTTTATTTTTGTTTGATGTACAACATTTTTGTCAAAGAACCTTTTCACTTCAGCTCTGTTAGTAAATCCCCAACTCTTTGCAGCTTCATTGAACTTCTTAAATGACCTCCATGGATGTTGTTCGAATACTTCTTTCAAGCTCATTTATGTAAAGTTAAAGATTTTAACCAACTCGTATCCAAGCGTGCATTGTTATATAAGGAGGCATATAATCTTTTCCATTACCTGCTGGGTCTGTAATACCAGCTACAACATGTGTATGATTTCCTGCAGTTCCACAGAAAATACCTGTGCTAACATCTTTGGGGTCAGTTGTGATATCATATCTGTTCATTCCCTGTCTATCCGAACCCGCTGCAAGATTTGTATAACCTCTTTTTGTTATTGAATGTGAATGGTTTCCTTCCACAGATGTTCTTCCACTGAACCTATGCATATGTGAAGGAAGGTTTTCAATACCTATTTTCTTTGAACCTCCCATCTTCATTGACTGCGTATTAGTGTAGAATGGAAAACTGTCAACTATTTCATACCATCTACCACCAAATAAAGTGTTTGGATTTATTGGATTCATAGACGTATAAACAGCTCCTATAGGATATATTAAATCATATATGCTCATAACTCTATAAACATATTCTAAAGAACTTATGTCATTAAATACCATTTGGAATGTATCTCCCGGATGAAATGTTGCATTTGTTCCACTTTTATAATGTAATGTTAGTTCAATAGAATTATCCAAGAAAAATTCAAAAGTATCTGGTTGAAGACCTCTAACAAATTCAAATGGAGTTGCTGGTTCACCATTTATAATTTCTGTTGTAAATGTCATTGTATCTGGTTTCGAAAATTTCTTTGTTAGTTCTGCATCCACATAAGTTTTGTCAGCTTTCTTATCTAACATTGCTGGTAGTTCATGTGCTTCAAAGTTTCTGACATGACCTTCAATGTTCATACATTTACTATTTAAGGAGTTTAGTGTATCTTTTACGCTTGTACTTGGATTCTCTAAAGGTGCACTTGAACCAAGGGTATAGTTCAATATTATGTCGTCTGCTCTAACAGTAGTGAAGGATTTATGTGTATGGTTCTTGTCGGCTTTACTGTCTAAAGAAGTTTGAAGTTCATTTATATCGGAGATGTTGTGTTTATGAGATTTCAAAACTTTGTTCGTTGCTTCAAGTTCAACTTTGTCAGCTTTACTTTTAATAGCATCTTCAAACGTTATTTTTGCCTTAACTCTCAAAGTAAATCTTGGTTCAACTAATACACCGTTAACATTGAAAGTAGAGGCATAAATTTCACCGGTATAACCAAATGCTTCTGGTGCTTTAGCTACATCATACTGTACAGTACAGCTTATGTCATAACCTTTAGCACGAATGTATTTATATCTTCTTTCATTAACATTTTTTGTCTTCGCTTCATCACTTCGTGTTAAATATCCATGGTAGTCCGTTATAATCTGTTCGTCTGAAGTTATATAATGAACATGGTTCTTGTCCGCTTTACTATTTAATGTAGCTTGAAGTTCATTTATATCGGAGATGTTGTGTTTATGAGATTTCAAAACTTTGTTCATTGCGTCAAGTTCATTTTTATCTGCTTTACTATTTAATGTAGCTTGAAGTTCATTTATATCGGAGATATTGTGTTTATGTTCTTTATCTGCTTTTTCGGCTAATTTCTCTTCTATCTCATTTATTTCAAGTTCATGCCTACCACCACCTCCCGAAGAAGTATTTTTCTTCAGCTCTTGAAGAACGTCCACTTCGCCATCTTTGGTGTCAATAATGAGACTTTGAGTTAAAACCTTTCCTGTCTTAATGGATGTTTGTAAAACTTCTTCTTCACCGTGTTCGGGGTCATGGTCGTCATCATATCTTGTGAAATCAGAGATGTTGTCATACATTAAGCATATCTGTCTCAAAAGTTCTGCTATTTGAAACTGGAACGAAAGATATACAGAACTTTCATCATCTCCTAAAGTCAAGTCTGCTTTCTTAAGTATTTCTTGAATGTATGCAATGAGAACAGAGTACCTTGGAAAATATTCGAACAATATTTCATTAGCTGTTGGTTTTGGTTGTTCTTTGGAGTTTCTGTTGTTTCAGTTCCTTCTGTAGGTTCTGTTGGAGTTTCTGCATCTCTTGACTTCAATGCTCTTGCTCTCAAAGACCTAAATGTTAGAGCACCAGGTTTTACAAAGGACTTTATAAATGCTTTAATAGTTCCTGGTAAGTTATTGTTAGCATTAAGTAAGTTCCTTATGCTTCCATCATGTACGTCCATAGCACTATGTAAAAAATCTATACTTTTCTTGTAGTCAGCAATAGACTGACTGTGATTTTTTAAAGATTTGTCAATACCTTTAAGCCAATCTTCATGCATGTCTGATACTGAGCCAAGAATATCATTTGCTTCCTTTAGTGTACTTTGTGCTTCTCGTAAAGTATCCAATCCCGTACGTGCATTGTTTGCTATACGTCTTACAGTATCTATTTGACTCCTTGTTTCTTGCATCCAACCAGATAAAGTTTTAATAGTATCCGAACCATTTGAAATGAAGTTCAAAGCATTTTTAACGTCATCTAAAACTTGTTCACCAAGTACTGCCCATATCTTTCCGATTTGGTACTGAAGAACTCCATATGAAGCAGCTGTTAAACCAGTATTTATAAGGTCCCATATCCATGATTTAGCAGTTTTTCCATCCTTTCCATCCTTTCCATCCAAACCGTTTTCGCCTTGAGGTCCTTGTATTCCTTGTATTCCTTGTATTCCTTGTATTCCTTGTGGTCCTTGAGGTCCGGTGTCACCCTTCTCTCCTTTCAGTTCATCTTTATGTTCGTTATAATATTCTAATGTCATAAGGTGTACATCATTACTGCTACCAGCAACGCCGAGAATTTGTTTCTCATTCATGACTAAATTCTTTAGGCATTTAATGTTGTCGTCAAATCGAAAGCTCTTTAACAATTCAATGAGAACATTCAGTACTTTCACTAATGAGGCATCTACTGTAGAATTTATATATTGCACCGTTCCATCATTTATGATAGGAACCTTGCTTGTTGTAATGAATGGGTCATAAGTGTTAAAAGTATCGAAATCAATGACTTTTTTAGTTTTTCCATCGTCAATGACTAAATCATTGCCTTCAATGGTTAAAGTTGAGTTTTCGTTTACTAGTTCATGTGCTCTTCTTGCTTCATTTGTTTCATACGCATATGCAGCAATAGTCATATTTTAATGAGAATAAAATTGTTGTTCTATTTGCAAAGTACAGACCCAAACGAATACGGACAGTAAAGCTTCAAACAAACTTAGGTCTTCAGAATGAGGCGCTTGCTTTCAGAGTTGTTGACTTCAATACTATCGCAACTTTTGTCATAACAAGATGAAACAGATTTCATAGAGATTGAAATAGATGACAAAAGAAGTTTTATAACATTTCCTAACAGAGCCGAGTACAGAATAGATAAATTGCTGGAGTCATAGGTACTCTCATAAATGAAGAAACTATTGGCAACATAGATGTCAATCTCTTCTGAGGGAACATTGAAGTTCAGTTATGCGAAAGGAGTTTAAGAATACGAATGAGTCATAGAGTTCAATTGCTTCTGGGAGCATACCATATGCAACTACCTTTGAAAAGTGTTGACAAAACGATTGAGATGAAATCTGTTCCATACGTATGTTATGGCAACTGTTTGTACATTGAGTCAAAAATAGCTAATGTCACAGGCATTTCAGGAGTTAATAGTAAAGGTTCAGTAGAATATAAATCCTTCTGTTATGCAGTCAATTCAATGTTCATTCCAAACGTTCCTGTCATAGCAACTCATTTAGGTAAATGGGTTCGCATTAGTCTCATAATTTGAAAGACATGCAATTCAGACTTGTTGACTTTCAAGGAGAGCCTGTAGAACTGAAGGCACCAGTGCGAATGACTGTTGAAGTTGACTTTTTAGAAAATATTAAATGCAACAGCTTACAAGAGAACTCAGAGCTAAAAATATAAAGTATGAATGTTATGTATTAGGTCATGAACTTTGGTTGTTGCTGTTTGATGAAACAAATGAGTTAGTTATGTCAGTCAAGAGAACAGAAAAAGGCGTCAAGGCGCCGAGCGCAAAGCGCTATATTGTGTTAGTGAAAACTGCACCAAGTCAATAAATTAGGTTTGCATTATGAAGATGAGTTCGATACTGTTGAAGAAGTTTTGGATAATATTACAAATTGCTTTAATTTACTAAAACATATTTCAAGCAAAGTTTATATTCTGTTGAAAGTTTTGTATACTCGTTCGAATATTTATACTAACTCAACTCCTGTAGTTCCTGGTGTTTCAATGATGCGGATGTTACCATTTTCATGAATGGTGGAGTTTGACCACAGCATTCGATTTCAGGGTCGAGATAGTCAATGACACATTGTTCCCTGTTATTCGTGATATAACATTTTCAAGGTCCTCTTTGTTAGAATTATTTGGTTCTTGCTTATAAGATTTACCAAAAGCTTCTTATCGTCTTTGAGTAAAATTGTATAACTGAAGAAGGTAATGGTCTACGTTATCTGAAGGATTTGTTTGAACATTTGTGTAAGGTTGTCGTTGGCTTCTCTTGAAAGAATTTGGTCCAGTGGTGGATACTCTAACTTAACATCTGATGTAGCGTTAGCGTTTGAAGCTGTGTTTAAATTCACGGATTTCAGCTCTGGTTCTGGTTCTTTCAAACACTCTGAACTATAGTTCTTTATGACAATATTGTTTGTCGTTCGTGAGTCAACATTTGATGTTGGTTCAATTGGAACATTAACGGCACCAGCTAAGATGGATTTGCTTCTCATTTCATATAGAATAAAAACCTTTTATATGTATGAAATGAACAATATACTCGACAAGGGTTTGAATGTAAAGCTAACGAATGAAAATATTGTTGAATTCACTGAGACAGGAGCTGTGTATAAAGATGTAGAACTACTGAACAAAAGAGCTAAGGGAAGAAGCAGGAATATGAACAAAGGGTGGAAGCCTATAAAAATTTATGTCAATGATGGCTCAGGAGGTTCAAACATAAAGTATGCAGAAAGTTATAGAGTTTATGCTCTCAAAGGTGAAAAGCCTTCATTTAAGAACAGCTATTCTAACGCATATCCTCAAAAGCTAACGGATGGAGAAGTGGATGATATGAATGACAGCAAAAATATTAACAGAAATGGCGACAGAGATGCATGGAATTTGTTTACCATCAGTCAATTGAAGGTTAAGCTTTAAAATAATGTTGGTCGTTCCCATGGAATATTTTTGACTTTAATGGTATTAGTCATGATATGAATCTCAAGGTATGAACGAGGAGAGATGAGAGACTTATATGCTTCCCAAATTTCTTCAAAAGGTAATGTTATACCTGACTGTTTCCAAATGAGTTCAATATCATAACGTGAGAAACCTTGAAAGATAACGAAGTCAGTTATGAGACGTTTTATGTTTAAAGCAAGGAAACACCATGTTTGCATAAGTATTGCTACAGTTAAGTGGTAATGTCTGACTTTAGTTATGATGTTAGCTAATGGTGAGTCTGGTTTTGACACTAAACCTTTTCCGGCGAAGTCGTCGCAAACGAGCAGAGTGTTTGAAGGATACTTTTTGAAGGGGTATTTTGAAAGTTTTGATAGAATGTAGTTTGTCAGTCGTTTCATATCGTAAACTCCTGAGTACTGACGTAAGTGGTGTTTGTCAATAATTCTTTCCATCTCCTCAGAAGTCTTTTGCATTCCTGACTGTATGAACTCTACGATGGCATAATATTTCCTCTTACGTCGAATGTAACGTTGAAGAAATTCAATGAGTTCGCTATCTGGAACTTTAACGACAGAGGCTTGAACTTTTGACATAAATGTTTTCGCTGTTGAATCCATAGAGTCTGAAGTTGCTGATATAATGATTTGGTCATAGTAAGAGTCGTTTCCTAAACGTTCTGTTATGAGTATATGACGAATGAGGTTAAATGTCTTACCTGAACCCATCTTTCCACAATAGAAATAAACACCATTTGAACAGAATTCATAATCTTTGCTGAAAGGAAGAATGAGAGAACTGTTGAGCTTTTCACTGCTTTCATTCATGTCTTCATCTACGTCATGTATTAAATGCTTCATTTTATCTCCATTAAAAATGCAAGTCAGAAATATTCAGAACATAGCACCGAGTCTAACTGACAAGAGTATAAAGATATACTATGAACATGTTATGATGAAACCAACCAAAATTCAAGAAAGTCAGTATACTTATGAATATCCAAGGCACTGGGTAGAGTATGTAGGAGGTGAGAAAGCTATTGAAATCAGACAGGTTCGAAGTATTCCAGCAGGAAGAACAATATTATTGAAGAACTTTAATGTTTTGAGATATAATGATGAAACAAAGAAGCAAGATAGTTTCCCTGTTGCTGTGTATGTGAACCTAGACACAGGAGATGACATGAAAGTTTTTAACACAAAGCTTCAAATGGTAGTGAGAGAACAACTGACTGCGGAAGGGCATCCATTACCTTCAGAAGTTACCATAGCATATAATTTTGAAACAAACTCAATAGATTTTAAAGTCATCTCTGCAAAGAAGTCAGGTTTTACATTTAATGAAGCAGATGTATATTCGAATGAAAACTTCAAAGCTATTGCATGGTTAGATAATGACGATTGCTTTAAGAAAATATTTAAATACAGTGACTCAACGATGTCAATAGATGACCTTCGTGGAATGTTACCATCGACGTTTACAGTTGAAGGCTCAGCAGGATTGCTTACAAGATTGTCAATTGGTGGTATTTGGTCTCGTGAGAACATTGTTATAAAATCCAGTATAAGTGAATTTGCTGAAGAATCTATATTATGTCTTTCAACTACATGTATTCGCCGCCGAAGCATTATAGTATAACAAACTTTGTCAGTAAGTTTAACATAAGACTTGTCGAACCTTCTTCAATGAAAGATGTTGTGCTACCCAAAGACGGAAAGGATGGACTCATTATTGAGATGATTTTAATTGCATATTAAATGAGCTTGTTCTTGAAGGTCATTCATGATGAAATAACTGTTGTAGAAGATGTTAGCAATTGTTCAGACATTTTGAAGCGTATAGATGATATAAGAAAGAAGTTAGATAGACCGCAAAGCGGTGAGGGCGAAGCCCGTGAGAACGCTTATGTTTCATTGACTTTCTCCAGTAACGAGAACTTTTATGAGATAATATTGAAGAGAGATGATTTTAATATGGGGTAAATGGTAGCTTGGGCAGCTTTAGGCGCAATGGGAACAAAAGCATTAGCATTTGGAGCAAAAGCACTTGGAGCTTATGACGCAGTAAATAAAATGAGTGGAGGAAGGGTTTCGAAGACATTAGATGCAAATAAAGGAAAGATTGGAGGCTGGGTTGCAAAGAAGTTAAGATTAAATAAAATAGGGCTCATAAATAAAGCATCCAATTTGGTTGCGACTGAGTCAGAAAATGCTTTAGGAAAGGACGATGAGTTTGCAAAACACGCAAAAGACTTTAATGACCAGATGAAAGGTGAAACAATGCATTTAAATAGAGTCGATGGAACTAAAGAAAATGTTTCTTCTCCACCAGTAGTTCTTCCGTATGGTCCCTATGGAATGTATGGAAACCCTTATGAACGACCATTTGACCCATTGACTGGTGGAAGTAACTGGTATCATTACGGACGAAGAAGAAAGACAGTCAAGTTGGAGACAGACGTGAAGAAAGCAACTAAAAAGAAACCAAGGAAGAGAGTTATAAAGCAATGAATTCAAGTGGGTGAAAAAAGAGGTGAAAAAAGAGGTGAAAAAAGAGGTGAGATCTCACCACTTCACCTAAATTTATTTTTGTGCTATGTTTTCATATGTGTGGGAGTGGTGATATCATTATTTTTTATTTTATTTTTAAAATTATTTTTATTTTATTTTTATATAAATGACGAAAACTATTGAGATAACAAACTACAACGGTCATGAGTTCAAGAATTTGTTCTTCGTTCCTCGTGAAAATACATTCTATCAGATACGAGGGAGAAAGGGTAAAGTTAGTTTGAGCGTTTATGAAGGAATGAAGAATGGAAAGTTTATACAAGCATACGATACAAACGGTAAACGTGTTTCATTAGCTTTGTCAAAACTTACTAACATTTATTTTGACAGTGACTTTGACTCTGACGATTGGAGCGACAGCAGCGATACTGAAGAATATGAACTATTGTGTGAAGCACAGCAATGGGAAGAGTTGCAATACTTTGTAAGTGAGAACGTTTATTTTTACAGTAGTGAAGTCGTTTGTGAAAACATTAGTGAGGTGAAGTGGTTGGCGGCTTTATAAATATTTAAGGTTAAGTTGGTGTTTGTGTTGTAAAATATACGTTAACGGTTTTGTAAAGTGTCAAATTCATAAGTATTGCGTACGGAGGAACGCAGTGCCACAGTACACATGATATGTATACTAACTAATAAATCTGTTGTTTTATCCGAAATATTTAGGGCTGTACAAAATCGAGAAAAACATTGCCGTGCGGTAATATAGGGTCAAAAAAAGCGCGCCTCGGCACTATTAAGTGTGCATTATATTTAATATGTCCTTCTTTTTTTTTCTTTTTTCTTCTTCTTCTTTTCCTTTCCTTCTTCCTCTCCTTCCTCTTCTTTCCTTCTCCTTCTCTTTTTACAACAACGTCGAAGATCTTCGAATTTGATTGTTGGAAAAGCATCTATTTCAGATAAAGGATGCCTTTCTCACAGTCAACATACGAGGGTCCTGGCTGAAACGTTCTCAAAAAGCCTGAGATGGTAATTCTCTGATCACTCATAGCTGGGCAGGTAGTCATTGCTGACAATACCTGTCTTTATGCATGCACGCTTTCATGTATATGGGTTTACACTATCAATTCGCAAAGTTGTTCCGAATTCTTCCAAAACGGAAGGACCCGAAACAACTTTGCTTGTTAACGATACAGACGCATTACTTTGCATTGATACTGTGCTGAGTTGTGTAGAAAGTTTGATTAGAGTTGTTTTGTTCTGGTATCTCTCATCTTCTGATGAGAGAAATCAAAGCAACACAACTCTAATGAGTTTGTTTTCACTCATTTGTATGTAGGTTTTTAGTTCGATTGGAGCTGCTTCATAATGAGATCTCTCATCAATTGATGAGGGAGATCATAACAAAGCAGCTCTAATGTATATGCTCGTATTAACCGGGTTGTAATGCGTTGTAACGTCAGCTTGTAGTTCGTTTGGGGCCACTTCACATTGAGATGAGAAGAAATGATTAAAAGACTCTGAAAGGCTTTGGCCGTTGATGTTGTAATCGCATTACTTGGAACTAGCTGGATGCTAAGCTGTGTAGAATGTTCGGTTAGAGCTGTTTTGATATGATTTTTCTCATCATAAGATTGGAGGAATCATAGAAAAACAACTCTAATGGGTTTACCATCATCTACTTGTATGTAGATGTTTGGGAAATTGTCTTGTTAATCGATTTTCGAGATGACTTTCAAATGCTATAATCAAATGACAAACAAGTCTAAGATTTCTCGACAATACATCAAATCATGATGTTTGTAAGTGCGATGAGATTAGAGTTTTTGAAGGAATGACAAGAGAAGTAGGGAAGCTCGGCATTCGCCGAGCAAATTAAAAATTAACGTATGGATTAAATTTTAAGAGGAATTCAATTTTAATTACGGGTTGTTCAAATATTGATTAATATAAATTTATTAATAAGAATAAACAATTTTTGTTTTTGAATTTATTCAATTTATAGCTTTACATATAGTTTCAAAATTGTACAACTATGATTATTTCAACAAAAAAATATCTTACTTTTTCACTTCACTTTCACCCTCACTTTTTCCGTAATTCAAATTTCAACATTATGTATTTTAATTCCTTATAGTATTTTTAACATAATTAATCAAATAATAATTGGAAGTTCTGAACTCACTTTTTCCGTAATTCAAAATCAAAAATATGAATAATATATCTATTTATTATATACTAATGCTATTTTCAACTAGAAGTGAGGTACGGTAATCTTACGGATTCCCGTAACTCAATTTTACGGAAAAAGTGCAGTAAACTACTCAATTTACGGAAAAAGTGTCGTAAACTATTGATGTGGCGGTAAAATCACGGTAATTCACGGAAAGCTATATGCGAAAATTTGAAATTATACAAAATCGAGCGAAACACTTTTAAATAGGTTGTTCTCGTATTTCAAATACTATTCCCAATTTTATTGTCGTCAGAATATTTCCAAATTTTTGCCGATTTACAAAAAATGATTTACAAAGCATATTTTTTAATCTAAAAATTTCCTAAAAAAAGGAACCGGTGTGCGGAAATCTCGGTAAATTACCGCGGTTCCCGTTGGGACTGCCATAGAAATATTATTTATTTTTCTGTGGTAATTTGTTGGGTAAATGGTCTATGAATTCGATGAAGTTTGTGACCTTTATGATTTTGAAATTTTGGTTTTGTAATTCCATAATAATGGTCTACTTGACTTACTTTATGATGTTTTTGAAGAACAATGAGCACATTTTTTCACTTTTCACAGTACGAAATTTTGGTTATTAATTTATTGATTTGATGCTAGTCACAAATTCTCGAAGTGGTCCAAATCAGACGTTATCAATTAAATTGAATGTAACGATTTGATCATAATATTACGAAGAATATTAATAAAATAATAATAGTAGGACATATTAATGTTTTTATGATTGGATGCCTTATCAAAAATTGAATATTACACAAAATCTTTTTGATTCATTTTTGAAATAGACATTTCATGGAAGTCGACGATTTAAGTTTATACCGTACTAAATTCTCCGCAGCTGAGGATGAATTGCTTAGGAAAACAGTCCAGAAGTTTGGCCCCAGGAAATGGAATTCAATTGCTAAGCATATACCAGGGAGAACTGCTCGCCAGTGCAGAGATAGATTCCAGAACTACCTTAGCCCAGATCTTATCAATGGACCTTGGACACAAGAGGAAGATCAGCTCCTAATTCAAAAAGTAAATGAATTTGGTCCATGCTGGTCTAAAATTAATAAATTCTTCGTTGGTAGGTCTCCAAATAACATTAAAAATAGATACAATACACATTTAATAAAAATCAAAAATCAAACCAAAAAGCACCAAAAGAAGCTAGTTACAAAAGTCCAACCGGTAGAAACACACGAAGGAACAGAATTTCATGCAGAAGACGTTCTTACATCCAAGATTTGGGACGAAATTAACACTCAAGATTTCTTTTCACCTAATTTTGAATTGCTCTGGTTTGAGTAATAGAATAAACATCTTTCATCCTTTGTTTTTATTAATTTCAACTTATTTTTTCTGAATATTAAGTGTTCGGGACTTATGAAATCCGATCTGAATATTGAATCTATTCAAAAAATTGAATGTAGGCCAATTTTTAGGTCAATTATAGAATTGTGGCAAAAACGATAATTTTTTCAAATAAACCAAAATCCATTTTGATTAGGAACAAATCTAATATTGCTGCTTACTATATTTTCCGAAATGGCAGAAGCGTAATAAACCTATCAATTTCAATGAAATAAAATTTTCAAAGGTTATTTTATCAATCGCTATTTTAATTTAATTCCATGTTTTAGCTATATCTAAACACAATGTAGGGCCTAATATTCCAAAGTTTTAATAATTCAACCCGTTTTTATCCATTTTTTTTAGAAGCATGGTATCAATGTTCAACATCATATAAAATCGTCAAGGAAACAGATAATTCCTTCCGATATAATAAGACAATCCAATTTAGTTACTTTTTATTTCTTATATTTATATTTCATTTTCTCATATTAAAATCAAAACATTGATGACAAAATTATATAAAATACTTAACTTCTTTTCTTCAAATGCATCAAACATTCTTTCATATTTTTATATTTTTAATTTCAGAAATTTAATTATTTTTAATTTGTCCTCATTTTCGCAAAGAAACACAAGTTATTGCAGCATTTAATCAAGTTTCTATTATTCAACTTAATTTTAATTTCAAAATGAAAATAATGCTGTTTTACAATGTCATTAGCTTAATCTTATATAAGTTTAAGCATATATGCTAAAAAGTATTAGATTGGTTCATTATATTTGTGAAAGTTTAAGGCATTATTTAAAAAGATGAATGTTGAATGAGTTTGAGCTTTAAAAAACAACTAATTTTTAGCATATATGCTTAAACTTATATAAGATTAAGCTAATGTGTTGTAAACAGAAATTCATCAAAAGTGACACCTCAGAAAAGCTAAAATATTGAATTTTTGGAACTTTTGATAGAGCACGTTTTTAAATATTAATTAAAGTAAATGTATATTTTGTAAAGATTCTTTTTAATAAAAAAATAAAATTTTGAAGAAGAACACAAAATCTTCTGAAAAATAATATCACATAAACTCATATTATTTTCTAATATATAACTATTTTATATAAAAATCAAATTCAATGATCTTAAAAGCGAAGGATAAACCTCAAAATTTACGAATATAATGAGTGGGAATATAATGCTTATCTATCATAAAACCATATGAAATATCAATTTTTGCTTTACGCCTAATTTTTGACGACAATTAGCAAAAAATGTTAAATGTTAACACTCAGTCCATTTGAATATGAAAAATAAAATTGACTTTGATTAAATGTTTTTATTTATCATGCAATTCTTCTTGCGACCAAAGATTTGAATAAAAGTTCAAAAAATAAGATAGCTTAAAAAATAATATACGGTAGTGTTTACTAATAGATGAATAGTATATAAATTCTATTAAAATGGATTTGATCCAAAAAATATAAAACCAAAAATAATTGTTATAATTTAAATGAAGAAGTAATTTAAAACGATTTTATTTATGATCAAATTTTATATATTTTTTGGATCAAATCCATTTTAATAGAATTTATATACTATTCATCTATTAGTAAACACTACCGTATATTATTTTTTAAGCTATCTTATTTTTTGAACTTTTATTCAAATCTTTGGTCGCAAGAAGAATTGCATGATAAATAAAAACATTTAATCAAAGTCAATTTTATTTTTCATATTCAAATGGACTGAGTGTTAACATTTAACATTTTTTGCTAATTGTCGTCAAAAATTAGGCGTAAAGCAAAATTGATATTTCATATGGTTTTATGATAGATAAGCATTATATTCCCACTCATTATATTCGTAAATTTTGAGGTTTATCCTTCGCTTTTAAGATCATTGAATTTGATTTTTATATAAAATAGTTATATATTAGAAAATAATATGAGTTTATGTGATATTATTTTTCAGAAGATTTCATTCTATATGCCTATGAAAAGTACTCTCAAAACTAACTTTTCCTAATTATAATTAAATCTAGAATATTGTATTATGCTTAGTATTATTTCATTTTTCTCATTCAATTTAGAATTTACAAACGTCAAAAAATTGAGAGCTGTCACTTTTGATGAATTTCTGTTTATTACAACTCCAGCAATTTTTATCTATAATTCCAAAGTTTTGATATTGTCAACCATTTTATTTATGATTTTTGAAACAAATTTTCATTGGATATGCTTTCATACAAATTTTTAAGCTTTTTCATGTAAAAACTTTGCGATCCGATTTATCATGTTCTATATCGTGACGATTAGAAATACTTCTTTTATAATATTGAGTTCTACACCACAATATGTAATTTCGAAATTTTTCTCAAACTATAAATTTTGAATAGTTTATTATCAACGTTTCATCGTATGATAGTTCTCATGTAGTACACTAATATTATTTATTAATTTTTTAAAAAATTTCCATTGAATTTTTCATGTAAAGCAACAGAAATGTTTGACATCTTTAACGATGATACATCAAATAATCAGAATAATTTTACCACTCCTCGCAATATAAACTCTTTCATTTCAGATCCTCATGCAAATGAAGCTCCCGCACAGACTCATTTTGGAAGTCAATACAAAAAATCGAAATGGACACCAGAAGAAGACAGAGCATTGATTGAAAGCGTTAGAATTCATGGAACAAAGAACTGGATTGCAGTGGCAAATTTGGTTCCTGACAGAAATTCGAAACAATGCCGTGAAAGATGGACTGCGCAGCTCGATCCATCATTAAATCACAACGAATTTACTCCTCAAGAAGATGCCGTTATTATCCTACAGCATCAAGCCAATGGCCCTTATTGGGCAAAAATTGCAGCTTATCTTCCTGGGAGATCGGCAACAGCTATTAAAAACAGATTTAATTGGCTTTCTAGAAGACATTTACCACAAAAGATGAACAAATTTTTCCTATCCGGTACTACTCCGATGGAGCCATCGTCTTCTTCAGGAAGCATGTCTCCACTCGGAATAGCTCCATTTGCATTGTCCGATCCATCAGTTTCGCAGATGCAAAAACCTCAAGAAACCGAACCCCACACAGACGTTCCTGATGACATTTTCACACAGAGTTTCTTTGATAATCAAGAAGATGATGTATTCAATTTTTAGAATTTTGCATTGAGGGCATCAAAATTCATATTTTTCTTTTTCATGTATTTATTTGTATGTTGATCTTATAAAACACTTTATAAAATTATAATATATGCTTTTGTGTCTTTGTTAACAGTCTGTTTTCATGTTTTATGAATATCTTCGACATTGAAAAAGTAGCGCTCGTTCTGATTTCACATAATAAGCTTAGCCACAAACTATATGTTCTATTTTTGCATTTTTGATCAAACACAAGACTTAAAAATATAGAAATTGAATCAAATTCTCTAACATATAAATAATGGCTAAATCTATCAAAGTGCATTTAAAAATATAATACAATCCGATCAAATTTAACATAATCAAACGTTCAATTGCTTGGAGTATCCAAACAAAAGAATTGATTTTGAAAAAGCTTGAAGCAACGGACTCAAAAAAGTTAATAACTTCGTTTAATACGAGTTCTGTATGTAAGGATTGTTTCATAAAATTAAAATTCATGCAAAATATAATTAAATTTTATTGCTTTTATCATTAACCTCAGATGAGAGTAAATTTTGACATCATACGCCACAAGCAATGAATTTATGATACCGAAGTAATCAGAAAAATACTCAAAAACCTTCAAAAATTGTTTTTATTTCAAGTTAGTTTTCTTCTCATGCAATGAACAAGATGTCTAAAAATTATTAAAAGAAATTTGAGATCATATCAAATGAAAAATGTTGTACATTCAAAAGTTCATCACAAATTTTACAATAAAAAAATCTACTATATAAAATTGCTTGTTATCAATGATTATTCATTATTTTTAAATTTTCTTTCCCAATTACCAAAAAGCTAACGAACCCTATTTCTTATATGTTTTGACGAGTAGTGTTAATACAAAATATCATTTATCTAAAAACATCAATATTTCGTTTCAATTTTTCCTGTAAAGTCTTCAAAAAATTGAAGAAAATTATAACAATGTTGTATTAATATTTTATTTTGTTGCCTGTAGCACATTTTCAATATAAAAAATAATTGAATTATATTGAAAACTGAATATTCTAGAATAAATACTTGACATTATTTTTTATCGGCGAATGGAACAAGATGAACATAAATTCTTCCTTTCTCAAGGAATCCAATTTAAAAGATTAATTGCGAAAGGTGGATTCGGTGTAGTATTTCTTGTCTACAGCAACCAATATCAAAACAATTTTGCGTTGAAAAAAATACCAGGAAATCTTTTTAATCAATCGGAGCTTGACTGTTTGATTGCAATCGATGATCATTCTATTGTGTCTTTATACAATTACTATAAATACGGAAAATTTGTTTATCTTCTTATGGAATATTGCCCTTTAGACTTGGCATCAGTAATTAAATCACAGTCAAAAATCTCAAGCGTAGACAGACTCAGATATATTCATGATATGGTATTATCTCTTAAAGCTTGTCACGATAGAAATATTGCACATTCAGATATTAAGCCATCTAACTTTTTCGTTGATCAATACGGACGCGTCAAGATTGGTGACTTCGGTTTTTCATCAATTTATCGTGAGAATCCATCGAGTATGCAGTTCAGAGGAACAAGATTGTTTATGGCCCCTGAACTCTTTTATTCTCATCCATATAACCCATTGACTGCTGATATCTGGGCATTAGGGGTTACAATATATCTCTTAGTTACAGGAAAATATCCTTTTTATTCGAATGATTCTGATAATTTAGTTCGTTTGATTACGATTGGTTTTTATTCTACAAAAGAAATAGACGACAAGAATCTCCAAGATTTAATCGCAAGGTGCCTACAGACAAATACAAACAGCAGAGCAACTGTTACTGAATTATTGTTGCATCCTTATTTCAACCCATTCAATACTCAACCAGTCAAGAAACCAATGCCAATCCCAATGTCAAAGTCTCTGCGCTCTATTTCTACAAATCCAGTTCTTCCTCTTTTACCTGTAGCAAAATCGTTGCTCAGAATGGGTGTTGTTAGAAATAAAGGTCCAAATACTTCAAAGCCTCCAAACGCAGTTCATTTTGACTTGCCTACACAATAATTTTTTTATCATATTTGTCTAATTTTCTATATATTGTTTGTTTTTAAATGAAATATTTTCATTACATCTTTTCTATTTATGTTATACCATCTAACATCTTATAATTTCTAAAATTATTTTATAAGATGCTTTGAAATCATAACTTGAAGTGATTAAATAGTTTTATGCTTAAAAACATTGATTCAAAACCTTCTCACGTTGATTTCTTGGTGTGTGAAATTACTGTGAAAAAAATATCAATCATAACTCAGATTTAAAGGTAAATATCAAACATATACAAGGAATACAAGCTGAATCAAATATTCATTATCAGATATTTTAGTGAAAACTTTCATTCTCTAAAAATAACGTATAATTTTTGTATCTAGAAAAAAAAATTATGTTTGAAAATAACAATGATGCTAATAATAATTTCCCTGAAGAGGAGCAACATGCTGAAGAGCCCCTAGAAGAGGAGGATTTAGATTTAGGCGAAGAGGAAGATGATTCGGAATTACCACCAGATCATCCACTCATTAAAAGGCTCCAGGATGGTCTGAAGAAGCAACTTCAAAAGGAGAAAGATAAATTAGATGTTGAAAAGAGAGATAAGCTCGCTCTCAAGAACAAGCTCTCAGAAGAACGTGAAGAGATTGGTGTTCAATTATATACTGTACAACAACAATTAGCAAAACTTCAAGCAAAGTTAACCGATGCAAATGAACAGCGCGCACAATTAGAAGCACAAAGAAATGAAGAAACAGAACAACTTAAACAAGCTCGTCAAGAATTAGAAGACGCGGAAACAGAATACAAAGCAAGCGAGAAGGAATACGAATCGCAACGTGATAAGCTTGACAAACTTAACGAAGATGTTCTACGTTTGGAGAAGTCGAATCTTGAACTTGCAAGCCAAGTAGCAGGAACACGCAGACAAGCATATAAATCAGATCAGTCTGCTTCTGAAACAGAAGTCACAAAGAAAGAGCAAGATTTATACATAGATCGTCTTACAAATCAAATTAAAGACGTATCCGGCCAAATACAAGTTATTGAAGCCCAAATTAATGCTCAGAGATCAGAAACTAAGCTTGCTCAAGACGCTCTTCTTCAAGCAAACCATGAAATGGACCTTATCAAATTTGAACACGAGAAGTTAGTCCAAAGCTGGATGGAAGCTATCGTTGATATCAAGAACCACACAAAGATGCTTGAAAAGACTGAAGCTCTCGCTGCTTCCGTTGAAGAGAACATCAGATCTCTCCAGAACGAATACGCCGGCCTCAAAGCCCAGATTTCTGATCAGCAAGAGCTTAGTGAGCGTAACAGACTTCTCCAGAACAAAATCAACAGCAGATTGACTTATCTCAAACAAAAGATCGAACAAACCAAAGATGCAAGAGAAAAAGAGCAGGAACAACTTACAAACTTATCATCTCTCATCAAAGAGAAGGAATCTTTGATCAGTCGCCTTCAAATTGAAAGAAATGCCAAAATGTCAGAATTCAAGCTCAGCCAAAAGGACACAAACGGCATTTCCAACAAAATCCATGAAATCGAAGGCAAAATCCTTGAACACGTTTCGAATCAGTCAGATTTAAAGAGAGATGCCTTGGCTACACAAAACGAAGTCCAAAAACTCCGTGAACAGATCGAAGCAAAGGACAGAGAACTCAGTGATATCCAAAACGAAGTTATGAGACTCAAATTCGACAAATTAACTTTGTCAGATCAATGCCAGAAGGTTGAACAAGGTTTAGCAGCCATTGTCGAGGAACTCCAAGCCAAGGACAATATTATCAGCCAGTACGAAAGCCAAATTCGTCGTAACAACGTCGATATCGAAAAACGTCAGAGTGATGTCGACAAACTCAACAGAAAATACGATGAACTTACATCAGCGCAAAATGGTGAAGAGTACGGCCCACTCGAACGTAAGATCAGACAGATCCAATCCAAGATTCAATTATCTGATCAGACAACAGCCGAAAACCAAGCAATTTGGCTCAAGAAACAGACAGAGCTTGTCGCATTGGAGAAGTCCTGTGACGAAATCCAAGAAGCAAACACTTCGCAACAAGCTCATATCGCAGTTCTTTCGAGAAAACGCGATAGAACGCGAAACCAACTTGCAGCAACCGAGAAAGAGATAGAGCGTCTTAATATACAGATCAGACTTCTTCAGCGCGAGATGTCCAGACTCGGAGAACAGCTCAGCGCGAGTGTCGGAACAGGAAACAATTTAATTGAAGGAAATATCAATTTCGAAGCCGAAATTTTGGAGAACTTGAGGAAGAAAGAAGAAGAATCCGCGAGTACAGAGATGAAGATCGAAGAAGTTGCCCAGCAAAGAGAAGATCTCGCACAAGAACTCATGGAAACAGAAAGAGCAATCATGATGTGGGAAAAGAAACTCCAACTGGCTAGAGAAATGAAAGAAGCTTTGGATCCAAATTACGGAGCGAGCGAACTGAAATCCATGAAGAAAGAAGTCTCAAGAATGGAATTAAGACTCTCACAAATCGAGAAACAACAAGAAAACATCATAAAGGAAATGGAATTCGCTCTTTTGAGAAGAGAAACAATTGCAGACAGAGGAGCAGTTCAGAAGCGTCTTAACAAGGATAAGACAAGATCAGATGTCACTAAAGGTATCACAGCATTGAGAAGACAGGCCAAGTCATTGAATGAAGAAACAGCTAAATACGATGAATTGATTCAATCTGACACTGCCGCACAAAGAGATATCGAAGCAGAAATAGAACAGTTGACACATATCATGAGAGAATCTGAACAAAAGAAGGCTGAATTAGAGGCACAGCTGAAGAATGAAGAAAACGCAAAGGCAGTCGCACAGGCGAGATTGGAGAAATTGCACCAGAAGAGTAGATATTTCCAGGCTCAGGGTGCAAAGACTGTTTTGAAGTCTCAGGACGCGTTCGAGTCTGCTTTCCAGAACGTAAAGAACCAGGAGAATCAGTTGATTTCTCTTATTGATAATCTCGCTCAGGACTTCCCTCAGTTGGCTGAGAATTTGAAGCTCATCAAGGAAAAGGTGACTGCTGTGTAAGTTTTTTTTTATTTATATTTTATATCAAATTTAATCAACTAAAAACCAATTTTTTTGTTTCTTAAATATTCATATATTTTTCATAAGGAAATGATTAGAATCAGGTGGGATTTGATAAGAAGCTACTCGACTCTCACCAAATTGAAACTTTTTCGAAGAGCTTCTATTTGTGAGTTTCTTTAGGACTCGAGCCTTCTAGTGGATCTCAGATCTTGTTATAGTTGCATGAACATTTATTATTAGTATGTATCTTTAGGGACTGTTTCTCATTTAATATAAACTGTAGTAAACTATGCGCTTTTTAAATAGATAATCAGATTTGTTGTATTTCACCAATCACCCAATGCTAAACAAACATTTATATGTCCAATACAAATAATCTGATTCATTTTAGTCCAAATAAAATGTTTGCCTTTAGAACTGCTCATTAATTATTAGCTATGGAGTTATTACACAGGTGCAAGCAATTTGTATGAAGGATTACAAGATGTAGAAGTTCGGTAATTAGGAGTAGAATTAACAGAAATATCCATTCATGTTAAATGGAAATGAGTAGTTTCCATGATGAAAAATCAGATTTCTCTGATTGAACTTAATATTTTCAAACAGATATTGCAAATTATTCTACGACATTGAATATAAATGAGTGATAAATTTTTGAAATTTGTAAGTTTTATGAAACAACAAAGAATAGGGGAGAGAATATTTGCAACAGCTACAAAAATCAAAATATAAGATAATATTATATGTAATTGCAAATACCAAATTGGAGACTCAAATTATCAAAAAGGTAACTAAACTCCTTTCGCCGATCCGATTTGCCCCATATTTAAAATATAGCTTGCATATGTAGAAGAAAAGCTAATTTTGAAGTACGCCCCAAATCCACCAACAGGATTTCGAGCTACTAAAAGGGTACTTTTAAATGTGATTTTTTTTATAAAAAATTAAATTTATTTTAAGATCAGACTAAAAACTAATTTTATGGAAAATCTATATCGACAAATTTATTACTTATTGGGTATATAGATTTTTTTGATTATGGCGATTATGTCTGATATGCTTCCAATAAGCCAAAACACATTTCATACTGATTTCTATAAAAGGTATCTTTATTATAGAAGTGTAAGCTATATATGTTTGTTTTTTATTATAACAAATTCAAAATTCTCTTATAAGGACTAGATGAAATCTGTATTATTAAATCATTAGCTAAATGAAGGTTCAAATAGAAAGTAAATATCAATTTATATGATACTGAAACCAAATAGTTCTTTTAATAAAAGATAACACGCTGAAAATTATTGAGTATTTGCAAATCTCAAAAATCTATTGGTGAATTTGGCTCAACTTTTAAAATTATAACATCCATATCAAATCATAAAAGCAGACAAAAATTAAAGCCAAACCTATCGGCCAATTTTTTTTTGATATTTTGATTTTTGAGGTATACTTTTAAAAGTGGATTTAAAGCACTGATGAAAAAACATTAACTTCTGTCGTTATGATTATTGATTTAGACAATAATGATTTTAATCTTTGATTATCAAAACACTAAAGTCATCTTTTTAACATTTGCTTGGTAGCATTAACTCAAGTCTAAAGTACTATTTTATGTTGTACTCTTAGAATTTTTGTATTCATTGTACACGCTGAAATAGTACCATTAAAGTTATGGCGGACTTTCAAAAAATAGTTTGGTCACCTTTAATTATCAAAGGAAAGTTTTATACTAAGAGTATTTTTTGATAATTCTAATTGCATTAAGGTAGAAATTTTTGTACATACCAAAGATAACTCTCAAGTATATGAATTTTAATAAAGTTGAGACAAATTTTGTCTTGAACGTCAAAACATAAAGGAATATTGCGTAATTATTTTTGATTTGAATGGCTTTCTGTATGAAGAACATGATAACGGCAATGATTAGGCTTAATAATAAGAATGCTTAAAAATTAGAAATAATTTAGAAAGAAACAAACAAAATGTTCGAAATTGATTGAAAAGTATAATTTCATTTCATATTATGATAAGTTTCATCCATCAAAGTTAAAATAAAGTTGTAAAATTATCAAAAGAAAAATTAGTTTGAATTAATTGAAGATTCATTCAGCCCCACCATTACTCTATTCATACTACTCTAAACTAAGAGTAGTTTCAACATTACGAAAGGACAAAAGGTGTCAAGGATTTCGAGTATAAAATTTTTGAAAAAAAAATCATAAGCTTATTTCAATTTATGTTGAGTATCAGAAAAACAATTCAAATGTTTACACGGAAATAATTTCAATGTAAAAATATTTATCTGAACAATTAACCAATTTCATATTATATATAATAATACACCTTGCTTTTGATGAAATTTAGGGATTAGTTTTATAACAATAAAAAATTTGAATGCAATGTATTCAATTTGAATTTAAAATTGAATAGATATAATTGAGAAAATAGAATTATAGCTTTTAGTGATTAAATATATGTATGACTTGTCCTGATGCGAAAAAATTTTAAACGAATAAAATTTTCCTAATTGAACGAAAATAAACTTGAATAGTATATCTTTACTGACTTTATTTTCTTAGATATATCCAAAAATCCATTCCATTGAAATAAATATTTCGAAACTCTTTGAGTTTTTTTGTGAGGATTTTAAGCTAGTCTTATTAATTTATATACATATGAAAGAGGCCCCTTTTTTATAGCTCGCCCATAAACCATCTCCCAAAAATTTCTGAATAAGCAATTTTTAACTTAGTTCCTAGCTTCTATTATATCATCTAATTAAGAATATCAAGAAAAACAATACGCCAAATAAGTTTTTGAATGCCATTCAAATCTCGCTTTCAATTTGTATAATGTAAATTAATTTGAAACTTTCTTATAACACCTAGTATAATAAAATTTCAAAATATTTCTGGGTAACTTTAATATAGCTGCAAAAATTGAGGGCCCTTTACTGATTTTTTAATATGATTTGAGGGACCTCAAACAAATATTTCTGAACATCGACGATACAACGGTTTTCTTAGTAAATTCAGCTGTAAATTTAAGTGATAATGGACCGTCAACCGGCTGATGATATTCGACGCTATCATCCGTCACCTCAAGAGCAGAGTATTTTAACACCTAATCTAAAGCTATATTTTTCATATCCAGAGAGATCTCCAGATAGGAGTAGAATTTCTGCTGAAGTTGCTGAAGAACTCTCGAAATTTTCTAATCATTGGACAAATAGAACAGTAAGGTTATGGTTTAATAATAATAAAAAGCTTGTTGGTAACGAAAATAAAGAATTAGTTGACTCCGGAACAGAACCAGAAGTTAAAAAATCCAGTGGACAAAATGACAGTCAGTCAGAGGGTACTTCTGGCGCTTCGATTGGAACTACTGAAATGCCGATGCAAACTAATTCTCATACAAATGCACTTCGGAACCTCGAAGATGAAGCAGCTTGGGTAGCATATACAAGTCCAAGAATGCAAGAAATCGTAGCAGCTTACAATTCTATCTGTTTCAGTGATCCAAGTACGGCTACATTCTCATCTCTTAAATCCGCCAACTACATAGAATTTCCAGCACCTCCTCCTCGTATTTTACCATTTGCAATTAACGATCTCCTCAATAAAAATGACATTCAAATCGATACTTCCATATGGAAAAACCGCAATTTCCGATCAACGCTTTTACCACCACACGAAGCAAATTGCATTACCAATGGCTACGGAGCTTACGTTTCAATGGCTAATGATACAAATAGTCTCAGCTATACAATACATCCAGAATTCTCCACCGAATGGAAAGTCATTCAGTTCCCTTATCCAAATAAAATAAATTCAATTACCATAGGTAAGAAAGGTGATCCTGCTTGGATGGTCTCAGGAAACACAATTATCCGTATCGCCCTTGATACAGCTCAACAGAACATTGCTGCCTTACCAGTACAGACATTTACCGATACACATATTGCCACCGGCCACGGATTCGTTGCTTTCGTTTCGAAACAACATAATACGATTTTCTTTTCCAACGACACGATGCAAGTCTATCCTGTGCAGCTTTCAGTTCCTTATACGGGTATATCGAATATATGCGTACAAGGGGAGAAAATAGTTTGCGCGCAAATCAAAAGTACAACTTGTAGTCTGTTCGACCAATCAGGAAAAGAAATCAGGCCTTTTATCGGCCACAGAGCACAGATATCAGAATTCAGTAGCATTTCGGAAAACATTTTTTGTACATGTTCGTTCGATAATTGTATCAAGATATGGGATGTTCGAGAACCTAGATCAGTGGCAACATTCTTCGCGGGTGGGCCTCAACCAACGACTATTACGTCTAGCACAAATTACATCGTGTCTGGTTATTCTGATGGAAAGATTCGCGCATTCGATATTAGACATAAACAGGCTAAAGCATGCTTGGGAGTCGATTTGAACAGACAATACGCTTCTACGATATCGTTTAACGATAAACTTGATGCCTTATCTATCTTTACTTCTTCCGGTGAAGATGAGGGTTATTGGAAGGATTCTCCCGACCTTAATTATAGATTTACTATTCTTTCACCATTTATTCGCTTATAAATATTTGTTGTTTTTTTTTTCTAGATTTGAAAAAAATATACTCGCATTTTTTACATCTTTTGAGAAGAATAATCTAATTTCAAGTTTTCATGATATCTTATCTCATGGAATTAAATTTTTGAGAATTTATTTTTTCAATTCACAGGCTTAGACTTTCGAGCTTATGTTTAAAAGTAATTTCATAGTAGTTTTTCACGTTGGGTTATATCAAATTCATTGAAATTTTGATCCGATATATTGGAAGATAACGATATCGCAAAATTAATATTATAAATGAAATATAGACATGTTGCATATGACAAATAATCAAGATAATTATAGATTAATCCATTGGTTACAAAGATTTTTCAAAATTTTCCCCTATTGGATTGATTTGAGCTGGTCTTGGATAGGACATGCTTCATATATGGAGATACCGAATATAGCTTCAAATATAATTAAATATGAGAATGATATTTTGATAAAATATTATTCTTGACCAAATTAATAGTTTTACTGGTTCAAAGCTAGATAAAGTAGACAAATTCAAGAGACTGTGATACAATGATATCAATGCAAAATACTTTGAATGTTGTTGATCAAATCTTTTGAAGGATAAGATGCTTTTATGATATTGATCCTTGTAAGAGGAGGAACTTTGCCAAATGACCTTGTTTTGTATGAAACAAATATAAATGAAGCGGGTAAATGTGGATTGACTCCTCTTCATTCTGCAACAATGAATGGATGATATGCAAAATCCGTTGCCATTATATTGCATAGACTTGACATTAATTTTCTTTATAAAATTCATAAACCTTGCGTTTGAAATTCATTAGCCTTATTTATTTTATATTTGAATGAAATACGATTTTTGTAAATTCCCGCTGAAATCAGAGAAATAAAAAAATGAATCAAGGAATGAAGGCTCTTTTGGGTAAAACCATTAAAATTGGTATGTATAATGTTACCCTTAAGGAAAAGATTGGTGAAGGTGGTTATGCATGGGTTTTTCTTGCAGAAGATCAACAAAAATCAGTTTATGCACTCAAATACGTTAAATGCGTCGATATAAATAAGTTTAATCAATTCAAGAAAGAAGCTCAATTCTTACAAGCATTACCAGAACATCCACATATCGTTAAGATTTTTGCAGTTGATATAAATGAAGTTGACATGTCAATTAAATTCCTATTTGAATATGCACCTGCGACATGTATCGGAATGATGACAGATAGACCATTAAGTGAGCAAGAAATTTTGATTTTCTTCCACGCAATTTGTGATGCAGTTGCATTCTTACATTCAAAAAATCCTCCAATATTACATCGCGATCTCAAGCCAGAAAACATTCTTGTGGCACCAAATGGAGTTCCGAAGCTTTGCGATTTCGGTTCTGCAACAACAAGTGTTTTAGTTGCAAATGATCCATCTGAAATCAACAGAATTAAAGACGATATCGATAATAATACAACACAGAGCTATCGAGCTCCAGAAATGATCGATCTTTACAATAGAATTCCGATTTCAACACCAGCAGATGTTTGGGCTTTAGGATGCACCTTATACAAATTAGTTACTCGTAACGAAATGTTCAAACCCGAAGATACATTAGCCATTCTACAAGGGAGAATTACAATTCCTTCTGGCTGCTCACCAGCATTTGCCCAAACAATACAAGCATGCTGCCAGATCGACCCATCCAAGCGCCCTACTGCAGCCCAAATTGCTGCTTCCGTTCTCAAAGCGAGAGGTCCAAATGAAAGAGTTACAATTCCTCCGAAAAACTCTCACCAACACGAGCCAACGATCGACAATCCCATTTTCGGATTCTTCAAGGAATCGTTCAGAACAATTACCGCTCAAGGACTTGAGAAAACAATTATAAAAGCGACATACGGAAACGATAAACCTCCGAAATCGAAACACGTTCGCAGGTTGTTACTTTCCGCCATCAAAGAACCATATTCCACCAAGGCCATTACTAACTATCTTCTTGGCGAACGTCCTTGGTCAACAGATCCTCGTGTTGCCGCAAAAGTTTTGTACACAATTTTGATGATTTTGCAGGACCAATCTAACCTCAGCGCTTTTGTCCCAATCACCGTCAAAACAGATGAAATCCTCAACAGGTACTCGCAGAACAAGATCGGTGATACATACCATACATCGCTTATAGCAATAACTCAACTGGCATCGATAATTAAAATCAAATTGATGCTTCACGCCGCTCATCCAGAATTGGAAGGAAATTTTGTCATAAACGGCCGAACTGATGAACACTTGAAAGATGATATCAAGAGATACTTCTCAAGTGTTGTAACAGCGACAAGAGCAATGATGGAAAACATTAATTCAATGGATTCATTCTTCGCGGAAGTTATCTCTTTGCCTTTGCTTAAGGAGATGGCATCAGCAGGATCATTGATGAAAGTCTTGGACTCATCGGATGATATGTTGATGCAGGCGAAAGATGTTATTAGCAGGTCTAAGAGGTACGATTATTTATCTTCTGCCTTAACAATTGACATGGACCGTCCTCCTAAGAAAATATTTGTTTCGTAAAATATAATCATTTAAGTATATAACACTAAAGGATTTATGTATTTCTTCATTAATTTTTTTTATTTCACTTTAAAATCTAATATTTTCATTTTCATATGATCACATCTTAATCAGATCGTATCTATTGATTATGCTACATGATATGAAAGATTATTTTCATTGTACAGATTGAAATTCTTCTTGGTATCTTACAAACAAATGGTTTACTTATTAGTACAAAAAAGTATATAAAAAAGAATACTAAATGATGTCTGATATCTTTCAAAGCATGAAGGAATGTCAGAAAAGGTAAGTGTAGTAATAACCAATCGACCATTGCCTTGCCAGATACCTGGAACGTGATGAACATCAGTAAACAAATATTCTGAATTATTATCAAACTTATATGTATCAGAGCCAAGTTCATTATAAAACTCATCATGGTAGTGGATCAATATATCAGGAATAACGGCATCTTTAGTTAAAACCCAAGAACTGCCGCCTCCACAACCTGAATTATATTGATTACTTGCAAACCCGCCGAACCAGCCGGCTCCGGCTCCACATTTATCGTCAATAGAGCTCTGTTGTTTAACACCATTAGGATGCATAGAAATTTGAAATTGTGCTGCTTCTCCGCTTCCGAAAGTAAATCCAAAACTCGAATTTGCAATATAATTTCTGACGTAGTTACGATTATCCCACCATCCTTGGGCAACAAGACCACCACCTGAGCCACCCCGACCATCATTTCCTCCTGTATCATCAGATCCACCACCAGCGCCGCTGACTATCACGCGATGAAATAATGTGTTTTTCAAAAACTTCACAGATGTTGCTCCACCGCCACTAGCTGTACCAGATGGAAACGCAGAAGAGCTTCCACCGCCGCCATAGCCGCCAGGAACCATCGTTCCGGGTTGAAAACACTCAATTTGGCGCATACAGGAGCTTGTGAAATAACTTCCCATACCACCGATAGTGGCGTAGATTTGGATGGGTTTACGGATACTAACTATCCCGCTAACGTAGCCGCCAGCACCGCCGGCATCGAATGAATCAAGGCACTTTGTATTTCCGTTGAAGTGGTCAACAAAATCTTGGGAAAGGCAGACGCCATTCTCGTAGTGAAATGTAGAGACTTTGCCTGTCGCGCTCCCGCCTGAGGCACCATATAGCTCGAATTTATATAATCCTTTAGGGAGGTCAATGACATAATCGGTACAATTTGAGGAATTAACACATGGGTAATCAAAAGTATAGGCAGGACCCCTTTTCGAAACATTTAGAGGGTATTTAACGACAATACCAGGTTTTTCAGGCTCATATAAGGAATATTTTAGCATTGGAGCTTATAACAATAGTAAAAATCAACTTCAAGCTAGATATAACTGCAATATTCTGAATCATCTTCTCCGAAGGCAACAATATCATGTTGACCAATACTAATTTTGGAAAGAAATACAGAAAAAATTCGAACCCATTTAGTGAAGAACCTTTCCATGATCATTGAATTTCCATACATCTGTAATTTGATATGAAATTGATTCTGATTTTCAACAAAAAATACTAATGTATCATCTATTTGGTAAGAAATAGGATGAGTTACTGATTTATAGATTCCAATCAACATATTTTTTAAAAATTTGGTATTATTTTCTTTTATCTTACCCACATCTTAAGCTAAAAATATCTTGGGTATAATGGACATTCTATTTATCAAATAATCAAAAGACAACAATTCTCATGAAAATTAAAAAGTGACGGTTGGCCGACCTTTTCCAAATGGGACATCTTAAGGGTAAGGAACTCATCAAAAAGTCACGCCAGGAACTCCTTGACGAACTCGCCGGCCTCGAGAAGAAGCTTTTCGAGCTTAAGGGCCAGAAGGCTGCTTCCGCTGCCGCTACAAAGCTTACTGAAATCAAGAACACACGCCGCGATGTTGCCCGCGTTAAGTCAATCCTTATGGTTACACAGCGCAAGGCTCTCGAAGAGAAGTACGCTAAGGCTAAATTAGTTCCAATCGATCTCCGCAAGCATCAGGAGAAGTCACTCCGCAACAAGCTTGCTCCAAAGTATGCTAACAAGCTCACAGCTCAGGAGTCTCGCCGCCACAAGTGCCTCTTCGAACGCAAGTTTGCTCTTAGGGCTCAGTAAAGTCAACTAATATTTATAATTACAGCCATTTATATTAAATTAAAATGCTTCGAAAAAAGTTGTTACTTTTTTTCAATAATTAATTATGACTTCTACTTTTTTTTAAAACGCCACAAAAATATTTTTGAATTCTTCATTAAAATTAGGCTTACATCTGAAGGATTCTTACTTTCATAGCCTATACATTATGATTTTTAAGCTCACAATCTTATTTGGAGATCTCATTTATGAATTTGCTTAGATCTTACACCTAGAAATAGACATCGATATAAAGCTGAGTTTCTATTCAGATATCTATATGTTTTTGGCTATCTTAATTGTTCTATCTTTAATTCTGACATAAAAATAAATTCTATTTGCTAAGATAATTTTTAGATGAATTCACGCATGTTTGCTTTAAATAGTTTAAGTAATCTGCTGAGTCATATAAGAACTTATCTTGTCAATTAATTTTTTTAGATTTTTTTAAATTTCACTTGTTTGGATAAACTATAACAATAAAAATGGTAGTAAGCTTCGCAAAACATCTAGTTTAGAAGATATAATGTTTTATAAATAAAATTACTTCAAAAAAATGATTAATTCAATAAAAAAAAGAAAAAAATGATATCTTAGTAAAGAGCACCAGGACGAGCATTGACTGGAGCTGTACCGATGCGCTCGTTGAGCTTGATGCGGCGCATTTCCTTTGCGACGGATGCCTGAGCTTCGGCGAGTTCCTTCTCGAGATTTTCGATTGCCTTCTTCGATTGGCGAAGTTCAGCAGTAGTATCACGAGAAACTTTATCTTTCTTCCTTCTCCAGATCTCACGGAAGCATTCGCGCTGCTCAACCATCTTCTTGTCGAGGTATTTGCGGTTGAGATTGAATGCGCGAACAAACTTTTCGTTCTGTGCTTGAAGCTGCTTCTTTTCTAAGGCTAAAGCTTGCTTGCTGAAGTTGTCTGCATCATCGTACATTCTCAGCCTGGCTGCCTTGCGCTGTCTCTCACGAAGATTGAGAGCATTTGCACTGAACTTGGAGTATTCGAGAGGAAGCGACTTTGGAACATGGGAACCGTATTCGAGAGATTCGGCAGCAATTTTTTCTTCGAGCTCTTCGGCAGCGGCGGCTTCGAGAGCTTCGTATTGCTGGCGTTGTGTATGAACTTGAAGACGGACGTCGTTGTAGTGCATGCGGGCTTCATCAAGCTTTCTCTGGATTGCTTCAACTCTCTGGAATCTTGGGCCGAGACGGCGGGAATCAATTTGATATTCGTCAAGCTGATCCATAGCCTTATCATAACGATCTGATGACTCGTAGTTGATTCTAGAAACCTTTACGGATCTGGAATTCTTAAGGAGTGGCATAACTTTTGGACGAACGTTTGGCGGGACTTCAGCGGTCTTCTTGCCCTTTGCCATTTCTTTACGTGTTGGGTTGAGGTCGTGCTCTGAAAAGTCACGTGTCTTGACAAGCGAGCGAGTACGGGTTGTAATTGGATCTTCTGTACCATCGATTTCGAATTTATCTGGACCATACCTTAATTCGCTGATGAGTGTTTCCATCTTTGCAGCAGTTGCCTCCTTGCCGTGAAGAAGAGCATCCTTCCTGCGAGCTGTTAAAATTGTAATGACGTTTTGGGTCATGTTTGGAGGGATAGTATCGCATTTTGCACCTCTCATGAGTGATTCAACAATGTCGTCGCAGTCACGGTCGGTCTGGAATGAACCGGTGAGGGAGCGAGCTCTCAAAGCTCTTCTCATGTTTAATTAATACGTTAATAAGGAACGATTAAAATCATTTCAAATTGATAACGTTTTTTTATTTTCCTTATTTTGGAGCTGTTAGGATGGAAATATAGGATCTAGACATGATTTGCATTGACATTTTTGAGTTTAATTAAAATTTCAAGAGTCTTGATAATTTTGACAAATCTGCTGCATCGGAAATTCAGTTAAGGGAGCTTTTCGTACTATATCGGACAGAGTTACTTTGCAAGATATTAATATCATGAAGCATTTTGGAAGGATAATCACGTTTTCACAGAGATTTCACTTGAATTTTCTCATTACTCTACCAATATAAGGAAAATTTCTTTAAAACTTGATCGACATATGATTTTCAGATCAAATAACAAATATTAATACGAGTGGAAGTTTTTGGTGATTTTGTCACTTTACAAAATTTAGATAGTTTGTGCTCAATCTATTGTTTGTGATTTTTTCTGCCAAAGTCGTCTTTTGTATTGACATTCTTTTTACCACTTGTATCACATATTATATAGATACAAAACAATGATCATTTTTTTTTAATTCATAATCGTGAATAAGGCTTTGCTTATGGATTTATCATTTAAATGCGCCAGACATTAATAAATCAGACGAAAACTTGATATCAATTACTACTCCTCAAGAGTAATCAATACCAAGAAATATTTCAAATTGTTTGAGGATATATATCTCCTAATTTTAAATATAGATAACACAATTTCTTTGAATAAAGGTTTAAAACAAAAATATATATGATAAGCTTATGTGAATACCACAAAGTTGGAATACATTATCAATTTCTGAAAAAAAATTCATAAGTTAGTTTCAATATCTTAGTAAGAACTTAATTATATGAATAGGTTTCTAAATCCAACTAATCTTAATTACATTCCATTCGAGATAATGATTTTGTATTTCTAATATAGTTAGATGTCCTTAATATTGCATATTCCAGATATTGTGATCCCATGTATTGGTATTTACTAGGAGATTATTGCAGTAGAGACTAAAATAATCTGCAATTTTGAAGATTTTTCCTTCCGCTATGTTTTTAATATTGATTTAACAAATTCCAAATCTATGCAAGGAAAAATAATAGAAACATAATGACAATCATGCAACCGAGTCAAATTCAGATTCAGCCAATATAAAATAGAAGGATTTTAACATTTAGTTTAATTTGTTGACTCACAAAAGTCAATGCTTATAATTCCGATCATTAAACTCATAATTAATGTGAGTAAAACCGAATTGAGTCATCAATTTCATGGATAAAGCAAATAAAAGGTGCAATACAGACTGCCGAAAACAGGCATGCCATATGTATCACTCTTCATAGCATTTTCTGACTGTGAGAATATCAAAAAAATAGTAAAGAAAATTGTGTTGATTGAAAAATACGTTACATTGTGTTTTTTGAGTGATTATAAATTATGACTTTACGGGCAGAGCAATTTTGGATAAAAGGACCACCAGCTGGTCTCAGAGAGAGTATAATTGGCTCAGGCCTTGTTAAAGACACGAAAATCACTGTTCAAGCAAATCCCAAAAAACCAAAAACAGGCCAGATAAGAATGTCAGACGAAACGCTTCACAGATTGAGTGCTACCAAGACATCAGTCAAACCTCGCAGAAAATTATCATACACAGCGCATTCGGTATTAGAACCAATGGAACAAATAAGGGGAGAAATCAACACCTCTCAAAGCTGTCGGTTTGCTGAGCCTCCAAAACGTCAACCACCCGATGAACAATCACTATATCCTTACCCTTCTGAAAATGTCTTAATTTCAAATCATCAAAAAACTCCATTTGAAGAAGCTTTATTAACAGAAAAAACCGCAACAGAAAGAGAGCAGTCTCAAGACCTTCTAAAGAAATTCACAAAAATCCTAGACGAGCTAGAACAACAAAAACATATGAAATTAACTCCGACAGAACAAGCTGAAAACTATAGCAATACATTAAATGCATATTACTTACTATGGAACGACATTATTCTCAAAATTAAAGGCTACAACAAAGACTATTCGATGATGTTAATTCAAATCAAAGATTTCTTCCAAGAATTGCTTGAAAAACTTCCTAAACTTGCTAAATCCTATGAAAGGAAGCTTGCCGACATGCAAGAACAACACAATGAGCTAAGAAAAGTCATTGATGAATTAAATATCAAAAATGAAGAACAGAAAAGAGACATAGAAGCAGGCCAGGACAAATTCCTCAAAATGAATAACAATTTAACACTTACTAAAAAGCAATTAGAAGTAGAAAATGCGGAAAAAACAGAATTATTAATCAGAGTTGATGAACTTAAACAGAAAACTGATGAAGCAACATATCGTGTAGGCAAACTACAAGAGATGCGTAAAACTCTTGAAGGAAAAATTGCTGAATACGTTACAGAATCTGATGATTTACATAATCAGATACATCAATACGAAGCTTTAGTTCAAAAGTACGAAGATGAAGGCGCAGGCTTCAGGCCAATGTACACAAAAGCCGTAGAAGAGCTCAACGAGCTAAAGAAAAAGTACGAAGACTTAAATACAGAATTGAATGAATATAAACTTCACGAAGAAAAAAGTGACATCGGAACCGATCCAATTTGGTCGATTTCAGAACTTACAAATAAGAAATCTGATGCCGGAAAGAAAGGAAGAGCACGACAAATGTCACTTTCTAACAAACATCTTGGAAAGAAAGGAGATATTAATCATTCGGTCGATTCTTTCAGACTTGGAGAGATTTCAGGGTCCAATTCTACTCTCAACAACGAGAATCTCAAGCTCACGGCTAATGATTCAATAGCAGAACTCAGTAGCGATGGAAGTCAGATTTTGATGACAGATTTACAACCAGACAAACTTCCAAAGAGCGCTACGATGTCATCTGGTGATTCTAAACCACAAACACCGCTCAAGCAAACAACAGATCTCAATAAATCCTCAGAATCTATCAATTCTGTAAAATCTTCACATTCAAAAAGTGAAGACAAAAAAGTGCCAGAGAAAGAAAACGAAAAAACAGAAGAAAAGAAGGAAGAACCGCAGAAAACAGAAGAACAGAAGCCAGAAGAGATCTCAGAAGACGCAGAAACAGATGATCCAACTTATAATGTCGTAGATAGGCTCCCTCCTGAATATAATCCAAATGATTTCATGATTTCAGAAGCAGACTCAATGGTAACATACGTTTATACATTGCTACCAAAGAAATACGACGAATACAATATCTATGCCGGTGCAGATGCGTTCCAATTGTATGCTATACCAAAAGATGTCCAGTTGAAGCCTTTCTCGTGGACATTGAGGAACGTTATCATGATACTAAGAGATGGATTCGAACATTTCACATCTCTTTCAGATGATTTAACTTTCAAAGCGATTATCGAAAATGTTCTCATGCAATCTCACAACAACGACAACGTTGTACGAAGAATCGAAGCTTCTCTCATGACATCAGTTGTCCATTTCAGAAAAGTTTCAAAAACAATGGACTTTTTCATCAAATTCGTAATTGGAGAGTTTTCTGTAACTAATTTCAAGTTCTTTAACATGTTATTTAGCTCAGCATTCTCTAGTATCTATCCAAGAGTCGAAACAATTACGAATGATCCAGATATTGAAGAAGATGTCAATGCTTTTACAATCCATCTCTCAAATTGTAACAAGCTTGCAGGAATGTTCCTCAAAACACCGAAACTTCCTAAATCCATCGCTTTGAAACTGATGAGAACCGCTCCAGACCGAAATTACCCATTAATGGTCTCTTTCTGGGACTTTGCTACCGAGATGATTTATCTGTTCAACATTATGCATAAGAATTTCCACACTTCGATCCGAAATTGCTTCAAATTGGTCGGAGTAGGCGATGTAGAGAAGATTGTATTCGATAACTTCATTGGTTTCTGCTTGATTATTATGCCTGATTCGACAGATAAGTCAATCAAAGAACTTTGGAAGACAATTTCGCTGACTGTTGGTGAAATGAACGCTTATTACATTGAATACCCGTACATTTTACAGTACTTCGGAGAAAACCAGACCATTGTTGAATCCATCCTCGGATTGCCAAAGAATGACCAGTTTGACCAGATGTTCAAGACCATGGTTCAAAAAAGTGACAGATTATATCAATTTATGAAGAATCGATATATTTCTTACATTCCGAAACTGAAAGCAGCCATTAAACATGATTTGCTCCAGAAAATCATGAAATACATTTTTAATATCAGAAATCAGATGATTAAATGCGATTTAAGCGAGGCGTTCATGTTCTACAGACATATCTTGCAGACAGTTGACTTGTCAATTACTCAGGCAAACCCTTATTACATATTCCCGCCTCAAATGTCTCCAAATCACGTAGAAACACTCTTGACTTCTGTAAAAGCAAGAGAGAAAGTGGCCTATTTCGCAGTAAATGTAGAATTAGGCGAAGATCCGGATAAACCAGATCCGAATGCTGAAATTGATCAGTTACCTACTGAAGAAATTTAATCTTTTAGCATTACCATTTTTATTTTATTTGTTTTATATATATATATTGTAAATTATATTTCGTTTTTTTTATTAACTTTTTTTTTCTCTTTCATTTGTTGATTGCAACTCAAAACTAAGAAGCTAAAACATATGTCAATGCTTTAAGTGTTTCTACTGATTAAATTTTGAGATTTGGTTAATTATTTTTCGAATCCTATGACATGTATAACCTAAAAATACATTATTGCATGCATTAGTAGTATGTGAAATGTACAGATGCGTATTGACTCTATATAAATATGATGCAATTTCGATTTGAATTATCTTTATAGTAAACATATAAAATTACATTTATGAATACCATTAAAATTGCGCATAAATTCAGAATTTCAATTCTTAACCTCAATTTTTATATAATTGACGAGACCGCGGGCGTTAATCGATAAGTCAAAAATTTGAAGACTGAGTATCAGATTCTCAATTGAAAGATGAATCCTCTTTATTATTGAATATCCAAAAAGAGTTAGAAGGGTTGTATGGACGTAATCTGGTTCCTTTTCTTCTTTCTCAGCTGGTTTGTCTGTTTGCGATGACTCAATTGATGAACCATCAACAGCTATCGATTTGGCATCAAACCACAGCAAATATATTGAATTCGTGAAGAAGGCGATTGGATTTATGAATAAACTAACATCTTTTAGAATGACGTTGACACCTTTATTCTTGAATTGAATATGTTCATATGAAAAAATGCCTTTCTGTTCTTGTACTTCGGCATAGCTGCTGAGAATGGACTTGACAGAAAATTTAAGGATGAAGTATATTAATACTGCTATTAAAACTAATATAATTAGCTTTAATAACATCGAAAAAAAAAATTAATAATTTTTTTTTATTCCCAGCGTTCAAAAAGAAGGCATCTGTCATATCGAACATCATATAATCCTAAAGAAATACTCTCTATTTATACTATATTTGGCCCATTTTATGAACAATATTGAATTTAAAATTTGATTCTAATCTGAATCATCTAATGACATGTCATACAAACATATAATAATGCACAATTTGTCATCAAAATGAGGAATTTTCATGAGGTAAAAATAATTTTTCAATTTATGCAAATCCTTTGATATAAAGTATATGACTTAATTAGAAATTCGAATGACAAAATTATTTGATATCAGAATTCCAACAACAAAGAAAAAAAAAAAATCAAATTTTATAAAGATAGGATAAAAAAATAACATTTATTATTTCCTATGTTTGGCATTTTCTTTAACTGCTTCTAAGAAGGAGTTATAGAATTGCCCAGACCACATATATGCATAGAAAGTTGAAGTTACTCCATTTTTGTTTGCTTTATCTGGATTAGCACCCAATCTAAGTAACTCTTTTACCATATTCATGTTCCTGTTCTTAATTGCAGGGAAAAGTGGGAAGGATTCAGATTCATCTTCAATGTTAACAATTTCTCTTTTATAATCATCAGGAAGTGCATTCATGACATACTCAAACGCTCCTGGGATTGTTGTTTGGGTAGCAATTCTTAATGGATTCAATTTTTCCGGTTTAACCTGTTTTTTCTCTATTTTATAATTAGCATGCTGCATCAAAGTGAATTTGGTTGCATCGTTATTATTTAGAACTATTAGAAGTGGCGTCCAACCATCATTTGTCACATTATAAGGTTTTCCTTTCCATGATTGAATAATTTCTTGAAAGAACCAATTGTCTTGAGCAATGCAACTAAGAATAAAGCAATCCCGCTTATTATCAATTTGATAAAAATAATAATTTTCTTTTCTGGAAAATTCAAAGATTATTGGTTTTAATTCGTGTTTATCCTTGTTCTCTGTTGCAAAGTGATCAATTGCACCAGTAATTTCTGCGAAAAACTGTGTTAATCCTGCATCTATACAAATCTGAAGATCTGTGACAATTGCTGTCTTATACAACTCAACATCATTCTCTGCAATCATTTTTAGCAAACGATTTAGCAATTCTCTGTTGTTTTTGTCGATACAATAAGAAATTGCAGTCATTTCTGTTTTATCTATAGCAGTAACATTCAATTCACCAACATTTATTGGAGCTAATTCTAATTTCTCGTGATTTTCTTCATAATTTCCTTCATCATCAGGGAATAAAATTATTTCCCTACTTTTCTTCAATTTCTTATATTTAAATATATTAAAATCGTTTCTCATGCATGAGTTCATTAAAAATGTCATATCATTTGCTTCTTGTCCCATTGAAAAATCATATGAAAAATTTTTCTCCAAAAAATCCTTCATTTTTTGATTGTTTGCATTGTAAGCGACTATAAGTGAATCAATCTTTTGTAAATTGTCTAAAACTATTTCCGGATAAATTTGATACAAAAATTTAATGAATTTGATGTTACATGAGTTAATTGTTTACTTTACAATCAATTCTTGATCAGCTACATTATTGAAATAATTTTTTGGGATGTTTTCCATTAAAAATTGAAACATTTCTAAATTTCCGCATTCGCAAGCCGTGTAAATATACTCTTTATCAATTGGCTTGATCTCATCAATGATGTTTTCCATGAGCATTATGTTTCCACTTTGAATTATTATTGGAATTACTTCTGGAGTGATTACGAAAGGTGTATAAAAGTTATAACTTAATACTGCTGCTTTAATATCTAAATGTACATCGTCATTCTCTCGTAAATAATGGGAAAACTCGTTATGATGGCATTTTATTACCATTTTAACAGATTGAATATCTCTAATATAATCGTTATCAAGTAAATTGCTGATACTCTTTATAATGTCTAGATTCAAAGGTACTAAAGCGAGTTGAAAAACTTTGTACCAAATTTCTACGTCATCTGTTTGATTTAGTGCAATGATGTGCTTAATTATGTTGGTAGATCCATAGTAAGCTGCATCTGCTAAAAATTCGTAAACTAATTTCGGATTTGGATCAAAACTTAAGAAATCTTCAACATTATCATTAATTATTGCACGTTCTATTGAATCTTTTGGTGGTAGATAGATGTCATCTTCAAATTCCCATGAATTATATTTATCAGATTTTGAATCAAGTTGTAGGCCTTTTTTAATTAGGTAACTAATCAATTTGTCGTAGGTTATTGCTGATTGTAATGTAAATATATCTCGTTTCCCATTTTCGAATTGTAATAATTAAAACAAGCATTTGCAATCTCATTAAACTTCTTTGGAAGGGAGAATGACAGTGAATCTAAGATTCTGTAAATTGAAAAGCTGTGATGTATTTTTGATTGTAAAAAATCAACGTCATAAGTCCATAATTGTTCTAATTCATTAAGTAGTTTTGTATCTAGAACAAAAGCCCCATGCGTAGATTCTGTTTTATTGTTTGCATTATGTATGGGATCCATGAAAATTACGCCACTTTTATATCAAATTCTTATTTGAAGAGAAAAAAGTCGGAAAAAAAGTTGTAATTTGAGGTTGGTTAGTCATTAAAATGCCTTAAGGTATCTCTCTTAAGATAATGGGATTTCATAGAAAATGATTAGCAAACAATCAACAAGTCTGTTATGATGCAATTGAATTTTGTTATTATTTTAAAAGTTTATGTCTATGAAATAAAAGATTACAAATTGTAAGTATAACTTAAGAAAATAAAGAGATTTTTAAAATTTATATCAGAAACTACCAAATAAAAACATTTCAGTAATTCGCAATTAATCAGATAAGGATCAATAAATAGTGCATTCATACAGTAATCTTTGATATCGCTTATTTTTTGACTTTTTATCAAATTTTCGGATAATAAACCAATAATATAATACAGAATTGGATCAATTGATTCAGTTGAGTGATTATGTTAATGTACGGTAGCCAGATCTTATAATTTCGAAAGTATGTATAATGAAATATCGAACGCAAAGATCAATTTTAATATAAAATGATTTCCATTCCCTTAATTCCAAACAAAATCCGAAAAAGTCACTAAAATTGAAGTTTTTACTTGTTGATTCTCCTATCGCGAATTGTCCAAGCACCGACACGATGGAAAATAGCGATATCAATGAGATCAATTGCCATTTTGATCATACCAGAAATTTTCATCTTACTTCCCTCGATTTCGTTCCATTCGACTGGAATTTCGGAAATTTTCATTCCGAGGCGTCTTCCGATAACCAAAAGTTCGGGATCGAAGCACCAGCGCTGTACATGTTGGTTCATGAAGAGCATCTTGCAAGCTTCTCTTGAGAAAAGCTTGAATCCGCACTGTGTATCATGAATTCCGCGTACACCGCTGAGAACAATGAGAACATGCATTCCAAGACCAAGGAATTTGCGTATTGGAGTACGATTTGCCTTTTCATTTTGAGCTCTTGAGCCAACAACGATTGCTTGGTTGTTGTTCTTCATGAGCTTCTTGATTTCAGTCTCGAGGGCTTCGAATTCGTTGATCTTTGTTGCGCCATCTGCATCAACCATTAAAACAAGCTCGCCGCGTGCATGAAGGCATCCAGCTTGAATGGCAGCACCTTTACCCATGTTAACAGGCTGATTGAGCAAGAAAATGTTTGGATAATCCTTGGCATAATTAAGAACAACTTCTTTTGTCTTATCCTTGGAGCCATCATTAACAACAACAATTTCCCATGTGAAGGACTTGTCCTTGGCTTCACGAGATTTAAGATATTCGACTGTTTCATCGAGCATCTTTGGAATTCTCTTTTCTTCGTTGTAAGCTGGAACAACAAATGTGGTGTAGACCTTTGCTGGTTCGAAAACTGTTGGGAATGGGACCTTTTCATCACCATTTGGTGGTGGTTGGACGTAATAATTTAATTTTTGTGGATTATCTTCTGGTAATTGAGTTCTATCAAACAAAGTTGTATCCTCTGCTGTCTTTATCATCACAGCAACAATAAGTCCGGCGGCAACAATGCCAATAAATAAAAGGATCTCTAGAAAATTCCAGAAATTCATATGAAAATGAATTCAATATTTCATCGTTCTGTCACTTTTCAATTTCAGTATTTATAAAAAAATCCAATTTTGATTCAATTGATTCCTTCATCTATCGGCGTGAAGCACCACTAGACAATATATATTTAGGATCCTTTAAAATGGATGCATTTCATAGAATAAGAATCATTCTTTCTCAGGAAACTATATTTAGCAATTTTAAAATTTTATTTGATAATTCTTTGTAGTAGTAGGATAGGATGGGTTTTGTGACTTTTTTTGTAAACGTAAGAATTCATACAATATCGAGCGATTTTGTATCATTTTTTTAACATATTAATTAAAAAATATATGATTCTTACGGTTTTATTCTTACGTTTTTGAATAAATCAAGATTTAAAAAATTTTCAAAATTGTAAGACATTTACACTCAGCCCATACATAATGAAATAAAAAATAAAAATATATTTATTTATAAACCATTAAAAAAATTAACATATTAATTTTAAAATAATTTATTTTTTTATTCTTACATAAATGACCCAACAAGTAAAACCAGATAAAATAGATTATCGAATTTTAGAGGATGGAATTCCTGTTTATATTCAAAGATTTAAAAGGAAGCAATATTATAGAATTGTTAATCCTGAATACATAAAACATTTATTTAAAAAGGAAGACTGTGAATTATTAAACGTTAATGAATATGAAACCAATAAATCAAAATTGAAATATAAATATATTGGAAGTGATGAAAGATGCAAAGATAAAGATAAAGTTTATACAGTTTCATATAATGAATGGAAAACCAATAAGATAAGAAACCATTTAGGAGATTATGGTAAAAGTTCTGAATTCTTTAAATCTAGTATGTATGAGAGAGTAAAAGAAATTAGAAATAATTATTTTCATGAATAAAAAATAAACTTTAAAAATTCATGTCTTACATTTATGAAAATTTATTTTTAATTCGTAAGAAATGAGCGTCAAAACTAACAACGTGAAAACATTAGGATTCACTACCATAATGAAATAAAAAATGAAAAAAATTTGATGAGTTCAACATAGAACTTTAAGAAATTAATGATTATTTGAATTTATGAAATCAATTATTTGATTTATTCTTTCTTCAATCTCTTCTATTCTTTTTGTTAAATCATCTATTTTCATTAATGAGGTGATTCTTGATTGAGGAATAGATTTCAAACTAACCACCCCCTTTATTTTTGAAATTTTGAATCCATCAACTTTAAACATTTTATTCAATTTACACGTTGTCAATTCTTCAAATAATTTTTTATTATTAGCATAATAGTCATTAAATTCTTCAACAGATGAAAAAATTTTTATTTCAGTAATTGGTTTAACAACGTTTATTTTTTGTTGAACATTTTCATTTATTTCTTCCTCCTCTGTTTCATTTATTTTTAAAATCGGTTTCATTTATCATTAAATAAAAATTAGAATATAAGTGATGAAATATATTTTTTAATTAATATTAAATCAGAAATGGCGGCAGGATTCTTTAAAAAATTATGGGATGGAATTAAGAAAGCTGCGGGTTGGGTTTATAAAAAGATTATTAAACCCGTTGCAAACTTTTTGGCACCAGTAGCGAAAACGGCAGGAACTATCATAGGTGGAGTATTAGGTACTAAAGCAGGTAATCCGGCGATGGGAGCACAAGCAGGTAACGCAGTTGGTGGAATTGCTGAAGGAATACTTAATAAAATAGGAGGTAGATAGTGGAAAAATAAATATTATTTTTATCTTAGTATCGGTTGAAGTCTTTGATAAACTTTTTCTCCTTTATTTAATATTTCTCTTATTGGGGCGGCTTTTGGCGTTATTGATTCAGCAACGTCACTAATTGCTTCTTTATTCTTAAATATCCAATTTGCTCCCTTCTTCAATGTTTCCCAAACTTTACTCGCTCCTCTTTTTACTTTATCCCACAGTTTCTTAAATATACCTGCAGCCATAGTTGATTATTTCATTAAAATTAAAAATTCATTTTCATCTTTTAATTTTGATTTTTTATTTATTAATAAATGACGACTAACTATTTGGTGCCAAACACTAAACCGATTAATGGAAATGTGTTTCATTCATTCGAAAAGATAAATGAAATATTCGCAAAGAATGACGGTAGAAGATATTATAGAGAACTTGAAAGTTCATGCTATGACTCTGATGCTCCATATTTTGATGATAAACAAACTCATTTAAGAATTACAAATCCGGCTCATGATGTGAACCAATTAGGTGACACATATATTAAACGCAAAGTTAAAGCAACTCTAGTTTCAAATAAAGCTTTCACATGTGATGCCGCTTTTAAATGCATGCGTTTATTCGTTGGTTACAAATCATCAAATCAAAGCTTTAAACAATTAGAAGTAGAAACCGAAAGAGGTGATGCCGGTTATCTTCAGATGGATTGCGCCCGTGAATCTTTCGCATTTGCAACATATAAACCAAAATCAGAAAGGAAAGTTAAAAAGTTTGTTCATTCGTTATATAATAATGTTCAAAAATATGATAACTCAGTATGTGGTAAATATATTGACCCTTCAGAAGTTTTCAAGAGAGCAAATGAAGAAGTTGATGTCACTTTTGATATGATTATTCCGGTAAATGATTTGTTAGCATTTCAGGCGTTCGATGATTATCCTAAATCATTTGGTGAAATCATTCTTAAATATTATGTTTTCAGGGATACTTTAGTATTTTGTCAGGTTGACCCGTTAAGAGTTGCTGATTTACAAAATTACGTTTATGAAAAGATAACTGATGAAAATTATGAAAAGATTATGAATCATGTTTATAAATATGATCGCAAATTCCAACAAATCGGACTTCCTGCCAAATTAATTACAAGCTTAGCCGCTACATCTGCTGACGCAACAGTTGATGATGTTATTATTTCATGCACAAAGATGGAAGTTTTAGAGGATAAATGCATTACACCAGGATACGGTTTAATTGAAGAATCAGTTAAAGCAATACCACGTTTATTCAGTAAGGAAGATCCATTCATGATTCCAGCTCAACATATTGACGTTCGTTCACTAAATGGAGGTTGCATCACTCCTGAAGGTATTAGCTCAGATTTCTCATACGCTCTTCATAATGTTACAGATGTTGTGTTAACATTTCCGAAGAATGCAATGCAAAGAACAGTTTTAGAAAATCCAATGCTTCGAGGTCTTCAGGTCACTATAGATTCCAGAAACTTCCCTGATCAAGCGATGACCACAGTGGGCGACATATTCTTTACACGTATGCTTCAAGCTTCTGATTTAGATGGAGTGAATGAATGCACGGAAGAATACGAGGACTCATTAACTAGACCACTGAATGATGATAATGGCACACCATTAGCTAGAACATGGAAAGACCAAACTTCATTCTTATGCACTATTCCAGTTCAATGTGATGGGGCGGGTATATTCTTTGATGGATTAGAAACTTTCAACTCACAAGTTACAGTACAAGTGAAAGCTTATCCAATCATTCAGGGTAAATGACACTTACTGTTCAAAGGTGACAAATCCTCCTCAGGTTTGGTTTACTAGGACTACATATTGGACATGGACACCGGATGAAGGTTTGAAATATCATCCAACAGGTACACCACCACAGTATAGAAGTTCATATGATGAAATATTGATGAATAGAAATGTTTAAAATTATAAATTTATTTTTGATTAAATGGATTTAAATTCATCCACCCCTTATGAAGAATTAGCGGGAGTATATAATACATACGTAGATGATATGATTAATGAAGCATTGAGTGATAATAGAAATGCTCTATCTAAGGAAAAATTAATGAAAATTCCATATTCTGAATGTTACTTAAATTCAATCACTGCAGCAATTGGTAAACAGAATAAAGGTAAAACATTAACGATATTAAAACAAATTATCATTATTGCTAACACTTCCCCCTATTCACATGTGTTAATTTATATCAACCGTTCAGGTTCACCTTCAGATGATACATTTGAATCTTTAAAGCATTTAATCAAAATTCCAATTATTTATTTATCACAAGAAGAAGCAGAAGATTATTTAAAAAACTTTTTAATGTATAAAGAATTATATAATACAATCAAGAAGCAAGGATTAGAGGATAAAATTATTGATAAACAACGGGATGAATTATTTGAAACACTTTCTATTTCAAATTTTGATAGAGAATTTTTGCATTCACTCATTTTTCTAGATGATGCAGTGAAATCAAAACTAATAACAAATGAGAAATCATATTTTAATCAGTTATTAACTCAATGTCGACACATTCAGTGTTCATTCTTCATGGCTGTTCAATACTTCAAAGCATTAAGCACAAACATTAAATCAAATCTATCAACACTTTTCATTTTCAGTGGGTTTAGTCGTCAACAGTTGAACGTTATGCTTTATCAAGTGAATTTACCAATGAGCATTAATGAACTTTACACACAATATCAGCAATTAGGTGAACATGGAAAAAAATAATAGTTGATTTAAATAAAGGAAGTGTTAAATTTGATTAACTTTTTATAATTAATTTTTATTTTTTATTTATAATTAAACATGACAGAAATAGCAAATCTTCTACAGGTTCCATTAAAACAAGGACAAACAAAAAGGGTGCATATAATAGAACTATGAAAGTTCCTGATGGAATGAAAGAATTAGTTCATATTGTTGCTGGTCTTCAAAAAGATGTTAAACAAATGAGAAACGTTTTAACATTACCAGAAGCTCAAGCATATGCCAAACGTCAAGGTCCAAATTGGGAAGCACACGAAGCAGACATTACGGGTCCAAATGGAAAACCTGATGGTATAAATGAAGTTTTCGTTACTGATGGTCAAGGTAATATTAAAGTCATAAATGGTTATAAATTAACTATATCTGATTATCCTAAACGTAAAGCATATAATGAACGTTATCCTATGCAATTTGATGAAAATGGAAAAGCTGTTAAACAATACATTGGAGAAGGTGAAAATGGTCCAATTAATTCATACCGTCATAATCCATATTCTTATTTCAATGAAGAATTAAATGCTATTGAAGAGGGACCGGATGGATTACCACGATATTCTAACCAGTTTGATGGTCAATATGCAAATATTAGACCTGAAATTTCAGCTAAGAAATTCTTTAAAGTTGCTTTATTCGATCCAGTTTTCGCAAATGTTAAAGATGAACTTAAACAGCAATTCCAACCAATTATAGTAGCAAGAATTGCATCAGGTGCTTTATCTCAAGCATTCAAAGATTTAATTAAGAAACCATTATATCAGCAACGAGGTTTAACTTATGATTTAGTTAAGGAATCAGAATAAAAGAAAATTTGAGAAATCAGATGATTATAAGAATGCAATTAATGAATATATTCGGTCTATTAATTTCGATGAAAATGCTAAAAATCAACTTACATGAACAAAATACAGGGAATAATAGATTCAAAAGTTCCAGCAAAATAAAAGTTTAAATATATTTTTTTTATTCGAATATAAATGAGAAGACGTTTCACTAGTCAAAAGAACACTAACGCAAAAGCAGAGATTACGGTTGGTTATAACGTAAATGATGATAAATCACGAATTATTCAAAATGTTAAAGTTAATGTTAGCCCTGAATTAACAAGGTCAGCAACTCAACCAAATTTATTAACTCGTGACTTACCGAAAAGGAGGAGGAGCAAAATAAAGAAGATGGAGACCCAATCATTTTATCTGAACCTGGTAAAGAACCTGTTGAAATTCCCACTTATCCAACATACCCCCACCTCTTTCATCAAACATCGAGAACCCATATAATAAAATTAATTCAGAATTAATGAAAATTTACCGTGATATAATAATTAATAATTATGATTCAATAATAAATTTAATTGACCAATCCGGTTTAATTATTTTACCTTATGAATCATTAATTCACATTATCGCCATTCTTTGTGATGTTCAAGATTCAGACGTTAAGATTCAATTTTTCATAGATAATGAGGTTTCATGCTGCGGAACAGTTGCAAAAATAAATCCTATAAAGGATATTAGCACAATTAAGATATCAAAGAACGGAACAACAACTGAACTTCATTTAACATATAATGATATTTATAATAAAATAGTTGATGAATATAAAATATCACTTGAAAAATTCTTTGTTAAGGCTATTTAATATTCAAGCATTAACATTATCGAATAATCCTTTGAATCATAATCGATAATAATTGACCTTTCACCAGTTTCTATCGTTTGTTTTATTTCTTTTTGTTCCCCACTATCTGGATCGGTCATTGTAATTGTTTTTGTTATAGTATCAGCTTTATCTTTAACTTCAATCTTTTTTCCATCGGGATATTTAAACCAAAATTCCAAAAATTCGATATTGTCAATCTGTTCATATTTTAATCTATCAATTACATTTTTAATACCATCTGAAAATCTTATGAAATGGTCATTATATGGGTTTGATTGAACTAAATTTGAATGAAGTGAAATATAACCTGTTGATGAATATGACATTGACTCATATTTTTCTGAAAACACTAAAATTTATAACATGAATGAATTTCTTATTCGTTGAATTTATGAATTCTTGAGGTAATCTTATTCTAGTTTTATTTATCACTGGAAAATAACGCTTTACCATATTTTTAATCGTAATAAAAATGTCAATTATCAATAATTATTTCGAATAATAGTTGTGAATTAAATTTAACAGTTAGCGGAATTTATAATGTTACTCTCGTTTCTGTGAGTGGTAAATTTAATCCCATTCTTTTAGACCCTTCAGATTATATATCATTTATTAAAGATGACCATGAAAAAACGTATGATATGTATATAAATAATGTGATAGCGAAATGGGATATTAACATGATTTTAAGTTATTTAAATGAATCATTTATCGTATGGTATGAAGAAAATTTTAATCAAAACCCGATAAACTTTTTGAACTTGATGAAATAAATAACCTTATTAAATTCCCGCTGAAAATTAAATTTTGTACTCCTCATCTTCGTTCATTGTTGGGATATTAAATTTTGAAAAAGATGTTGGGGATGTTTTGTATTCTGACACTGGTTCCAATTTCATTTTAATCAAATGTGATAAAGTTAATACCCCAATGAGATTTTCACATCAAACATTAGACCCTAACTCTTACCCATCAATACAAAACATTTTATCCATCAACTTAAACACATTTTCTTTATCATATCCGTTTCAATTATCCGGGAATTCATTTATTCTTCATTCAAAAGATTTATCAAATATTAAATTTAGAATAACTGACCTATTTGATTGTGATTTAGAATTCATGAATGAAATATTATGGCAATTTCAAATAGAAAAAATAGTGATGAGATAACAGATTAAATATTTATTTTTAAATCATAATAAATGATTAAACAACAGCAACCACAACAACTTAAGGCGCAAAACACCCAGGTCCCTCAGACCATTACATACGCCATATATGCATATAATTCAAAGACGGCAGAACAAACGCAAAGGTTGAAATATGGAGATTTGGAGATAGTATTGAAAAATGACCGTTTTGAATTCGTTTGCAAAGGTGGTGCAGTGATATCAAATATAAAAGAAATTTTATTTATGAATTCTAAAATTAAAGGTATAACGGATGATATAACATCAATTCCACCAGAAGAACAAAGATATTACGCATTAAATGCATTTCCTAAAGTTTTGAAGATTGGAAGATTTAATTTAAATGAGGAATTCATAGAAGGTTTCCTAAATGACATAATGAAGAAGGTGGATAAGGAATATGTGGATAGTGAATTAAATAAGAAGGCAAATTTGGTTTATGTTGATGAAAAAGATGAAATTAAAGAAAAGGTTGAATGGTATCATGAATGGACATTTGAGACTTTTAAAGTTAAAGCTGATACAGGATGGGTTTCGGGATGTTTAGACCTTAAAGCAGATAAAACATATGTTGATGAAAATTATGCAAAGAAGTCGGAAGTAAATGATGTGATTACAAGCATGAAAAATGAAATACTTCAAACATTATATCCTGTTGGTTCTATTTATACATCAATGAACTCAACAAATCCAGAAACAGTTTTAGGTTTTGGTACGTGGAAGCAGATTGTAGATAAATTCTTATACTGTGCTAGATATTCAAAGCAAACAGGAGGTTCGAAGAAAATTAAAGAAGCAAACCTTCCACCGCACACTCATACAGGAACTACAAACACAACAGGTAATCATTCACATTCAATAACAAAAAGAGGTTATATAAATCTTGCAGCGGGTTCGGATAGATGGGGAATGAATAGATATGATATCACAACTGACCCAGTAGATTCAAGCACAGGTATTTTCTGTGGAACCGCGGGTAATCATTCACACACTTTCACAACAAATCCAACAGGCTCGGGTAAAGATTATATGCCACCATTTGTGACTGTATTCGCATGGTACCGCGTTCAATAAACACACTTGAGCCTACTTTGCAGGCTTACCGAATGAACTAAATATATTTTATGTCTGTAATTAATTAGGTAATGAAGTAATGGATGAACTGCAGAAATAAATGTTTACGTTAATGTTTACGTTAATGTTTTTAGGTTATTCAATAATTAATTATTTTTGAAGAACTGAAGGTGTCACTATGTCACCATGTGTCACTCGGTTAATTAACTTCTCTGAAAAAGTGAGACAACATGACATTTTGACAACAACACAGGAAATAAATGTTTAGGGTAGATGGTTAGATCTAACCTCATTTCTAACCTCATTTCTACCCTCATGAATTTTCATGAATTTTATATATTAATGTTTTCGTTAAGCCACTTTGTGCCGTCAGTCAGTCAGTTTAGGAAAGACTTTAGAAAGTTGTTGGAAAATAAGTCCTGGGAAGAGTATTATAAGGCATTTTGTGAAGAATATAGCAACCGCCGGAATTCAGACGGTTGTTTTTTATACAAAATTCATGCAGGAAATTCTTGAGTTTTGGTTGAAAGAATACGGTCGAGCCACTTTTGGCTCCACCTCAAAACAAGCATTTTATGAGCTTACTAAGGGCGTTATAAATGAATTCAAAGGTATTTACATACATCCTGACCTCGTTCATTTTGTTGCTGAATTCAGCAAAAATAATGTTTAGGGTAGATGGTTAGATCTAACCTCATTTCTACCCTCATTTCTACCCTCATGAATTTTCATGAATTTCCTTAAGACAGAAGAAATAAAGTTAGTTTTATTTTTATTTTTTTATTTTGTATAAAAGATATGATTTCAACAATCGGCACAACAACAATTCAAGCCACGAACGGTGGGACTCTGTCCACAACTACGGCACCAAATTCATTAATCATGAATCCTACGTCAATGTTGGTAGAGATGAAAAACTTCATTCCTTCTTCATATACTTTTGAAACAGAAATACAAAGAATAAAGCAAGAACTTTTAACAAGTAATTTAGACTGTAGTGCGAAAGATGAAACAAATGGAGAGGAGCTATATGAAATGCAAGATATCATAGACCATTTGCCTAAATTACCGGAAGTTCAGCAACAAAAACTAACTATTCCTGAATTCGATGAAATTGAAGTTAAAGTTACTGATTCAGTAGAAATAAAGAAGTTCATACGTAAAGTAAATTATGAATTCCTTGGTTTTCATTGCAACCATAAAGTTATGAACAAAGATTGCGACATGGTTTATAAAAACATTTCTGACATATATAAATCTGAGGAGTTTAAGACTTACGATAACTTTGTTTCATTAGTTGCTGAATGTGTATGGCAGATAAGAGATAAAGACAGAAGAGGCAAAGTATGGAACGAACAGATAAAACCAACTGCTTCAGATTTAAAGAAAGCCATTGATGCTTTAGTTATTTTAGCTGGTAATGTTTCAATGTATAACGCAAAAATGAATCCGCAATGTTCAAAATGTAAAGCAGCAATGAGGAAATATAACTACTCCGTCAAAGAGATAGAACGTATGAGAAACGATTACGCAGACTTAAAGAAAGAAGCAGAAAAGCCAGCAGAAGATAAAATAGACATGTTGACATTTCTTAATAAAAACTATCCCACAGCTGATGATTTCCTTTTATCTGATGTCAAGAAGAAGTATAAAGAAACTTTCGGCATTGTTAAAATTTTTGATATATTAACTGAAGAAATAGAAGCTACAAAAATATTTAAAATTTCACGAATTCATAACGTATATCACGTTAAACGTTTGTAAATCTTGAGGGTAGAAATGAGGTTAGAAATGAGGTTAGATCTAACCATCTACCCTAAACATTATTTTTGTCTGAAAAATGACCAAATTTCATGAATTTCATTAGTTAGAAAAATAACGCTAATTTTATTTTCTAAGAAAAATTTTTATCTTGTATGTAAGAACAGTAATGTCAAACATTGAGTTTGAAACAGTTAGAAAGATTGACAATGACACCAAAGTGGTTAGAATAGGTGATTTAAACGTAAGATACTCAAAGAAATACAACAAATATTCTTTGTCAGACATTATAACACCATCTGGAAAGAAAACAAAGGACTGGGTTAGAATTGCTTCTACTCAGAAAATTTTGACAAGAAATCCTGAGCTTATGATATCAGTAGCATTTCATGGAACAAGAGCATATCTAATTGACAAAAGTCTTATACCAATAGTTTTGTTATGGTTAGACCCAGTTGTTGGATATAACTTCATAACATATGGTTCATTCGACTCAGAACGTTGCAGTGAAGGCTTACTTTATATCGTTCAGAAACCGAAGGACTTCAATACAAAGAGATATAAGATAGGAAGAACATATAATATAACTCAAAGATATGACAGTACAGTCAATAGAGTCAAGGTTGTGTTCGTTAATGATATGAGAGCTGCAGAAACAGAACTGCTTGAAGTTTTTGAGAAAAGGTATGGTGCTCCCATGAAAGGTAAAGAAACGTTTGAAGTAGATGAGATAGATAAAGCTATAAAATTATTTGACGAAGTTGCTGAAAAATACATGTAAAGCGTTTATTTTTGGTCTTTTGTGAAAGTCAGAAAATAACGCTAATTTTTTTTTCTAAGAAAAATTTTTATTTATTTTGTATGAAATGACAGTAATGTCAACAACAGAGAACACAACAACTGCTATCGTTCATGAAGCCATAAATGAAGAATACGAATACATACAATATAACAAACAACTTCGCCTCATTCGTTCGGTCAAAGATGAGATGTACCAAATGCAAAGTATAATGAATGCTCTTCGTTCTACAAAGCAAGCATATCATTGGTTTGAAAACCAACAGACAAAAGAACTTTTAGAAGAATTTCCTCATATGATTGCTTCCCTCGGAAAACCGAGAGAAGAGATTCCGTACGAAAATCGCAAGAGGGTAGAAATGAGGTTAGATCTAACCATCTACCCTAAACATTATTTTTGGGTCATTTACGTTCATTACGATGACTGAAGCCAAACAAGATTTAATCGAGTTATCAACAAATCCTTTAGATGTATGGATAAATACACATTATGATGAATTGTGTGCAGGTATGACATGTAAAAATGCTCTATTCTGCAAACCATCAGACATGAAAGACAAGAATTTCCAAATGAGCATTAAAGATAAATGTGATAAGAAACAGAGAAGAATAAATGGTAAACAAACATGGTGTTATGTTTTGAAAGAAGAAATGAAAGGATTATATAAACAGGTTGAACCAAACGATAATGAGGATTCATTTACTGACGATGAAATACCTGTAAATGATGCTTTATAAAGTATGATTGGAATTCATTTTTGCATTAATCCTGTGTTGTTGTCAAAATGTCATGTTGTCACAAACTTTAGAACGGCATAATTTAAAATTTTATTTTTATATAAATGGATACCCCACAAGCTCAAAATTTACCACGAATCATAACAAGGGAGGAA